>NC_141361.1:30073291-30638291 GCF_057382095.1 Aulonocara sp. 'chitande type north' Nkhata Bay
CATCAATCCCTCACCCCTGCTGTCTGCTTTAAAATATACCAAGATAGTGACGTACAAGCCTGAGGACTCGAAGACCACGAACCAGTGAGTGAGGTCACTTGTCCATTTCTCTTCATGCAAATCATCCAGTAGAGAAATCTAAACACATGATGGGAAAAGATTGAGTGAATTACATTTATTGTTTTTAATTTGAAATTGAAGTTTAAGAAAAGGGGGAAAAAAGACAGATTGGTATTAAAACTACCAACAACTATACACACCGGCCTAACTTCACTATACCAAAAGCTATAGTGAAGCAATGTCTTCACAAAAAGGGAAATTCAGACATTTCACAAAGGGAACCTGTTCTTTTATTGATTTGTAGCCTTTGCCACACAATATTAACTAGCTACGGTCATATATAATAATCAGAAGTACAGCCCGTCACTTTTTAAGGTTATTTAATAAAATAGACAGACATTGATTAGTGTGTAATTACATCTTCCAGCAAAGTGATGCATTCTCATAAACTTAATCCATTATAAATACATAGGAGTGGGCATTTGTGGAAGCTGTTGTGTTGACCCGCCATCTTGACTACAGTCGTTGAGATGTAAGTTGCCTAATAGTGTTTTATGTGGCTAGAGACGTTGTACGCCAAAAGCCAAAGAGAAGTTGTATTGTAGGGGCTGATTTCAAATTGTGTCTGCACTTTCAGACTCAAGATGTGAAGGATCATACACATGTTTTATCATCTGAGAAGAGGTCCTCTTCACCAAAAAAGCAAAGATGTGAAAAAAGACAAGGCAACTGGCATCTTGGAAAAAAAGCATCATGCTCTTCCTCCTCACCTCAATCCTCATTTCCTGAACTAAAGATATTTATGCACATAATCTGCATAAATATGCTTATTTATTCCCTATATTGTCAAAATTACTAGGTGTCAGCAGATTAGACATGCGATCCTCCTGTCTCTGGACAGCTGACGAGCCAGCTAAACAACAACAACAGCTGCTTATAAGCTAACATTATGCCGGCCAAGGTTAGGCTTGCGTGTCCTAAAAATCACACTCCCACACGCTAAGTGTCACAGTCCAACAGTGTTAGATCGACTTCAAAATAGGTCTATTTAATTCTGGCTAACAGCAGCTAACCTTGGCTAACAGCAGCTAACATCGGCTAACAGCAGCTATCAACCACTATCACCGGCTAACAGCAGCAAAACAGGAGCACTTCTCAACAGATTAGTCCAGGATATCCTCAACAACTCACCTCACTATTGCTGTCATCAGACAGAAGTGAGTTTCACTGACTTATCGAGTCATATCAGCCTCCTTTCATAAAGTTTTACAGCTTCCTCCAAAGTACATAGATGTGGACACCTGGCTATTGACAATGAGATGAACAGCAGCCATTGTAGATAGGATTTTAACCTAGTTAAAGCTTAGTTACATGCAAATTGCAATCTACTGATATCTAGCAGTGGAATTTTACTCACTTTAACTTTAATGAAGCTTAAAAAATTGGGTCAAAGTAACTCAACAATTGATATGAGTGACTCAATTTAAATTATGTAATTTAAGTTAATTGACTCACATCCAGACAACTCCTGGCATATTTTGAGGAGCCTTTATTTGGATCCCTCTTTAAAGTGTGGTTTTCTTCAAGATGTTCCAGTGGGATACACTGGAGAGCAGCTGAATCAATCCATGAAGCCATTAGTAATGCTAATGACATTTAGTGGTGCATTCCTGTTGATGCATTTGGTAAAGTATCTGGGCAATGCTGAAGTTTCTGCTTAAACACTTATGTAGAATCAAGTATTCAGAAAACATCCCCTAACATCAGTGCGCATGCAGCCAAGTCCTCTCTTTAAACATCAAGTCTTGTTTACTTGTGGGGATAAGTGGTTTGTTTACATTCGGGGCTCCACTCTGGTTAAATCTTTCTCTTCACCAAAGTCTGCACGTTGTTTTTCCTTCTTAACGACTAGTTTGTGTGTGTTGTCTATCCCTCTGGGAACAATCCTCCTTCGTCTGTCTGCTAGTGCCCGCCGAGGTGAGTTGTCTCGTTTGTGTCACGATGCAGTGGACTTGCTGATGTCACTCTGATTGTTTGTTACTTAAATCTCTTGAGAGACAGATCATCTAGTCTGAATCATCAGGCTTGTCAGTCTGAGGAAGGGCCCGGTGAGCTCCGAATTGCAAGTGATTTGGAAGAAGCAAGTCCTATTAGGAATATGAATAATACATTGGAGGCTATTAATAACTACAATTAGGTCTCAAAGTCATCAGGTGTCTCTCTAAATTCCTGATTTGGAATGCTGTGCTCTCACAGTTGTTGGCATTTTTTCATCTTTTTCTTCATATTTGTAATTGTAGACATTTGCTGAGCCTTTTCGACCTCACGTACAATAGCTTTTGGTCCAACCACCCCAGCCTGGCCGTCATGCTCCCCTTTATTTTCCTTTATTTCCTATGCATGACTATCCTCCATCTGTCTTTATTTCACAGCAGCATCTTTTTGCTGTCAGATTTGTCAGAGCCATGCCTGCTATCGTAAACCTCCTCTTTAATGTGGTTTCCACCAACACCACCATCTCCTTCGGTGTGGTGCTGCCAATGGTCAGCCTTGTCTCTCTTCTGATGGGTGTTGGTCATCTTCTGCTCTGGCTGGTGCTGTTGAGGAACCCCCGCAGTCGTTCCAAGCCAAGCTCCATCATGCTCCTCAATCTCAGCCTGGCAGATCTTGGCGCTCTGCTCACCCTGCCCTGTGCGCTCCTGACTGCCAGTTTCTATAACTGGCAGCTTGGCGGTGGGACCTGTGTCCTCCTGGGATTCACAACTTCAGTCACAGTGAGAGTGGAGATCTTCAGCCTGGCAGCATTATCTGTGCTGAGGTATCGTATCGTTGCACCATGGATGAGACCGCCTGCTAGTCTGACAAAAGTGTGAGTGTGAAGCGGAGGTGGGTTTGTAAAAATCATTTGAGGCAGTGTTTGTACAGTTGTTTGACTGTATAATGTTTACAATGATTCCTTTAACATGTTGTTCACACCTGTAAAATATTACCTTTAAAAAAGCTGCATAAATCTTTATTAAAGGTATTTAAATGTATTTCAGTACAATGGAGCAACTGACTGCTAAAGGATATCACATGTATCCCCTCTCGAGTTGGAGGAGACCAAAACAGAGCTTCAAGGAGAGCGACCAGATAAATAACTTCAAATGAATGCTACTTTTTCTCTGAAGACATCTTTTTCTTCTAATTACATATGGGAACTTAGCCGTGTACGTCCTCCACTGGAAGTTAGGCAGGTGTGCTGTATATACAGTAGCAAACAAATATACTTATCCCTTGTTTCCTTGTTCCACAGGTCATGCGCTGTGGTAGCCATTTGGCTGGTCTCGTTGACCATGGCATTACCGAAGGTCACCTACATTGACTTCAGTGGTGGTTGCACGTGGTCCGTTGGCCAAAACAAGTGGCTCTACTTCCTGGTTCCTGCCTTTCTGGTTTACTATGTGGCCCCTCTCTTCTGCATCACCGTTAACTGCAGCCTTATCATCTCTCACCTCCATAGCTGCAGGGGCTCGCTGGCCGCCGACAGACGCAACAAGAAAGCTACTGCGCTGCTCATTGGTTCCACTCTGGTTTTTGCAGTTAGCTGGTTGCCATATTGAGTTTGTCAATGTGTTGTCCCCTCATGTTATTTAGCTGCTTTTCCCATTAGCCGACTTGGGGCTAAACTATCTTCAACTTTGCTTCATCTGTCAGCCGCCACACCTGGGCCAACGCTGGAAGCGCAGAGCGTGTCCCTGCTGTGGGAAGTGGCGTCACTGACGGCCATTTTTTTGGTGTGCCTGGTGCCTTGCTGGAACCCGCCACTGTACTTCCTGCTGTTCCGTCCTGCCGTACGTCAGCTCCGTGCCCTTTTGCCATCTTTTCTTCATGTTCAACGAGGAAAACCACCTGCACAACGCTGGCGTATCGCTCCTGCTCCTCCTCCCCCACGTTTGCCAATAGCTCAGCATTCTGCACACTCTCTCACTCATCAAACCCAGACACACAGGGTGACTTAATAAAGTTTACACAGCTGTGCTCACTCACATACCCTCATGGGGCAATAGTCATATTAGATGTTATATCAACCGCTGTAAATCAAAATTCATGATTCATGCACTTTGTACAGAACATGCGTTTGTTTAGATCCTTTTGTGGTCAGTCTCATTCTGCTTGCTTTTGTAACACCTCTAAAAAGGCTCTTGGCAACAGTGTGTGTGAAGCTCTCAAATAGATGACAGTGTCTCATAAACAGAATGCATTAGGTGCCATAAAAACACAAGGTTTATATTTCTCAGCACAATACCAGTGTCACTCGGCAACTTCCTGTCTTAACAGTGGCAATTTTCCATAAGCACAAAGCTGGAAATCTGAAATGATTTAAAAACAGGTTTTGAAGACATTTCTCTTCATATACCAGAGCTCACATCACAGTTTCCAAATCCAGGTCACTGACCTTAAAACAACCTCTTTAGAGCTCCCACACGGGACCTGAACCTGTGATCTTAACAGCTTTTTTTGAAGGACGTCTGCTGACTGACATTAAACCAACCAAGCAAATGGAAATCAAACTACCAGTGGAACTTTTAAACAAACATCTCTGAACTTAAAGGAAAAAAATCTGATCATTATGTCATATAGCAGGTGTATAGTATGAAAAGAGGTTTGCTATGTTTCAGAAACCTGCCATAGGATGTCATTACATTCCATCTAGTAGATTACATCCAGCAATGTAACCTCACAGCCCCTTTACTTCACATTGTGACTGAGTAAAAGCACAGGAGACACAGTCAGCTATGCCTGCTTCCCCGAAAAGCGCCCTGTACAGCTTAGTAGCAACATTGTCTAAATTCAATGTCATTTGATAACCTTATGAAAAGAAGCCTCCTTGACTTATGGGAAGTATTACTAAAAAGATGACTTGTTTTGTTCTGAACTGTAATGCGTAGAAGTGCTTATTAAATCGGGATTTGACACAATAATTCACATCAGAAGATGACTGCATGGGAAAATGACTTCTTAACAAGTGGAGCCTATCTACATCCACGCTGATTTAATATCACAATGTAAAGGGCATGTCATGTATTTGCGCGGGTATGGGGGCTTTGTTTGACAAATTGGCAGAGGGCGGGTAATTGGATTTTTTTGTTGTTAGCCTATTCATTTCAAGATTTCTAGTAAGCAGCTGAGTTGCAATCACTTGCCCTGAAATATTGCATAATGGGTTTGTTTTTCAGCTGAAGTGAAGATTGCTTAAATTTTTATCACTAATATTTGCTTGATGCAGGGGTTCACTTTGGGTACATGCCTACTTGCTTTCTTGCTGAGAGTTAGATAAGAAGATTCTCTCAAATGTGTCTGCTTGATGTAAAGCACCAGGAAGGTTAGCATACAGAGTAGGTGCTGCAAAGGGTCAACTTTGCTCTGTCTAATACACGTTTAAACTCACACCTCTTTTAATTTAGCATTAAATGTATTATCTATATTGGACATAACAACCTGAGGTCTGGTTTTTTAAGTTCTGTATTTCTGGTGATGGATAGAGACAAGCTAGCAGCTTCCCTGTTTCATATATTTACATATGCTATGCTAAGCTAGCAGATGGCTAACTGAAGCTTTATATTTAGCAAACACATACATTTACTGAAAGTATCAGCATGAAAGCACTTATTTACTGCAAGCATATATTGTTAATCTGTTATTGTTAATCTTTTGGGGCATTTGGGGACACGAGGAATTAGTCGCCTATTTGTACATCCAGCAACCACAAAGCCGCAATCCTTGTGTGGTGTTTCTAACCAGGGTCACTCCTGTCCCACAATCTTTTAAAGGTGTAATATTCCCATTGAAATATTATTAACCACTTCAGCAAATGATCTGAAATGATCAGGCAAACATGAAACTTATTGGAAGAATATGTTTGTTTGTTTTTCTCTCCTAAAATGAATCCTGAATCTTTTAGGTTTGTTTGCCATCTGTTTGTATGTGAGAGGACAGTTTTAAATCTTTGCATTATTGTCCACTTGTTCTGTTTCTGTATCATTAATCAATATAAAAAATTCAGCTCCTGGTCCCAGCCTTTCATGTATTTAATTTTTTAAATATAAATCCAGTGCCACTGGCGACTTGTGTAAATGGTAATGTTCTCGCTAACTAGTTAAGCATGTGGTTCCTCAGCAGCTAAATGTGCACATGAGCATAATGAATTCTTAAATAAAATCCAAAGTGATAGTCATTCATTTCCTTGGATGGGTAAAAATACAGTGATCTCTAACCTTGTGGGGGCCTTCTCATTGACAGCCACAAATCCTGCCTTAGTTACCTCTTGACCTCCTGACTCAGAGTGCACAGCTGGATATTCAAATGACAGACTGCAGTGTTTCCATTAGCAGGGAGCAGGCGGGGTTTTTTTGTCAATGCTATCTTGGTGGCTAATGAGAGCACTTATCTCTGTCATCTGTCTGTGCTGTGATCCTCTCATGCGGTGCAAGGCACTCACAAGCTCTGATGTCCTGATGAGACTTAATTAAGTCTCTAGATTAGAGAAAGCTTAAAATATAAGTCACGCTCAGCAGGCCCATTGAGAGAATCCTTCCCATTTCCATTCTCTGTATTGACTGAAGTCCCAGCATGTCTAGGGACCTGCTGTATTACTGAAAATGCTGCAAGTTCAGACACTGAGCAGAATGGGCTGCAAAGTGAAGCTGACAAAATATTAATATCCAAGGGATTCAGGAGACAGTTGATACAAAGGAAGGCCCTTTTATCTCACTTCTGCTTGGACATTTAGGCGAAGTATGATTGTGTTCAGGACTGGACACTTACCACTTAATAGCCTTAAAATTATGTTAGGTCATTCACTCTCACTGAGCACTGTTTAAATCCCACAGAGAGGATGTGTTTAATGAGACTAAAATGATACCCTGTACACACACACACACACAACTGTCTGAATGATCTTTTCCGAAAACGTTGTGACACTGTAAAATAAGAATATTTCATAAAAACACGAGAAAAACAATCTAATAAACCCACATTTTATTCACAAAAGAACATAGAAAACATCACAAAAAGACATTCCACTGTTTCATGAAAAATATTAGCTCATTGTGAATCTGGAACAGGGAGAACAAAAGGCTGGAAAAGTAAGTCGCACTAAAAAGAAAAAGCTGCAGCAACATTTTGGGACTAACTAGATTAACTGGTAACATGACCGGGTATAAAAAGATCATCATGAAAATGCAGAGGTTCACCAGTCTGCAAGTATTGTATGTATTTGTGGTAGAATTTTGGAATAGTGTTTCTTCTAATGACTGAATATCTCATCATCTACAGTACAAAATATCATCAAAAGGTTTTGAGAATCTGGGCACTAGACTGAAAATGAATAGTGGATGTCCCTGTTCTTTAGGCCCTCGGGTGGTACTGCATTAAATACAGGAATGATTCTCTTAAGGAAATCATTGCACAGGCTCAGGAACACTTTCAGACACCAATCTCTGTCAACATATTTCACCATGCATTCATAATGCAGGTCAAAGCTTTGTCATGCAAAAGAGAAACCATATGTGAACGTGATCCAGAAATGCTGTTGCCTTCTCTCGGTCAAAGCTCATTTAAAATGGACTGAGGCCAAGTTAAAAACTGCTCTGGGGTCAGACGACCTGAAATTATTTTGGGAAAACATGGACCCTGCTAAAGAGGTGAAGGACCATAGCACTCATTTCAAAAGCCTGTATCTCTGATGGTATGTAGGTACATCAGTGGCTTGCACATCTGGAATGATGATATACAGATTTTAGAGCCACAAACGTTCCCATTCAGACATTTTTTTAAAAAAATTTTCAGGGAAGACCTTTCACATTTCAGCAAGACAATGCCAAACTACATACTGCAGGTATTTGTAGTAGGAGAGTCTCTGTGCTAAACTGGTCTGCCTGCAGTCCAGACTTTTTCAGAAACTGAAAACATTTGGCCCATCATAAAATCAAAAATATGAAAACAAATATGACCCAGAACTATTGACAAGCTAGAATCGCGTGTCAGACAAGAATGGGAAAAATGTTCTTGAGTCCAGCAGCTGCTCTCCTCAGCTCCCAGATGTTTACTGACTGCTGTTTAAAGAAGAGGGGATGTCACACAGTGATAAACACGGGCCTTTCCCAATTCTTTTGCTGCTATCAAATTCAAAATGAATATTTTCTCACTTAAAAACAGTTCATGTGTTTTCCATGTTCTATTATGTATAAAATATGGTTTGATGACATTTGCAAATCATTACTTTCTGTTTTTTCAGAGTTATATTTGTAAGTACATGGAATATGTTTAATCTTTCATTACACACAAAAATCATTCTCACTTTAAATTATATTCAAAGTGAGATAATTTGATGATTTGTATGTGCTTACCTGTGCATTGCATCATAATGTTACCTTGAAGTCTGTCTATTTTAAATCCTTGGTTTTTGAAATGACTCACGTAGGACTTTCTCTAAAGCTGAGACATGAATGATGGAGCTTCAGTTTTGCTTGACAAATTTATGTTTGGAGCAGTGCAATAAGCATGCAGTTTTTGTCTTTAAAACTCATAAACTAATCAGCCAAAACATTAAAACCACCTGCCTAAAATTGTTTATGCATGTCTGGCTTGTGGCTCTCAAGTGCTGATCATTCAGGTCATGTGAGGAGTGGGGTGGGACCTCCATACAGCAGGCATTGGGCATCACAGATGCTCAAATAGATTTGGGGCATGGGGAGTTTAGAGGCTGGCTCAGCATCACACCTACGTGTTCTTTATTGTGTTTTGAGCTTACTGAGCCTTTTTTGCGATGTTTACGTGGGTAGAAAGTGCCAGAATAACGACCACATGAACCCAGGACCAAGGTTTCCCTGTAGAACATTGCAGTGGGCTCGGATAAGCGGATGAAGATGGATGGATGGACATTGCAGTGGAACAAGATGATCAGTCTTATTTACCTCACGCTGTTGATTAGCACTTTAAAAGTTATGTTAGTTGGAAGTTACAGATGCACATTTCCAGAGGGTACAGAGCAACTTAACCTTTTATTCTGTGTGTCTGGTGAATGTAAGTCTAATTTTCACTGCTTTTAGTTTTGCTTTAGTTCCTCACAGCATAACCAGTCAAGATAATCGGCCACCCTCACTGAGCCAAGCCGTGTCCGACCACTTGATAAAAGCAAATCATTTGGTAATGCCTTGAATAATTAAGCGTGACTGATGTAATAGTCACGGTGGCACGGTGGTTAGCACTGTTGCCGCACAGCAAGAAGGTCCTGAGTTCAATTCCACCATCAGGCCGGGGTCTTTCTGTGTGGAGTTTGCATGTTCTACCCGTGTTTGCGTGGGTTCCCTCCGGGTACTCCAGCTTCCTCCCACCGTCCAAAGACATGCAGCTTGTGGGGATAGGTTAATTGGAAAATCCAAATTGCCATTAGGTGTGAATGTGAGTGTGAATGGTTGTCTGTCCCTGTGTGTTGGCCCTGCGACAGACTGGCGACCTGTCCAGGGTGTACCCCGCCTCTCGCCCTATGACAGCTGGGATAGGCTCCAGCGCCCCCCGCGACCCTGAAAAGGATAAGTGGAAGCGAATGGATGGATGATGTAATATGATGCAAGAACTTGAAAATACAGTTAACTTTGACATTTTAGTTGTTTAATGCTGCTGGGCTCAGAAGCTAGCCAGACCAGTCTCGAGACCACTTTTAAGTGGTCTTGGTCTTGTCTTGGTCTCGATACCCTCTGGTCTTGGTCTTGTGTTGGTCTTGGTTTAGGCGATCTTGACTACAAGTCTACTAGCCACTGCATTTGTGTTTGTTTGACAACTAGCTTAACACATGTTTAACAGAGTTTTGCTCTGTCCTTTGGTCAATGTGATGTAGTAATTAATTTGCATATTAATTAGCATAGCTCTAAATCCTACAAGGTTTAGAAGATTGCATCTTGCTGAAGCAAGAGCTGAGTTTGAGGTGTTTAAATGATAATAATTAGATCACACAGTTTAGACATATTGATCAGTGCCTTTGCCTCTTTTTATCAGTAGGATTATGACAAAAGTACCAAGCCAAAACTGAAAAGGATGCTCCGATAACCGACGTTTGCAGTGTGTCCTTAAAAAAGTTAAGGAAACTGGACAGGTGGAAGACAAAAGAAGAAGTGGCAGGCCTAAAACACTACAGCAGGTGAATAGTATCTGAATGTCTCAAAGAAACAGGAAAAATCATGGGCTGCCAAATTACACAAAAACTAGTCTACAAATCAGTGGCAGCAGGTCTCATGGAGTGATGAATCTAATTGTGAAATTGTTGGTTTAAGTCAATATGGATGGAGGAGGTCACAAAAGATGTACAACACTGTAAAACAGTGGAAGCTCTGTGATGGTTTAAAGCTGCATTTCAGTCATGCACTTTCCATGCAGTGCCATCTGGAAAGTGTTTTATTTGCATGACAATGATCCCAAACACACTGCCAATGCAGTAAAAACATACATGGATAGAAAAATACACAATGAAACACTATCAGTCATGGATTGGCCTGCTCAGATCCCACATGTCAACATTACTGAAGCAGTGTTGGATCATGGTGACAGAGAACAAAAGGAGCCAACATCCAAAGAAGAGCTTTGAATGTCCTTCAAGAAGCCCAGAGAACTATTTCTGAAGACTAGTTATAGAAATTACAAGAAATCGGCCTGAGAGAGTTCAGGTTGTGTTGAAGAATAAATGTTGTCATACCAAATACTGACTTTCAAGCTCATTAGAAATAACAAAGTCTGTTTTTTTTTTATTTCCATTGCTTGAACGTGTTTCAATAAATCTGAATTGCTCAACTTATTAATTAATGAGCATGGGCACTGCCCATGGACAAGATTTATGGCATTAAGTTATGACATTGTAACTCTTTGAAAGCTTTGAGGGGGAAAAAGATCAAGAGAAAATGACATCTTAACATTACCGCCAAGTTGCCTTTCACTGGCTTTACCTGGCTTGTAAGTTTGATCTCTAATCTTTCTCTGTCTGCACGGAGGAAGAAGCAGAGTACATTTGCAAGGCTTGATTCCTTTTATATTAAAGACGGTAGATATGAGTCAGGTGCACTTTCAGAAGGAACCAAAATGGAATAAAAATCTCTGTATCTGCAATAGTAGAAGTCTGAGCCATAAAAGGATTTTCAGTGCGGACTGCAAGAACGAAGATACCAATTGATGACAGGTTTAAAAGAGTGGTATAAAAATGAAAATGAAAAACCAGGAAAAACTGGGTTTGCATGGATCAACAGAAGGCATTAAAATGTCTCATGTTTAATAGTAGTGGAGGGAAAATTCTGACATGGATACTAACAGCATACAATTTACCAACCTCTGCCACAAGATCTCCAACAAAAAAAAGCAACAGTAACAAGCATCCCTGTTAGTGCTGTAGTCATTGTTGCTTTATTTAAAAACAGACAAACCAAAAAAACCAGACTAACTGTTTTAGTCTGTGAAATAAAATTCTTATATAACTCCACAGTGAGAGAGCTGTTTCCCCAAACTTAAAGCTTGCCTTGCAGCTCGTTCCAGTCACTGTTAGCAGCAAAGTGCACTGAATTGTAAAATAGTCTGAACTCAGGGACAGACTGTGGCGAGGAGAAACGCAGCATTATGGGAAGCTGATTTTTAGTGTGAATGCTGATTAAGCACTCGCAGTATTGAGATGCTATTTTTATTCTGTATGTCTTTCACAGGTTATCTCCTCCAACACCTCCAAACCATTCTAGACCATTAGATTCCTCTTCTTTTAGATGTGTGTGCTTCTATTTTATTTCATTTCTAACGTTTATGTTTTTTTTAAATAAACAACTTTATTCAAAAAAAACTTATAATGTATTTCAGTGGAGAGAATGTGCAAAGAGGATTCAACCTACTCCTCTTTCAACTCTATCTACTTCCACATACGTTGACCTACACACAAACTTTAAAACAAAGCCAAGACATTGAACTATTTATCTTTCCACTGTCTTTTATAGTTTTTCTTCAGTTCCAGTTTAGGTTTAATGCTTTTTTCATGTGTTTCAGAGTTTATAATGGGTGTCTATGGGACAGAGTGTTGGCGGTTTCACTGAGAAGACCAACTGCCACAGTGGCAGAAACCAAAAGATTCGTTTTTAAAATGTATCTCTCAATTGCTGCTGTGTCCACAGTTTTCGCTCTACAGCCATCATTTTACCCTCAAAACGTTGCCACCGTGGTCCACTTTCCAACTATGTGTCTCTCAAAGCTAAGAGATGTAAACTTTTTGAACTGTGTGGATGCAAGTGAATGGAGTACCTTGTAACCGACACATAGAGATTCATTGTATTTTCAGTGAGGAGTCTCAACACAGAGCGTTCTCATTCCCAATGCGTAACATACAGACGATTTGCCACAGCCCCAGCCTTGTCACAGTAAAGCGAAAGGTACCTTTCTGCGTCCCTATGACACGCTCCGTATTGTTAATTGAAGCACTTTTTATTTACTTCGTGGCTTTCTATTGCAGCCTTAACCCTAACATTGTCATGTGCTGTGTGCAGGCAGGAATTGGGGCACACGAGGAAACACAGCCAAGAGAGAGGACGCGACACGTTACTGAGGGAGACGCGGACATAAATACACAGAAGGATAACGAGGGACGTGGGAGAACACGGGGAACACAGCTGACACTGATAATCACAACGAGACAGGGCAGGAGCAAACACAACGTGACGTACACTGACGGGAGACTATCGAAGTAAAACAGGAAGTACACCGAGACGCAGACCGGGGAGAACACGGGAGAGTATAGACATAATGGGCTGGGAAGGCATAAAACACAAGGAGGGGAAACAAGGCATAAGAACTGATACACTGAGGGAGACACAGGGGTAAAGACACGAGGGGAAATCTAATAACGACATCTAAACAGAATAACCTGGGGACCCTTCAAATAAACAGCGGACTTAAAACATAATAATATCTAATGATTACAGGAAAACACAAAACATCGGGTAGAAGTCCCGGGACCATGACAAACATTACCCCTAACCTTAACCATAACCTTACATGTATAGATTCATTCCAACCTGCTCTCATCACTCAGATCTCGTAACATACCAACGATTTGTTACATAGCGTCTGGTCAAAGGAGTTTGCAAAGAAAAGCGTCTGGACTTCTTTAAGTTGCTTGAAGACGTTTCACCTCTCATCCGAGAAGCTTCTTCACTTCTAAGGTCAAATGGTGGAGAGTCCCAGATATAAACCTAGTGGGAGTAACCCCCCACAGAGGGACAAAAGGACCCCCTGATGATCCTCTAATCGCCTGAGCCAAGGTGTGAAACTGGGTGTGGGTCCCCATCAGCCAGAGTTTCGGGTGTGTTCATTGTGAAACCTGGCCCCACATAGCGTCTGCATACATAGCGTCTGCATGTTACGTGTTGGGATGAGATGTCCTCAACAGCAGGAAAGACTGAACGTTTTTTAACTCCTGTGACCACATTTTTACACCAGGAACATTAAAAACACACTGTTATGTAGAACAATCTTTCAGACCCACATGGTTTAAAAAATATTTTGATAGGAGTTAAGATTTTGGATTTAGGGGTTAGGAACATCCAGGATTGACAGATTTTAAGGAGGTTCTTCAACTGCTGGAACATCAAGCACTGACAGACTTTCAAACAGGAATTCCTCACTGGAAAAAACATTTGACATTCGCAGACTTTCAGAAAGAGGTTCTTCACTTGGAAGAACATTAGACATGGACAAATTTTCAGCAGGTTCTTCACACTCATTGTGGTTCACAGGAGTGAGCGATGAAGTGATGCTATATTAGAGTCTGTCTCTGGACTGGTTGTTTGCTACTCTGTGACTTCAGCTGGGAGCGGTTCCCCGGTGGGTCGAGGATCATACTTTAGGTTCAGTATTATAGTTACGTTATTCTGGTCTGAACCTCAGACGAGAACTGGTCATAAGAATTGAGTCAGCTTTTTCAAGTTCTGCTACAGAAAGCTATAAGACAGCCACACCTTCACCTCTATCTGACAACACACCGTTAATAATTTGTCTTCTCAGTGTTGCCACAATATTTTTGGTTGCTGAATACAAATAAGAGCAGAAAAGTCACTGTTGAAAATTTAATACTAAAGTTCCACATTATGAAAAGTTTTTTTTCTGTCCACCAAAGTAAATATGATTCAATAGATTTTTGTAAAATTCAACTTACCACCAGAACCGACAAAAATATTCATAATTAACACACTTCCCATTGTGGGAGGACTGCTCACAATCACACACAGCAGATGTTTTGCAAAGATTCAGATTTTCTTTTTAGAGTTTTGAGTTTAGACCTTTAAAATATGTAATTCCACTCTTAAAATGGAATTAAAGTAATTTAATTAAAGTCAAGTGAAGTTAAAGAATGTTAGATTTCAATATTCATTCAGATTTTTGCTGACTCTAAATTTTCTTTGGTCAATACTAAAAATTTTTCTAATGTACATTATAAAGATGTTTAACTACTTTCGTGTGAACTTCAGCTTTCAACTGTTCTGCACTTTCAGCTTACAGGTGAATGATTCAGTGTATTGCAGTTAAATTTAACAAGTATTTAACAAATATTCCCAAATATTTAAGCAATTACAGGATTTCAGCTAAAAAAAATAAAAATTCATGTATCAGCATCCATCCATGCATTTTCTTCTGCTTATCAGGGGCCGGGTCGCGGGGGCAGCAGCCCAAGCAGAGAAGCCCAGACCTCCCTCTCCCCAGCCACCTCCTCCAGCTTATCCGGGGGAACACCAAGGCATTCCCAGGCCAGCTGAGAGATATAATCTCTCCAGTGTGTCCTGGGTCTGCCCCGGTGGGACATGCCCGGAAAACCTCACCCAGGAGGCGCCCAGGGGGCATCTGACCACCTCAGCTGGTTCCTTTCAATGTGGAGGAGCAGCGGCTCTATTCTGAGCCCCTCCCGAATGGTTGAACTTCTCACCCTATCTCTAAGAAAGAGGCCAGCCACCCTTCGGAGGAAGCCCATTTCTGCCACTTGTATCCGCGATCTTGTTCTTTCGGTCACTACCCACAGCTCTTGACCATAGGTGAGGGTAGGGGCGTAGATCAACCAGTAAATTGAGAGCTTCGCTTTTACAACATAAAAGCACCATAGCTTAAATAATTGTCTAAAATTGTAGACGGTAACTGATTTTTGTGGATGCTTCTACCTCTGGCTGTGAGTACTTCTACAAACACTCAAACCTGCAGCTTATGTGAAATTATACCAGAAATCAAAAGAGCACTCCAAGCATTGAACAGAGACCTTCAGACAACATAGGAAATGTTGAAACTGAGAATTTTATTACACTTTAAAAAATACACTTTGATTTTGAATTTAATGACCACAAAACTTACTCTAAAAAGGAAGAAAAAAATAAGAACTTGGTGTAATGTATCACAACTATTTTACTATTTATGTATTCAGCTAACTGTTTATATTAATCAGTAACATAACTGGGAATAAAAAAAGACCATCCAAGAGAGTCATTCAGTAAGACAGGGGTTTGCAACATTATGAGTGTACATTTGTTCAACAATCTCAGATATGTGTTATTTTTCTAATAAAAAAAACTGCAAAGAATTTAGTAATTTCATCATCTATGATAAATAATATTTCTGTATGCAAGGGACAGAGCTAAGAAGCATGCACATTATAGGGACAACAGTACTGGGCAATCTACACATTACACCTGCAGGAGCTGTGGTCATATTATTAGGGCCTTTGGGCACATTGAAAACGGACACACCTCAGTAGTGGACATGGTTTCTTTGACTCTGGCTTCTTCTGAAAAGCACAATCTGAAACACACTTCATTGCTGCATTCACACACACAGTTCAAAACTCTACCATGGAAAGAAAAAAATCGCATGCCTGCAATTCACTCAGAGCCCAAACTCATTTAAGATGGACTGAGGCGAAATCATTCACACTACATCCTGTGGGTAAAGAACACAGGAAGACCGCGACCATCTGCTTTTTTCTTTTAAATCAAGGTGTAGTGTAAATACAGCATTCATGATAGTGTGGGGCTCACGTGGAATGGATAATATTCACATCTTTAAGAATCAATAATGCTGACGTATGTATGTAGTTTTTAGAATCATATGCACTATATGGACAAAAGTACTGTGCCACCTACACATTACACTCACAGGAGCTGCTCAGCCGTGGGAACCCATGCTGTGAAGCTGCTGGCACATCGCTTTTGTGCTGATGTTAAAGGCAGAGGAGGTTTAGAGCAGCAGCCGAGCATTTGGTTTTATGCACTTTATGCCTCAGCACGTAGTGTATTAAAAAGTTACAGACTTACGGAGACCCTGCTGTGTATCTTAATGTGGTCTGCAACATCTTTGCTGAGTCGCTGCGCTTCCTAAACATTTCCACTTTATGTAAGAGGGAAGAACTTTGCAATGAAGACATCCTGTTACAGTACCACACTCAAACTCAGTGAGCTCTTTAAAGCAACTCATTCCTTCACAAATGTTTATAAAGTGTGTGATTTTAGACACCTGTGATCATGAGACTGAGACTGTATGTTTTCATCCAGACTACCTCAATTTCAGGGCTGGCTTAATATTTATTAACTGGATTGGTGGATAGGTACACTCTACACATTTAAACATTTTCCAATTGGGATTTATTTCTCTCTCTACTCAAACAAGTAAGTTCTTTAAAGTGCTGTCCGTGATATAATTCTTGTTAATGAAGGCCTCATGCCAAAGCCCGTTGGTCAAGTGACAATATCTGTTCTTTCTGCTAAAAGTGTTGCAGGAGCTGCGACCTCTTTAGACCCTTGTGCTTATCCGTGTGCCTTGGAAGCAGGTGAAGTTTTCCCAGAAACCTTCATTTTATTGTTTATTTCAGCAACAGAATAATGTGACAGGAAATAGTTTTAAGGGCTGCTTTTGTGTCATCTTTCATAAGTTTGCCATACGTCTCAAAAATGGTTGTTTTACCTCACAATAATGTCTTCACCTGGCATGGGAGAGGACTGAGTTGTGTAACAGAAACATCATGTATTGAATTAGTCTTCTACTGGTCTTGTTTGCAGTGTGAATCAATGCAACCAAAGCTGCATGGCTGACCACAAAAGTCTGTACTGCTGTATTAAGAATGTAGGGAGATCTCTCACCGATCGCTGCTGTCTCTGAGACCTTGACTGCAGACTCTTGGCTACGATTATGGCCGACGTGTGTTTGTTTTTGAGTGTAACCCAATGTACTGGACATGAACCGCTAGTGCATATGTGTGTGTGCGTGTGTGTCTGTGACCAGTGAGCTGGTTGAGCTTGTATTGAAGGTACTTTGTAGTAGACACACCCAAGGCTAAAAATTTAAGCTTAATACAACTGGACATATATAGCCACAGCACTATAGATCGGTCACAGCAGCCAGTAAAAGACAAACAATGTTCATACATCCAGTCAGTGTTTCACCAGTAAAAGTGGGAAGAGCAGCTACAGCTGTCGTCACAGCGACCAGTTAGATACTGTCAGACATCAGCCATTTAAAGTGAGTTATGAGCACTAAATGTGCCATTTCTCCTTTCCATATCCACAGTCTTTTCCTTAAGTGGCACCACAACTGGAATGGCCTCGCACACCATCTGTTCCGAAGGAACTGGTTTATAAAACATATTGTCGAAGGATGCAAAAGTGTTGCTAGGTAATGCAAAAGTAGTGTTCATGTTTTTCACCTCAAGTAGCTCCATAAAATCAAAACAGACCTCAAAGCAGACAGCAGCCCAGCTTTTGTGGAATTGGGCTTGTTACACTCTACTTATGCTGGAATTGAAATCCCCTCCTGAAATGAGCTCTGTTTTTTTTATGTATGAAGGCCATCTACTGCTATTTATTTCTCTGTGATGCTGCCGGTGTTGTTCCAAAAAAGTGATTTCAGAAGTTCCTATGTGTTTTTAATGTCTAGTATCTTCACTTGTATTTTCAAATAGATTGCAGTGAACAGGATTTACAAAGAGCTTATATATAAACAAAGAAATGACCTGTTTTAGAAGTCTCTTTGTGACCTTACATTATTGTAACCACATTATACTCATTGTAGTTCCTTAAAATATTTTTTATAGAAATCTTATGTTATATTTGTTATAACTTTTCATGCCCAGGTTTCGCTTGAAAATTACTTTTTTTAAAGCTGATTGGAATTTCTACCTTGTGATAATATTCCTTTGGGTATAAAATTACTTGATATCATTAATGAGAGATATGTTTGGAATATTTTTGCCAGATCATAGGCCAACAAGTCATTTATACAGCTTAATTACCACAACTAGTTTTCGGCAAATACTGGAAATCATTTTTTGGCACTTGTTGTGTGAAAAAGAAAAAGAATAGAAAAAAAGATTGTCTGTATTTAAACGGTTTTAAATTACGTGTTGACCTATAATCTGTGAAACACATATCAAACATATCTCCCGTGAATGATATCAAGCTGTTTTAGGCCAAAAAGAGAGCAAAGCGACTTTTATATACCCATTATTTATGAACACAAAACTCTGATTGATTAAAAATGTTTTTTTCAAGAGAGGTGGGGCCAGCAGTAAAATTGCAACAAATATAACATAATAGTTACATAAAGATATTTTAAGTGGTCAAAAAGAGCTGGATTGATTATAATGTAGCAGCAGGTACGTAAAGATACTTGCAAAACAGGTCATTTGCTTGTTTTATATATCCTTTTATAACTCCTCCTTAAATCTCGATGATCCCAGACTATTTATCAATATTGGCAAAAATATAGCAAAAATATTATACATTAAAAAAAACTGAAACACCGGAAATCACTTTTTGGCAACACCCTCATTTCTCTGTACAAGCGTTCAGCGGCAGCGCCTTTTTTTCCCCATCCACGAGATGTCTCTCTGCCTCCCCCTGGCGGCCGCTCCGCCTCACAGACAGAAACTGCTAACAGTTGTCAAAACTGAATGATATTTTTTCTACGGGAGCAGCTCAAACCCTGGTGTCTGACACACACACAGTTATTGAAAAGAACTTAACAAGCTTTTTGAAAGCATTAGAGGGGCACACCACCCCGTACTCATCACTCCCTTCACCTCCAACCCAAGATCACTCTGCAGTCACTCAAGGGCGCACTCCCACTCCCACACACACACACACACACACACACACACACACACACACACACACACACACACACACACACACACACACACACACACACAGACTGAGAGAGAGAGAGATACATGCAGGTGTTAACTGGAGGTGGAGAGAGGAGCGTACAAACTGCTGTCCGCTGGAACTCTTCTCAGAGGACATGAGGGGATGCGTTTCGGTGCCGGTGGCTGTCCGTCCTCATCTCCTTCACATAGAAAGTCGCCTCCTATGCCGAGCGGAGACGCAGGTATAGAGTCTTCTTCCACCTGGCAGCCTGCTTCTTCCCATCCCGGCGCTCCACGCGCCACACCTCTCATTTCTAGCGAGCGGAAGGAGGAAGGCAGGGAGGAGGTGGAGGTGGAGGGGGGAGGTTTTACTCGGCGGAGAAGGGGAAAATAACATCACGTTAAATGAGTCGCGCGTGCCTTTTGGGTGCCGTGCGTTAAAGCCGTGGTTAATGTGATGCCGGGTCTGCAAGCAGCACAGATGACTTGAGCCTCGTTCTGCAAAGAGAAGACTCACCGATAACCATGGCTGACCAGGTAAGGGGACGCAGATGTTCCACTACAGCCTCGTGCGCTCTGCACAATAGCCAGCCACACACTCCAGGTACGCTGCTACAACACCGCCTACGTTTTTTTCTGCAGCACACTTTGGTTTCTCACAGCTACACTTTCTATGTGCAGGAATCCCTTTTTTTTTCACTTTTATTAGATAATTGTTTTATTATTATTATTATTTAGGCTCTTAATTTCTTTCACTATCACGCGAACTTTGACTGCTCATTGGTGACTTAAAGACTGAATATTAATGAACCAGATTTTCTCACCCGGTCTAAACCCCACTTGCTGTTAGGCGTTTCGGCGTTTGCTGTGACAGGATATCTGTGTGTTCTGTAAACCGTCGGCAAGTGTTACACTTCTTAAACGCCTTCGATCCGTTCATATAGTGGAGCACTTAATCCCACAGGTTACTCCATAGATGCTGAGCACAATTATGGATCAGCTGTACAGTAAACACGGCTCGTAAGACTCGAAAGTAAAAAAGACTAACTGGGCTGGAAAGAAACAGCAGTGTCTGTGTGATTGGGCTGCGAGGAAGAGAGAATAAAAACATAGCCTGTAGTATTAATTTTGTATTATGCACTGCTGTTTGCCCCAGTTTCTAGACAGCCTGGCGAGAGAGAGATTAACCCCTGACACGCTGGCGCGATCCGTGGTCACGGTCTCTGCGTAGGAAAGCTCCTCTGAGCGCTGCAGACAATAAAGGCGTGCTTAATTGATTAGATCCTTTGGCTGCTACCTGAGCGACAGGCTTGATGTGTCTGCGTGTGCATGAGAGAGCTACATACTCAAGTGTCACAATCAGCCACACCTTAACTGCATTTTGTTGTAAAAACACTATACAATATTAACAACACTGCAATTACGCTATAGTGCACTTCAAAGGACTGCACTGTTACACTCTGTGCTCTATTTTACACCAGGAAAAGCGTCATGTTAGCAGTCAGAGGATCCTATCTTGAGGCTGGCTGTCCAAACTGTTACATTTCATCCAAGACAGAGGTCTGAATCAGTGTCAGGTCTACAGCCTCCTTACTAGCAAAAACATAATTTTACATTATACCAGTCATACCACACAGTGGTTAAGTCAACGAGCTGTGCAACACCTTTCTTTCATTTTCTTGTCAGCATTGCTTTGTGACAACAGCAGACAGACTGAATACACATTTTTGAAATTACACTTTCTTTCTTAAAATATCTCAGTTTCATCAGTAGTAGGTGGACTTCTTAAAAAAAGACATCTCCATGCAACACTATACAAAAACACTACAAATGGTATGTACAGAGTAACTAACAATGCAGTACTGTCACAATAGTCCTGTGAATGTCACAATAGTGATGGTATCACATTCACAGGACAACAGTTCTCTGATACATCGTGATATCTGTGGAACCAAATAGAAACTGGGTTTCTTCCATTAACTTTCATTATTCATTTAAAAAACCATTAAATATTAAGTTTGGTGTGTGTGCTGTATGCTATAGTGTACTATTGTATACTAAACTACACTACAGTATAGAGTATTACTATTACTTCTCTTACTATAGTATTCTATGCTATACTATGTGCTACATTATACTATACTATATTAAAATAAACTATAGTATACTTACTATACTATTCTATACTATATGCTACAATATACCTAACCTTTCTGCTATACCTTTTTAGTTTGCTACATTATAGCAACCTACCCAAATCTAATTCAACACGCAAGTTTATGTCTTGTAGCTCGTGTCCTGTGACGTGCTCAGCTCAGTAACACAACAGTAGCTGTAAACTGCATTGTAATGTATTTGAGTGTGCTCCTATTATTGTGTCAGTCCCCTTTAATTAAGTGCCAGTACTGTACTTGGCTGTGCCACAGACAGACACAGAGCCACCAATGCTTGGTGCTGCTGTGGAGCTAGATTAATTGCTGTATTAATATTAATGCAGGTCTTCTGTGGTTGACCTGCTGTGGCTGCAAAACACACACTCCCACACACACATGCACTATTGTGCTCGTGCAGAAACACTCACAGCTTTCTCAGCAAAGCCATTGTTCTATACAAAACCACTGGAAGCCTCCAATTATAGATTTCCATTTTTAAAAGACTAAGAATAAAGATGCAGACTTTATGTTTTTGACCTGTTTGCATGTGAATTCCCGCTGTGCACACACTCACCGTGCAGCATATAGCCACCTGAGTGCACTTATTACGCACAGCTGCAGTCTCTTTTTGTCTATCCTTGCCAAATGTTTCCGTGTTACATGCACGCTTCTTGTTGTTCTCTGGTCTCCACCTCATTCTCTGCATCCTTATCAACCTGCTGTCACTTTTCTGTCAGCAGCTCCTACTGCCCTCATATCACCACTCCCCACCTCAACATCACCCTCCTCCTCTCTTAATTTTCCCTTTGACATGCTCTGTGTCTTCATCAGCATCTTTCTCTCACACTGCCATTCATCTGTCTCACCTCTGCTGTTATCACCTCCTTCTCCTTTTATTTTTTACACACATACGCACACAGTGGAAGTACCCTCCCCCTCCCACATTCTCCTGCGATAACATGGACAAGAATAGGCAGCGTTACAGGTAGATCAGCTGTCTGCTTTGAACTTTAAAAATCTGGGAATGCACTCGTGCCAGCAACACCTCCCGCAATGCCCAGTGACAGTCTTTCTTATTTTGTCTCTATTTCACTCTAGTACAGTATGTTTCTAACGACGGCACCCCCGCTTCGACGAGGGAGCACACCCCTGCCTGTCAAGCACCAGCTGCGAAGGGAAGAGGCCGTATCCGAGGACTGTGATTGGATCCCAGGCTTGGAGGAGCCTACCACGTTGCCTATCAGTGACACAGCGGTGCCTCGGGATGAGTCCTTCAGCCAATCGGCTGCTGCCCAGTCATCTTACCACAGCCATGGCGGGGCACTGAGGATAGTGCTACTGGGACAGAATGGCGTGGGCAAGTCGTCGCTGGCCTTATCTCTGGCCGGGCAGTCAGACAGATCCCTCTCTATAGACTCTGAGACACAAGCATGTGGTAATGACCTGGACAGAGATTGATGGAATGTCTTCATACATGCATGTTCACCTATATTCATAGTTTGTTTCCACTTAGTTTTTAACTAGGTTTAACCAAGGTTTAACTTTAGAAAACAGTAAAGCACGCTCATCCAACCACAAAATTCACCCAACCACTCTTTGAGCACTTTTGTTTTGCCATATCATGACTACCTAAATCATGTAGTGTCCAAATGTCTAAAAAAGACTGGTGTACATCAGTAGCGCTTATGCATGAAGGCTATACCTTTTTAGTTTACATTAAGTATAAAACCAAAGAGTAAAACTATGTTTAGGTTTACAATTCTGATCCTGAATTTCTCACCTCCAAGAGAGGTTTACAGGTTTCCCTTTTTTCCTGTTCTTTTTGCTCAGCTCAGCAAATGCTTTTATATTTAGCATGCAGACATTGTGCAGATTGGTAGGTGGGACCAAGGGATTCTGCACTAATCCGTACCAGCTGTTTCCACCTATTTTGTTTTTCAGTCTAAGCTAGGATAACCAGCTACTAGCTGTAGCTTTAAATATAATAAAGAGACATGTAAAAGGTCTCAGTGACCTCAGCCAGGCAAATGGGATATTCTGGTTTATTGGTCTTCGTGTCATTGGGTATATTTCTACTTAAGGTATACACGTCTACCATTAAAGCTCATTAAAACTGTCCTGACCCTCTTTCCCCCTCTATCAGTCAGCAGGTCTGTCTGTGGCAAAGATCAGTTTAACACCGGGGATAATCAGCTCTTGTCTCGGCCAATCGATAAGTCACTGTCATTAAGAGACGAACGCTCTCCATCATGCATAAAGCTGACGTATCCTTGACATCATCATGTGGTATTCATTGCTGCCAACATTGTACATTTGGATTTATGCATCATACAGGGAGAGAAACAAAAACCCCTCTCAGACAAGGAGCCTTTACATGTTTCCCCAATGCCACTCTTATCATGCCCGGGAATTTAAGTGGTGCACTAAACCGTTCAATTATTCACACATTAAAATTGCAAAGTGTGGAAAGAAAAAAAAAAGACACAACACCTGTTTAATTAGCACTTTTTTAGTAGTTTTGAACAGATGCTCAGAACCATAGCATCTGTGAGTGGAGTAACACCTTACCAGCCAATACGCAAAGTAATTACTTTCCAAAGACAGCATTGATTTACACTGGGAGATTTGTTGTCCCTAAGAGCAGAAATCTCATTGATCCCGGTGAGTTTTCCACAGTTATTGTGTATTTTAATGAAGAAGTGTTTGTGCTAATGGTGTAATGATAGGAAGCTTCAGTTTGTTACGCCTAAATGAATTTACGATATTTAATGGGCACGTACAGTAGCTCCATCTGGCTGCTTTTGTGTATCAAAAAGAATCATCGGATTTTCAAAGTGCTTTGATTTTGCAGCTGTTGCCGGTAACAATTAAAACACGTACAATTAGAAAGAGGGGATCCGTGAGTTTCATGTGGTTGCTGGAAGGTAGCGTACCAACGGCAGTCGCCGCAGTGATTCCAGACGTGCCTGTATTTTAAATGTATCATAAGATTCAATGTCCATTACTCAAAAAAATTGCCTTTTGAGATCAGATGATGGAAAATTAAGCATGCAATTCAAAATAGTGACACATGATGTGTTATTTCTCTATATCAGGGGTGTCGAACTCCAGGCCTCAAGGGCCGGTGTCCTGCTAGTTTTAGATATCACCCTGGGTCAACACACCTGAATCAAATGATTAGTTCATTACCAGGCATCTGGAGAACTTCAAGACATGTTGAGGAGGTAATTTAGCCTTTAAATCAGCTGTTTTGGATCAAGGACACATCTAAAACCTGCAGGACACCGGCCCTCAAGGCCTGGAGTTCGACACTTGTGCTCTATATGGACTCAATCTTCACTGTCTCATATACGCTGCTGCTGTGAATATTCAAAAATGTCTATTAATCTGCAACTGAAAACATTTCATTCCCAAAATAATAAATCTCGTTTCAAGTAGCATTTGGTAAAAATTGACCTTGACTTATAGGAAATGGGGAAAATCTACCTTTTTGACGAGCTGTTTGAAAAGATTTCCTTCTTCGGTAAGAGTAAAGAGGCTTGGACCGAGAGTCGCCGATAAGGCAGAGCAGTTAGACTGGGCTTTAACATATAGGCTTAAAACATTTGTTTCATGGGATTCCTTGACAGTTAAGAAAATGCGGAATATCACCATCATCATTTAAACTGGAGCAAAATAGCATTAAAACATCTGCATTATACCGCCTTCATAAACACATCATTTAGCTCCAAAGCCCGGTCTTTAAATGCTTTGCTGTAATCTTCACAGATAATGATGTAAGAACTCTAGAGTAGGTCAAGGACAGTTTTTAAGACTTAAACTGGTTCATCAGTGTCTTGAGGCAGAATATGCAGACAATCTACTTAAGTAGTGAATATTGTGATTCATTCTTTTTATCGCCACAATTCCTGTTATGATTTTCTTTTACAACCTGTCAGACCCCCCCTATTTATTCTTAACATGAGCTGCATTGTCCTTTCTTATGTGTGACGAGGGCGTTTTGTTTGCAGGTGAGGGCTACGAGTATACGGTGACAGTGGACGACGAGGACAGCAAAGTCATCATTTTTGACAACTGGAAACAGGTGAGTGACTGATAGCTTCGTCCTCTCTCTGTCTTCTTTTTTACACATTTAAACCAGTTCTGTGTCCCTTCTCACTCAATGCCCTCTTTCTCTTCCCACTCTTTATAATCTTTGCCTGTACTGAAGAACAGGGAAAGCCATTTGTCTGATTTCACGTGTAAAGAGGTGTAAAGAGAGTGCATTCCTACTTTTGCTTTTACACCTACTTGTGCGTTTGTGTGTGTGTCCTCCACTGTAGAGGGAATCCTGGAGAAGCGTTCGCTGTACTTGATCTCTTTGAAGTTCTCTCTCTCAAAAGTGGGAATCACTCAGTAGTTAACAACATATGTTTCGATTCAAATCTGCTGAAAAAAGACGACTTCTTCGCAGGCTAAAATTGCTCCTGCTACGCATCATCGGTCTTTACAGTTGAACAGTGCGTGCAAGTTAATGTGACCTGGTGGTGGTGATTGTCGTAGCAGGAGAAACTTGAGCACCAGCAGCCAGCTTGTCAAAAAAAAAGATCCTTTTGACACAGAGCGTATTATGCAAAACCAAAAGGCGTGCAGTTATTAATGGCTGTTAATAATGTGATGGAACAGTAGAGCCCTCTAATTAGTATGTAGGGTAGATCATCCTATTCCAGATGTCCACTGGGCTTTCTCTTTTCTTAAGGTTGAATTAGTCACATTTAACTCAGGAGCATCCACAGCAGGGGTGCTCACTTCTTCACTTTTCCTGGTGCCCCTTTCTCACCTCCAGTGTTGTTGCCTTGCAGTCGTTGTGTTTGAATACCCTCGTCTGTTCTTTCGGTGGCTTTTTTTCGTGCTTGCTCGCCTCATTCTGCTGGTTAAATCTTGCTGAGAGTTAATTATATTTGTTATTATGTGCGTGTTTATACAAGGCAGGGCATTAAGGCTGAAGCAACAGAAGCAGTACAGCGGGGAGCTTGGAAAGACTCCAGGGCCGTCTGCACTTGGTGGGGCGAGGGGCAGCAACCCTGTTCAGCATCGCGTTTATGCTAGTATTTTGTTTTGTTTTGTTTTGCAGTAATGCCACTAGATACAATATATATGCACACAGTGTCTAAAGGCAGAGTGTCCCACATACAAACAATCAGGTGCAGAAACAGATGTCATCCAGATGTCTAACGCGTGGCCGGGCATTGAACTAGCACAACATTAACCGCCGGGCACTCTCCATCCCAAGAGGCCAGGCTTCTGGTCTTGTAGTGAGCCACAAGTGTTCTCCATGGGGCAACCCATCCTATACCCAAGTTACCATAGCAACATGCACAGACACACACACACATACGCACTCAAATGTGGCTGAATTAATCACTCACTCACTCACGCATGAAATGATGCTGGAATAGTCAGCATCCAACCCTGCTGGCTTTGGGGCTTCATCCGTTCTCTGGCCTGGCCCCATCCTCTTCCTTTCCCAGCAATGCAAACTGCTAAAAAAATGTGAAAAGGTGGCATTTACACCCATAGATTGCTCCTTCAAGTACTTCTCGGTTCGACTCACAACTGATTGGTACATGGACGTCAAGTCGGAGCTACAATTTTCCCCGAACTGCAGGGAGCGTTGCACAACAAATCACAGGTAGAGCGCACCGTAAGGGCAAAAGAACCTGTAAATATGTACAGACTGTACCCGCGTGCGTGAATGCACACTCTGCATCGGCCTGGTCAAATGTGTAAAACAACACCAGCAAACACAGCCACAGAAGGCTGAGAGTCTGCTTGGCCAGACACTGGGACGTTGTGAGTGTTGATGACGTTATAGGGATAGGATGGTTTAAATAAGTCACGATGTGCCAGAAATAGAAACACTGGCACACTTGGCGTTGACCTAGCCAGCCTATGTTGTCCTCCACTCTAAGCCTGAGATTGGTCATTGATTTAAGCTTTAAACAGCCAGTAGGGTCTCTGTGTCAAAGACCAAGTGGACACCTTTTCCCTAAGTGAGTCCTGAAGTTTCCATTGTTATTTGATAGCTTAAAATCTTTATATTTATTGTAAGCAACCAAAACGTGCAGCCTCAGGCCTGGAAGAATGTAGGGCAATGATGCACAGTATGCGTGTTTATCAGCATGGAGTGAGGAGAATTTGCTGCTGCACCTAAGGGTAGGATCGTTTATTATGTTAAAGCAAGTCAGGATGCAATTTGGAAGAAGATAATTGCTGCTTGACCACATTTCTTATCTCAATTAGGAAGGAAGAAAAACACAGTTCAACCAGCCAATTCTTGGAGTATTGAATTCTGTCCAGAGAAGCAACTCCCTGGACATTTTTCCCTTTCCTGTTTTGCTGTTGTTTAGTCTTAAGAGAGTCATTCTGCACTATTTACGGTTCCCCATTTCTTGCCCAAATCCATATAAGCTATTATACCTAAGCAGTTCTGTTTGTTTTAGTCTCCGGTGGGACACTCATCTTGTGCAGATAAGTGTGTAAACAAAAATAAAGGTTGAAGTCACAGTTTTGTGTACTATATTTAAGAGATCAATGTCAACTAGAGAAATTGATTTACTGTATATAAGATTTATACTGTTGGTCACAAGTAGATGAACACGACATCAACAAAAAGCATGTTGTTTAGCATTAGCGCTCCGCTAACCCTGCTGCTAACTCTGCTAGCTGCTTCAGCTATCCATTAGCCCGTTTGTTGTTTCTAGTCACTGTACCTAGTAAACACCAGCATAATTTGACATCAGTAGCTATCTAGCATGGTAGCTAATGTAGGGTGACCACATTTTGATTTCCAAAAAAGAGGACACTTAGCTCAATCATGAAGAACTTGCTTAAAGAAACATATTTAACATATTTAAACGATGCCTTCACTGTGCGGTTAATTAATTGTGAAAAAAATATGTCATATAGGCTTTTACAAGTCAACAAGTGCAAAAAAAGAACTTAAAAACCTCTGGAATTAAATAATGGTACAGAAATAATGCTTAATCTGCATAAAAAAAATTACCAGTATGAGGGCTAGACTGGGAGAAAAAATTGACCAGGGTATTTTGACTGGAGACCGGCCCACCAGGTATTATAGGAAAAACCATAAAGCCAAAAAAACTTTGGTTGTAAGATTCAGATAATTATTTTTTAAAATCTAGACATTTTATATGAGAATAAGAAAGAAAGGTATTTCTTTGTGCCCCCTTTTCCCTGTTAATGCCCAACCTGGCCCCCTGGCAAAACTTTGCTAGACCCGCCCCTGCACAGTTACCAGCTGTCAGCTACATAGAAAAGGATCCTGGTGTTATTTGTCTCTCAGAAACAGTTCATAACTTCCCTTCAACTCATATATGCCCACCTTAAAGGTAACCCTGTTTCTCCATCACCTGTTTAGCTCTGATGATTCAGTAAGGACATTTCCTGGTTTCATCTTCATGTTTCCCTCTCACCACATATCCAAACCGATATCATATCACTATCAGTAACATCATAGCACCCGCCCACCTGTATAGAAACTCCGTCATGCTAGCTAGTACGCAGTATGAGTTATTGTAACTGACTGTAAAAAGTTAGCACAATGAAAATAAACTACACCTAAATTTGGTTTATATCTGACCCAGATAGACTGCAGGTCATAACTTCACCTGAAGTTCAGTTCACCTGACACTCGGACCGGCGGCCGCCTCGGGTCTCTCCTCCTCCTGCCTCCCGTTTCCCTCATCCACCTGCTAGCCTCTGTGGAAGCTCCGCCATAGACACCACCAAATAACTGAGTTATTTTTACACAGCATCTGGCCAATCCACCACCTTTGATTGTTTATACCGTTACAAAACAACAACAACAAAACCATCGGCCGTAAAAACGAAAAATCACCATCGGCCCACCAGGCAAATGCCCGGTATGCCCGATGGCCAGTCCAGCTACGGTCAGTACGAGGGAAATTTCTTTTGCAGTTCGTCTGAAAAGATGCACTTGCGCTTTGGGATCGTTTGAACATCATTAGGCGCGTTGCTGCGCGCTGTCAGTCCTGTCCTTGAGTGCAGAACAAGCGCTCACAAAGCAGCAGTTCGGGGATGACGTCACACACATGGGTCCTCGAAAATCCCCCCGGACAGAACGTGAAAAGTGCACATGTCCGGGGAAAAGAGGACGGTTGGTCACCCTAAGCTAATGGTAAAAATTTGCTGACCTGGCTTGTTTCAGATGGATTGACTTATTACCCTCAGCTTCTTTGTTATGTCAGTGTCTATCAGTATTGGCAAAGAATAAAGAAAAGAATAAAAAAAGATGGGAGAAATAGCCTTCAACCATGTTATGAGTGTTAACACTGCATAGCTTGTACATACGTCGGGCAACGTTCTTTTTTAAAATGATAAAATAAGAGTAATAATGGCAAAGAACAATCTAATGTTAGCAAGGTTTTTCTAAGCCCAAAAGTCAGATCAAACCTTATAATTCTATGGTCATGGAACAATTCTAATATTATTAATACTTTATTGTGTTTTGGAAAGAAATCCTCTTTTATCCTCAATGTACATAGAGGTCATGGGTCAAGAACAGAGCAGCATCTGGGCAGGGATTCAGGGATTTACTAATAGACAGTTCTGCAGGGAGCTGGTTCCACACACTGACATATTTCAGCTTGAAACTAGGTCATGCAGGGACACCCATTACTACTTTATCCTTTTGTGTATGTTCTGCTTGTGCACTTGTGTGTGTCTGAGGTGGCGTGCAATAGTCTCCATGGTGCACTAACGGTCTTTATGGTGTACTAAGTCTATGCTGTGATGCCAGCTTTATTCAGCAAGCTGTGGTCATTCATGGTTGGATTATGGAATGGGTATGTGTGTGCAGGCGTGTGTCTGACTTACTCAGTGCAGGCCAGATGGACTCAGATATATGTTTCCTTAGGGTTGTCTTTGTGCAGCAGTAAGTAAGTAAAAGAGAAAGAGCGAACCCACTAACTCGGCATTCCATCTGCACTAAGCTTCATCATCCTATTATCAGATTTTGACTACCACAGAGCAAGGTGCTCCTCTGTCCTCTCTTCTTGCATTTGCTCCGCCTTCCTCCTTTGTCCTTTTCCTTGTCATTTTCTGTTCCTCCATTCATCACCTTCGCATCTTTATTGATCTTCCTGCTCTTTCATTTTGCTCTGACAGCCAGTCAGTCAGACAAATACAGCACAGGCCAAAGAGGCAGGCGTGTGGAAAGTGCATGTGATTACTTTTCAGAAAGATGAATGGAGGCTATATACGCCTATATATATATATATGTCTGTGTATGTTTGTGAAAATTGTGTGGGGATGTGCTTGACCCTTTTGTTTCCATGTAAAGGCCCTAAAGTAGCTTTGCTTATGTATTTTGTGCTGCAAAGCAAACAGCTTGCAGTCATTCAGGATGTGTGTTTGAAGCAGTGAGAGGATGCTCACACGTCCTCTCAAAAAAGGGCCAAATGCTCTGATTCAGCCTATTTTTTTTAAACCACAACTGGAGGGGATAATAGTCTGAGTGCTCACAGAGCCACAACATGTTATGCAAATCATGCCTGATAAGTGATTCATTGTCCTCACTGTTAATGGATACTGATGTAGTGCGTGGCACTAGCCAGCATGTGAGTGGTTTTTAGAGTGCATGCTAATCTATGTGTGTGTGCATGTGTGGAAAAAGTTGTTTTTATAAAAAAGCTAAAAAAAAAAACACAACAATGCATGAAAATTGGTAATCTTTCCAGTTTAATGACAGAGTCGTGTAAAGAAAATAGTCCTTTAAAACGCACATTTGATCGTCTTTGAAACATACAGATAAAAGTGTTGTGCTTGAACAGTAAAAGCCTTCTGTGCTGAAAAGCAAATTTATGACCACTCGTCCACCCCAAATTATTTCAGCTGCAAAGTCAACTCATTTTAAATCCCCCACAACATCACAATGAGGATTCAGATCTGAACTTTAACTAGTCCTTTCAGTAGCCCTCTATTTAATATTTGGATTTACTACTTTTGTCCTGTCACAAAGTCAGCTTGTGATTAAACTTCTACTTTTGGACCAATGGTCACGATTATCTTCAGGCACTTTTTGATATGATGCAGAGTTCATAATTGAATCAAGGATTACAAGCTGCCCTGTCTCTCAGGCTGTATCTCCTTAAAAGCTATTCTTGGTCTGCACAAATTATATCTGCTGTTCCTCTGTACAAACAATTTCTTAGAAAAACACATCTGTAAATCAGACATTCTGCTCTGGGGCAGAATTTACCGAGGTGGTAAGTCCCGGGCAGGCTGTCTGTCTGACATCAGCAGCATTTTTAATTCTTATTCTTACTTTTATTTTTTCATGTCTATTTAAGCGCAATTTATGACAGTATGTTTGCACTGAAGCACCGCAGCAATTTCCTAATGTTGTAAACCTGCTCAACATTTGGCAATAAAACCCTTTCTGATTCTGATTCTGATTTGCAGAAGATCTTTGCTATGATGAGCAAAACACTCTAGGCTCTGCCCCCACCCCCACCCCCCCACCCCCCCCAAGGAATTTGTATATGAAACGCCATTGAACCCTTCTATTTGACTGTTTCTAACTGATTTACTCGATTATATTCCCTTCATTACAATTTTTCGGACTCTTTTGGTAAAATCACTCTCCATCATTTTATCTGTTCTCAGAACTAATCCATATACACAACCTGACACACACAAAAAAAACCCCAACCCACAGTGTTCAGGACATGTGGTTCCTGGGGAAAACTAGCTTTTCTTCTTTATAATACAGTGAATGCATTACAGTGTACTTTGAATTACCTGCTAAGTTGAAGCCGACGAATGATTTGTTCAGCTTCAGAGTCACGTCTCGGTGCTGGGTCAGGCCCGAGGACAGGCTTTGATCCGATCTTTGATCCTTCGTCTGCAAACTTGCTTCATTTCAATGCTGCTGCGTTGGAGGAGAGGGTCGCTGGTCCAAAGTGGAAAAGAAATGCTTTGGTCTACTTTCACGAGGTTCACCTGACTCATACTGTTGAATTAATCATTGCACTAACAAGACATCTTATAAGACAAAAGCAGACACATTTTAAATATTTACTCTTGGAGGAGATTTGGAGGTTTATTTTATTTCTTTTTAACATAAGATAAACATCACCCAGGTGATTGTTGCAGAAATGACACAGTCTTCAACAATCTTCACTTATTTTCATGAAATAACGAGAACATGATCTATCACATGAAATTTGTTTTAAGTTACTGTTCTTAATGTTGCAGTTTTCATCATCCTCCTTGTTCACCACCTATATGAGTCTTTAAAAAGTGCTGATTTTGATTCAGAGAATAGTGCAGAAACTTTGTTACACACTTTAAGCTTCTCAAATAGTTTCCACCAGTTCAAAATCAAGTGTTTGAAGTTTCAATGAGATGTACTCCAGCGCAGCTCCATCAATATTATCTTTGCCAGGAACAGGAAATGTGGAGACGTTAAGTCTTAGAAAGCCTTTTCTTTGTCATTTAGAACAGATTCTAACTAAAGCTTTATGTTTATGCTGTTTTTATGGCCCCTAAAAGTCAGCACTAAAACTAAGCATCATGAAACTGAGGCTATCAATAACAGAGAAAGTAATGCACAGTCATAAATGATGGGTAACAGCATGAGGCATAAGGAGGAGTCGTTTGAGGATTTAGCCCAAAGCTACATTCACCCACAGAAAAAAAGGCCATTCTTTATTGATAATTTCAATATAGAGCCAGTATCACAACTGTAGCTTTGGAAACAAATATTGTTCCTTTATTTTAATCGGGGTCGCAGATGCCAACAGACTTAATAAACTAATCCGTAAGGCCAGCAATGTTGTGGGGATGGAGCTGGACTCCCTCAAGGTGGTGTCGGAGAGGCGGATGCTGTCCAAGACAAAGACAATGTTGGATAACACCTCCCACCCACTCCATGACATGTTGGTCAGTCACAGGAGCACGTTCAGTGAGAGACTGAGATTACCGAAAAGCACCACTGAACGACACAGGAAATCATTCCTGCCTGTGGCCATCTCCCTGTACAACGCATCCACTTAACACACTGTTTGCTGCTACAACTACACATGTTTCTTTTCCAACTATTTATTTATGAGTGACTTATGTATGTATGTATGTATATATATGTATATATTGTACTATTCTTAGTTAGTGTATTGTCTGTCTTGTCTTAAAGTTGGTTTAAAATGGAGCACTGTAACAAAAAATAATTTCCCCCAGGGATCAATAAAGTATTCTGATTCTGATTCTGATGACTGTGTAATCATCTGAGTCTGAGAAGCTCAGCCCCAGTGCAGGGAAAATTCAGACATATCTATTTATACATAATTATTCCTACCCATATGGAAAAGATATATATAAATCTTATAAAGTTTGTATCTGTCTTGTGTGAAACTTGTATGAAAAGCATACAAGAGTGAAAACAGATATAAGATCCCTTGAAAAATTATATAATGAAACTTGTATGTTTTGGATACTTACTAAAACAATATATGAAAGTAATGAGAAAGTGGCTACTTTCATGAGTAAATCATGTAAGCCTTATATGATTTACTCATGAAAGTGGCCACTTTCATGAGTAGTCACATATAAGTTTTTACTAGAGCAGGGCGATATGGCCCAAAATATTGATCACGATATATATTTGAAAATTTGCGATAACGATATAACTGACGATATAATTGATGCGAGACAAAATACAACTCCACAACATTACTAGCGCAAAAAGACAACCTTCCATTTATTTCACTAAAACAAGAAGCTGGTTTTTATGTACATTAAAGCTTTGTAAAAATGTAACAGTGCAAATGCAAATTTCTAGCTGAAAGTTTAACCAAAAGGCATTTCCAGTAGAAATGGGCTGACATATCCTGAGCATAACCATGTATAATATCCACTGAAGTTAAAAAGAGGTGCTTTGCAACATTAAACTGCAGTGTGCAGTACGTATGTTTCGGACCATAAGGTGCACGGGATTATAAGGCACATTAAATGGCCTGTATTTTATATAGCGCTTTACTAGTCCCTAAGGACCCCAAAGCGCTTTACATATCCAGTCATCCACCCATTCACGCCCACATTCAAACACTGGTGATGGCAAGCTACATTGTAGCCACAGCCACCCTGGGGCGCACTGACAGAGGCGAGGCTGCCGGACACTGGCGCCACCGGGCCCTCTGACCACCACCAGTAGGCAACGGGTGAAGTGTCTTGCCCAAGGACACAACGACTGAGTCTGTCCAAGCCGGGGCTCGAACCGGCAACCTTCCGATTACAAGGCGAACTCCCAACATTAAGCGAAACAAAGCAGTCAGATAAATCAAACTTTATTAAACTCATTCTTCTTGCTTCCTCCACTTCTGTACCATTGATTCATTAATGTTGAATTCTCTGGCAGCTGCTCTATTCCCATGTTGTTGCAGTATATTAATGACTAACCTCGTATTGTGGATGGATTATCTCAGTTGTTCTCCTGACTGAAGTTTGGTCCGTTTACAGCATCCTGCCATGCGATTGCATTTGTCTCTAACCATGAGGAACCTTCACGTTAACTTTTATAAGTGGAAAAGTGTTAGTGTTCGTCCTCCAGCTTCACTGTTTATGTTATGCTAACATAGCTGTGTCGCTAGCGATTACGTAGCCCATCATTATATACCAGCTAGCCCAACTTCAGTAACCCTACAAACGTCACTGCTGTTTAGTTTCCTGTCTTCATTTATGTTGGAAGTGATAGCAGAGCTGTACGTTTGAATTTTTTCAGAAATCTCTCAGTCAGAACATGCTATATCATGTTTAGGTAACTAGCGAAACTAGCGAGCTAACTTCCGCTAGCTTCCTGCTAACTTCTAACTCCGTTAAATGTAATACATTTTGTTTTCATGGATGCCTGGAAGTTAAACTTCATAGTTACACCTGGTAAAGCAGCAACGCTGATCGTTTTATTAAAGATGAAAGAATTTAGACAGTTTTTAACTCTCAGTGATGCTGCAGTGTTTGTTTGACCTGAGGTGTACGGAGTTTAGGACCCAGATTACTCCCAGATTTAAGAGCATCTTAGTCCGACAAATACGACAATAACGACGGCCGCTTGTATGTTCTGCAAAAAAATGTGCTTTGTTGTGTATCTGACGGACAAACACCAAACCAGTTCCACATCACTGAAGTTGCACCATTTTTACAAACCAATTCTGGTTCATCTGTTTCACTCAACAATCGGCCATGTGCGTATGAAAACAAAGGCACTGCGCATGCGCGTTTTACTCATATTCTATCGCGATATTTCATTTTCCTATCGTTGCCTAACATTATACCGGTATTACCGTGAACGGTATAATATGGCCCAGCCCTAGTTTTTACTATATCTTTTCCATATGGGTAGATAGTCAAACTTATGGATCAGATCCAGGGATATGTGAATATTGAATGTGTTATTCCAAAACAAATCTACTACTCTGACTTCTTTCAACTCTACTGAGAAGTCCTCCAGACTTTGAAACTTAGCACTAAAAGGTTTCCCTCAAAAAAAAACGAAGTGGTCCCAGGACTGATGAACACTTCTTTTGTGTTTCTGACCATTTAGCTGTGCCTCCTGTGTTGCGCTTGTCTGAATATCGCTGCCTTTTGTCTGTCTTGCTTTCATTTCAATTCCTGGTTTATTTTAAAGGTTAGTTCTTTTTGTGGATATTTGGGTTTTTAATTCCTTCTTTTATTCCCTTCCCTACCCTTGTTATTTTCTTGTTTGACTTCACCCTGGTGTTTACACAGTTTGCATTCATCCTGCTGGCTCTCTGCATTTGGTTTCCTCTTCTTCAGTTGCATTGGTTTGTTGGATTTTCACATTTTGGCAAAATGTTGTTCAATTCAGCCAGACGAGTCCCTGTTTTTAATCTTGATAATTCCATTAAATTCCCCTGAATGCTCTATTAGTACTGTGTGAATGTTGTGGATGATTGTATGTGCACGCGTGCCTGGCTTTTGTATTTGTGTGTGCATGGGAGGAGTTGGTATTGACAGATGGCCTGCTCTCCGTGAACAGAGAGAAGCTGCTTAATCAAGAGAGGGAGAGAGTTGGCGCTGTCCCGAGTTGCTCTGCCTCCGTTTGATAGAGAGGTGTATTTACTTGGTCACGGCCTTCTTCCTGGATCGGTTCATTGCCCATCTAATCGATGTCTACTCTATTTTTGTACGGCTTTTCTCGCAAAGATTTGTCCCTGATTCTTTCTCTGTCTTGTTTTCATTCTTCCTCCTGATCCCCCCCCCCCCAATTCATCAGTGACAGGTGGCCGGTGGCTCCCGTCCCCCTCCTTCCTTTTCCTCTGCTTGTCTTTTGCTGTGTGCTGTCAAACAGATAGCCTGCCAAGGTGCTCCCCATGAATTTCCTGCTCCGGGGTCTGATCGGGCAGTTCTTGGCCGCTTCAGATTGTTTGAATTTTTCAGCCGTCTGAAACTCTCTGGAGGGCTGGGATGTTTACCTTGGGAGCTGTAGATGTAGGGCACAGGCATGGGCACGCTCACACAAGCAGACTGTATGCGGTCCCAATTCAGCAGGCAAATTGGATCATCTGGTCGAAATAAGTTATTTTTTATTGATCCAGTCTTTTGTGGTTGTGTCCTATTTTCAGCTGAACTATGAATAGATTATGTCTGCTGATGGAATGCTATAGATTTAAGGTTTTGGATTAAACCAACCATCAAATATAATTCCTTTATTTTACAGTAAAGTCAAGAGAAAAGCTCCAAGCTAAAGAATGTTATATAAACTTAATTCTCTGCTATTGCGCCACAAAATGGGAACAGAAATGCACTGCACTTGTATTCCTTTATAGCTAAAGACTGCATGCATAGTCTGTGTTTCCCAAAGACTGGATATAAAACTTTGTACTTTCCACTTTATGGTTCTATTTTCATAATGGTTCCTGTATTATCGACATGTAGCCTCGAGAACGAGGCCTGACATTACACTGTGTGGTTTGGTTTCAGGTTTCTTTCTTTGGGAGAAAAATGGTTTGTATTGATTCAGTTTGTTCAACATAAGATGAAATGTCTTTCGTTTTAACCGTTTTGACCCCACTGACCCATTCACAAATCTATATTTCCATGTGCACGCTATTGTGGAGAAACTTTGCTGAACCCACAAAACCTCAGTGTCATGTTGTCATTGTCATGAAGGGAGCAGTTAGCTATGGATGCAAATATGTTCCTATGCACTAATAGCATTTGCCCGATGGCAATAGCTATTAGTGCAAAAAGACCTTTGGTCCTATCAAAGTCTATGGGGAAACCGCTTTATCTCTTAACTTTTGTAAACATTTAACTGCTGAGTTCTTGAGGTCAGTCATTTGATTTGGGTCATACTGAATAAAAAAAGCCAAGTCTTGGTTACACCATGTTTCAAAATTGAGCATTATCCTGGGTATGAAACACGCAACTGCATGACTTGTCAATCACAAGTTGTTTGCCAAAGACTGTGTAGTATCACAGTCAGACCCACCCCTCCACATCATATGCATTTTTTAGCAGTCATGGAGGTTATACTGTCTCTGGGACTGACTTTATATTGAAGCCAGTCTCAAGTGGTTCTTCAAGTAACTGCAGCTTTTTCATTTTAGCTTTATTTTTCCAAACCAGGAAAAGTTTCAGCTTGTACATCTTGTCACTTGGCAGATCTTTTTAGTTTTATAGTTGGTCTCCTGCAGTGAATACTTTCTCTTTAACAACAAACAGCAGAAAAACTAACTAGGTTCTAGCTTTAATGTTTGCCGTGGGTGCTGTTAGTGTACAGCGGTTTATCAAGGAAGGTTGGTGGTTTGATTCTTGGCTGCTGCAGTCTGCATGCCAAATGCCATCGGGAAAGATACTAAGTCCAAGTTTCTCCGATGCGTTCACTGGAGTGTTAGACAGAAAGCATAGAAAAAAGTGTTGGTCTACATAAGGCATGTTTTATAAAGGGCTTTGATTGCTTAAGTAAAGTAAAAAAGCGCTATATAAGAACCAGTCCATTTATCATGGCTTTAATGAAAGTCTAATCTCCCTGACCACAAGGTCAAACTTAAATGTAAAAGCACGTTTTAGCCACAGACAGTTCAGTTTCCTTAATCTTGACTGTCTAATATCACTCACCCAACAATAGCTGTGTGACTGCTGCAACAGCAGAGAAGACAATATTTTGAAAGCATGCTAGACTGGCTCAGCAAGTGATCAGCTGGGAGGGACTGAGCCACGATTGCTTGCTGGACATGATTTTTTTCAGTTAGCTTGCCATGACCGATTTTGCACCCACGGACCACCTTCAGTCCAATGTAAACGCAGCCAGCTGAATCGAGAGGAAACGCAATAGAGGGCGAACATGGTCCCAGGCAGTTACAAGCTGCTGTTTCTGCAAGAGCCACTCGGGCTAATTGAGCCTCTGTGACAGGAAGCCCCGACGGGATGTTGGTGCTCACTTTTAAGAGGGTCAGGCAATTCAAAGTGAAGCGTGACAGGCACATAGTCAAGTTGAGCAAAGAACCCCTCTGAGTCCTCTCGTGGGACAGTGATAAAAATTTGAGTACTTGGAAATAGCATTGATGCCATTCCCATGGCTTTGAACAAACACACCAGCAGGCACTGGAGAGGCAATTTTAAAAAGCAGTTGAATAACAAATGATCAATTTGTTGGCAGAATGCAACACGATCTTCTGTAATGGTTAGTAGACACCTGACATTCCACACCTGCTCTGCTGTCACCTGATCTCTCTTTTTACGTGTGCACACCGGTCTGTTCCACCAAGGTGTTTGTATAATACATGTGTGTGTTTGCAATTCACAGGACCTCTCCACACTGCAGTGCGATGTGTGTATCCTGGTCTTCTCAGTGACAGACAGGCGAAGTTTTCACCGCACCGCCCAGCTCCGCCTCCTTCTCAGGGAGTCCCAGCCACAAACCCCAATCATCCTTGTGGGCAACAAGAGTGACCTAGTGCGGTCCCGTGAAATCAGCTCCGAGGGTAGGTAGAAGGATGGATGCTGGTGTGTAGTATAACCTGTATGTAAAAAAAGAAAGACCCATGATGAATTCTCACATTCTTCCCAGTAACCTCCCAGTCACCCCTGTACCAACTGTAACAGGGAGCAGATTTTTAGACTGCCTCAGTGCTGAAACTGTTAGCATGGGGTTGTGGTAATATGAATACACATTACTGCAATAACATTAGTGCCTTCTCTGGATTTTAAAAGAAGACACTTTCAACACATAACTAGAATTTTAGCTGTAATCATCAAGGGAAATGTAAAAAAAATGCATTTACACCAGTGCATTCATGATGACTCATTTATTGTATTAGCAAAATCCAGGAGTATGGAGGGCCACAAGTGCCAACATGAATTAAATGAATACACAATTAAATAATTTATTAAATGTTTTAAATTATTTGAAAGCCCATGTAATTAATTATTTATATATCTAATTAATTAATTAATTCCCATTTTTAATCATTAATGACACATTCAATTAATTATTTAATAATTTATTTTATTCATTTTGGCATCTGTGGACCTCCGTATTTTTGTGCTGCACTTTTTATTCATTTTGTATTTAGTGATTAATCTAACTAAATCCCATCTTGGATACAAACGGAGAACCTAACATTGCATTCGCAGGGGAATGATGATTTAAAAATGCACGACAAACAAATTATTCAGACATTTTCCTGCAGTAGCTTCTCTCACAAAAGAAGTGTGTTCCAGAGGTTTACTGTTTTTATTGCGAGACTAAATCTGATTAAAGTTTAAAGCGTCAGTGGTGAGCGCAGACAAATATGCAATTCCTTTGAAAATGTACAAAGTCCTAACATCAGCGCTGCAAAAATCACAGAAGCCTTCTTTGTCATTGCTGTTTTCCAGTTTTTAAACCTTTAATCTCTGCAGTTGACATATCTGAGCGTGACGCAGCTGCCTAACTTTCCCATGGACTCTGCCTCATTTGTAATGTTTATCATGTACGGGCTTATTGGAAATGATGTTTCTGGGTGAATGACGCAAGAAAAGAAACAAATGAAAAATTGTAATGCACTCTCTTTGTCCACTTTCCTTTATTCCTCCCCAAATGTAACATCCTAAACACACAATAGGATCTGGTCAGTACCGATGCTTTCGGTGCTGGTTATAATAGATAAGAATGCCTAAAAGCCCAAAATGAAAATGTTTAGTTAATAGGCACACATTTTCCCCAGAGAATAGTGTGTGCTTTGTACAATTACTCATCAGTCCCTTCTGTTTACCCTCTTCTCTGCCTTGGCTCATCTGTCTCTCTCTGCACGCTGTTTTACCATAAATCTTCCTCAAGGCTGACATCATCTCAATTAGAAGCCGTCTTTGGGGATCTATCTTTGATCAGCAAAATCAATTTCTTCACTGTTTACAATATCCAGGGATTAATGCTCTGTGGTAGACAAAGTTCCCATGAGGAGATCTGTTGCTACAAACTGATGAGATGTTAATATGGAGTAACTATGAAAGCTGTTTACCCCAGTTGGCTTTTTAAAAAACAAAAATGTTGTATTATTCTACCAAACTCAATCAAAGTGGGCGTGATTAGGCTTTTTGAGAGTGATGAACAGAATGACTGTATAGTATAAAAATCAAATAAGAAAAGTTGACCAAACACAAGATTTCCTTGGTGGTTGATTACTCACCTCTATATACACAGGTAGCCAAATCAAGTCAAGAAACCATAATTTCATGTTATTTATTGAGTTAAAAAAGCAGCATAAATCCCACAGATCTTAGAGTTAACTTTTCTTTGCTAAACAACCCTGCTGGGCAGCGAGCTTCGCACGCTTTTGCATATTTTTGGCGTTCGGCACTGAAGTTAAATAAATTCAGTGAGGGAGAAACAAGCAATTCTACACTGAATTCATTTGGTGACAATCCACTGAACACAGATCAGACCACGGGCAGGTTATAATTTGGCTGGACTTTTATGGGTGAATTTTTATGAAGCTCTGCCAGGCAAACCCATTACCCGGATTTCATTAATGTTTCAAACAGGAGCTGGGTGAAGAGTGGTGGTAGCTGAAAAAAAAGAGAGAGAAAGAGTGACAGCCCAGTTTGACCTTGATCTAAATTTGTAATTGTGTCATATATGGCTGTGATCTTAAGCCTTCACTGTCATCTCTGCAGTTTCAATTTATATTCATTTATATATTTAACTCCGTGTCCCTCGGCGCTGCTTGATGTTTTGTTTTTTGTTTGTTTTCCAGAAGGCATATCTCTGATTGGATAATCTCCCTTTTACAGTGGACAGCTGCTCTTACAATCTTTACGTATGTTTGTCCTCATCATATATTCACAACTGGCTGCATTTACATCCACATATTAAACGTGCTAACAAGCAGACTCCCTCATCTCGCTCTATCTTCTCGCTGCTTGATGCCAGCGAGGCGGTTTCAAAGAGAGGGCTTTGATAAGAGGAACGGGAAGGAGAGGAGTGACGCAGGGAAGGGCAAATGTACGAGAATGCTGTGCGTATGAAAGAGAGCCTCAATTTGGGGTGATGTGTGAAATGCATAGTGGAGCGGCGCGTGCGCTGGGGAAGAGTGCGGCTTATTTTGCCCTTCAAAAGAACCACTCTGAGTTCTTACACAATTAGATTGGGCATATTTCAGCAGAGGTTATACTGTTTGTGCTACATCCATGTGCCAGTTTTGCCACACATCAATATTGTGAGTGTGCATCTCTAAAATTTTTGTTATTAGGTAGCATTCATTTAAAAATTACTAACGGCCTGCCAGTGTTATTGAATTCTGCACTTTTTTGACTATTCAGTCACAAAAGTTTTTAAAAGACCCCCACAAGCCGCTGCTGCTGGCTGTGACAGGCGTAAAAGCTAAATTGTCTCATTTGTAATCTGGACGAACTGTCATTGATCGGAGATCAGCTTCACTAGCAGATAAAATGAAAGCTTAAATTGTGAGTCTGAATCAAAGTCTGGACAGAGTGCATGTTAGCCCTTACTCGACTCAGCTTTTAATGCTAAAGCAATTTTGATGTGAACATCCAATGACTTACTGTAATGTGGAATGATTGCTCGTCCTACCAAACTGTCCTAAAAAAGCCAACTCATCTCTGCAGCTCTACCATGCATTTACTTTTAACTCTTTGGATTGGTTTTATTACTGTAAATGTACATAGATCATTTAAGTGGAACCCAGTGAATAAATAAAACCTTTTCAAACCACTTATAATAAAGCTAGGCTAGATAACGTGTACTCATATCACATAACAACAGAGTCAAAGTAAATATGTGGACCCTGATATTATTTTAAGGACCTGTTGGGGACAAAAGAAAAAGTAAAGTAGGGCCATGAACATGTTTTAAATGAGATGCAAATGATATGCTGATGTGCTAGATAAATAACTTCATGATCTATAGATGGACAGACTCTTTCAAAACTTGAATATGTTTTTGTCAGAAAAGTTTCATGCTTTTTTTCCTGAGTTCGGAAGTTTAACAAATACCCAGCAAACAGAAGCACTATGGCCACATCCACTTGGGGCCCATGCATGATGAGTGTGGGTCTGCTTGTGCTTATGCAGGCTCACAGTTCACCAACATCTGCACACAGGCATGTTTACTAGGTTTGTTTAAGGGATGTTGACACTGGTAAAATAAGATGAAAGGAATATTTTTGATTAAATATGGCAATGTACAATTAAAGACTTAGAGCAATCCAACTCTCTCATCTTCATGAGGGAATCTTCAAGTTCGGCACAAATTCTCTTGAGATTACAGTTTGTTGTAGTATCCACACTAAATGTATGGTTACTTATTTCTTCGATGCCTAAAACTCAAGAATTCATACACTAACCTATCTATTATAGCCAAAAGGTTAACAGTCAACATCACAGAGTTGAGCAAAATACATGGTCATGTCATGGTCATGGTTTACAGCTGGAAAAAGACAGAGTGCCCATTTTATGTTGAGAAGTAGTTGCTGCAAAAAGTGATGATCTTGGAGTTTGTTTATGTGTCAGGGTCAGGTAAAAGTAAAGACAAAGCTGTTGAGTTACTAGTCCAGAGCATATATATGTGCCATATTGCACAATGATATAAGTATTATTAATCAAGATTAATAGGCTGAGTATTGTGTACACATATTGGACTGTACTTGCTCACATAAAGAACCTAACGATCGGCACTATATCAGCACTGTGTTGTGTTTGTGCTTTGGTGTGAGAAGCAACAAGAATGTACCTACCTGTTGCTATAAGGTTTTATTGATGGGTTTGTTTTGGAGCATTTCTGACCCCTAGTGGCCAAAATATGATATTTGCTGCTTTAATATTAAAAAAACCATAAAGAAAGGGTTTGGGCAGGCAATAATAACAAAGCTTTGAGGATTGTTAGTTGGAAAACTGAATTTGATAAATCAATGTTAGATTTTTATCTGCAGTAATGTCAGACAATAATATGTCAACTACTGTGTGCTTTTAATGAAATTTGGTCAGAAACATGCATTTGGTGTATTTGCATTGTGATATATTTGAAATAACTACACTTATCCTTGGTTATAGATGTCTCTGTATACATCAATAAAATGCAGTGAATGAACAAAAGAGGAATCTAAATCAAATCAATATTTGGTGTGACCACACTGACTTCTTCTAGGTACACTTGCACACAGTGTTTGAAGGAACTTAGCTTGCAGGTTCTTCCAAACATCTGGGAGAACTAACCACACATCTTCTGTAGATGTAGGCTTCCTCACATCCTTCTGTCTCTTCATATAATCCCAGACACACTCGATGATGTTCGGGGCCATACCATCACTTCCAGTACTTCCAGTACTTCTTTACGCTGAAGATATTTCTTAATGACCTAGTGGCTGTATGTTTGGGGTCGTTGTCCTGCTGCAGAAAACATTTGGGGTCAATAAACAATCATTAATTTTTCTGAAAGCATTCTTTGTTTAAAGCATTTTTCTCACCTGCCTAAAACGTTTGCACAGTACTGTACATAGTTATACATTAGATTAATTTATGGATTTAGGATTATCATAAATTTCTATAAAGGATATTGTTTTTGGCATGGTTTAAGTTTCAAGACACAGTAGGCTGTGCATTTCTTGTTTTCCTCAAGCTTTGTATAGTCAATCAAAATTAGTGGAAACACGGTTTAGGGGAAATTCTTGTTTGTTTTGGGGGGGTTTTGCTTTTTTTGCTGTGCAACTTAAATCAAGGCAGCAAGTGCAAAATGTGCACGCTGGCGCATGCTCGTTGCTGTCAACTCGTGTTGGCTCTCGGCTTCAGCGTACACTTGATGATGTGAGTAGAAAGAGGCGGTAGAGAGGGTAGGAATGAATAATGAGAGATGCCTATACTCAGCAGATTCTTTTGTCATAGAAAAACAACAACAACAAAAAAAAGGGGGGATTGTGGTCAGCGATATGCAAATGCTGCATCCATGTTCCCGGGGCGCATGACAACAATGTTCTCATGTTGTCTCTGGACAGGCCACGTGTACATTTTTTTGTTTTTTTTCTGACATGTGAACTTGACAGAGGCAGCTCTCCGACCTGCTTGCCTAGCCAACATCCTTCTAAAAGTACCTGAGGCCTTTCTGAGAGAGCTAAAGTCATAAAGTCTATTTATGGCATGTACAGTGACACTTTTATGCTGCTATGTCTCACCTACCCCCTCTTGCTACATCTCTCCCTGCCTCTCTATCCTCACCACCCAGTGATACACACACTGTCACTCTGGGAACATATTTATCATTTGCTCAATATGGTGTTGGTGTGGCCTTGCTCCTCAGGCCTTTGATTAATATGCACTCTGGCTCCGTTTGCTTAGTCGGCGTTCTTTCTGTCTTTCCCCTCCTGTCTCAGTCTGTCTCCTTCCCCTTCTCCTGCATGTTCACATCATCTGCCGTCTCGCATGTCGTTCCCTGTCGGGATCGCCTTCTTGCTTTATAAGTCACATTTCCTCCTTTTCATCACTGTTGTCTTTCTTCATCAGTCTTTTCTAATGGTCAGGATATAGGTAGAGAGCCCCATCCCTTGTCTCATCTCCTCACCATGTTTTCTCATCTTGGTTGCTTTCCTCTTTGCTCTCCCTTCTTTTTTCCCCTCTTTCATCTCCTTTCTGTTCTCCTTTCATCATTTTATTTCCTATTCGTTCCCTCCTACCTCCTCTGCTCTTGATATCTTTCTTGTCCTTGTCTCATCTCGTTGTCTCAGCTCCTCTCCATATTCTTCCTCCCACCTCTCTCCTTCTTACCTTCTGTCTTCATTTATTCTCATCATCTTTCTTGCTTTTCTACTCATCTCCTCTTAATTCCCTCATTTCCTTTCCTTTTCTCTTCTTCTGCTTTTCTCCTCCACTCGTTTCCTTTGTTTTGTTGCTTATTTTCCTGTCACCTCTTCACTTTTACTTTTGTCTGATCTCCTCCTGCTTTCGATCTGCTCCTTTGCTTCTGTTATCTCGTTTAATGCTCTTACCTCATCTTTCAATTCTCTCTTCTCCTTTTGCTTCATCCTCTCATGTTGTACCCCTCTCAGCCCTCTCCCCCTTCAATTCAATTTTGCAAGCTCCCTTTTAACAGGTTATTCAATCAGCTGTTGTAGGTATTAGTAAAAGTCCTGGTAATCTGGTCTGGGATTTGCTGTATTTCCTCTCTCTCTTACCTCACCCACTATTAGGTGACACTGCAGACGTTCAACAGCTGCTGTGTGCTTGGATTATTAGACCCAGATCAAATCTGGAGATGTTTTTCCCTAGTGCAATACCCGTGTAACACTGGTGTGCATATGTTCATGCTCTGCAAAGGCAGCCACACCAAAACCAGACTGACAAGTTGCATTGGAATGGCCTTAATTTAAAATATAATATCATAATATAATGTAAGCATTATAGGATCAGTGTTTTGAACTCATTTTCAGGTACAAGTCCATATCAAAGAAATCAGACCAAACTCATCATCCAACTGAAAGCCCTGAAACTTTTGGAAGAAAACTTTAAGTCACCATGAGATGATCATATGTGACCACATAGAAGAATTCTGTTATTTTACAGTCTGGTTTTTGTTCTTCGTCTTGGAAACTTTATTAAATCTTTTGTCACCTACTTCTTTGCTTCACCTTCTTTGCTTTTTTTTGGGGGGGGGGGGGTTAGAAATGACTGAAAGATTAATAGGCTCTGTTTTGAGTTTTGTTCAAAAAAGAATGACTTCATATAGGGAAAAATATATATCACATGTGCAGGACACCTTAAACTAGTTTTTTAATTAAGCACCAAGGCAGAACAAAATCGGGGCTATATCACAACATGAGGACTAAACCCCAATTCAACCAAACCCAAAACTGATCCGGAATTAAAACAGGACTACAACAGTTCAAAATCAGGACTACTGAGGACTTAACCAAGACAGAACCACAATCAGAACTAGATGATAGTAGCACTAAAAATCATCATAGACCTGCACTACACTTGTTTTTTTAATTCTACCAAAGTCCACTATTTAGATTGAGAAAAGTTTATATAATTATTTAGCCTTGTTGTGCAAACAAGCCTGCATAACTTAATAAATATAGAATTTGAAAAATAGCAAACCTAAAAAGAAACACTAGGTACGAGATACATGAGTACCTATGATACGGTGATAGTTTTGGTAAACGACCATTTGACTAACATGTGTGTCTCACCTGCTCTTGTTCATCTCTGTTCTGTCCTCGTTCTCCATCTCCCTCTCTGTTCCTCTCTCTCCCTCTTTGTGCTGACAATCATCAAATATACAGTTGAAACCACATATTTATGTACTCTTCAGCTCAAAACACAAACACTTTTTTAATTGTAACATCAAATCAGACTAAATGTTTATTTTTTTAGATTGATAAATATAAAAAACATATTTGTTAACTTTAAGAGTAAAGAGAGAAACTGTCTGTATTTCTTAATTGCAAATGGCACCAAATTGTATTCAAACTGAGCCACACTTATGGAGCTCCATAGTTCTTTTCCTGGTGTTTTGGTTGACATCTCTTGATTTTCCCATGTCAAAGAAACAGGCTCTGTGTTTTGCCTTTATATGCATCCACAGCTGTGCCACCAATTTACTCACATGGACTCTACGAACCTATCAGAAGCTTCTTCAGCTCAGAATGGAATCGTCTGCAGTTTCTTATTAATTAACAAACTTAGTGTACATGTACTCCTAAATTTGATCAAAGTGATAAAAATAGACAGCTCTGTCTCTCTTTATTCTGACATTTAACTAATTCAAAAGATATTTCAATATTTATCTAAAACAAAAGTTTACTCTAAATTGATGTTGTACAGTAAAAATGTTTTATGTTTTCTCCCTAAAGTGTATGTAAATATCTGGTTACAAATGTGAATATCCTGCTGTGTACTGAAACCCCTCTTGTTTTGCATAGAAATATACTGAACAACATACAAAGCATAATATATAAAATGACATTTACCTGAGTTTTTTCTTTGAAAGAAGCCTCTAATGTCCATTCTTATATTTCAGTACATAACTGAAACCGATTTAGTCGGGGAGGGTAAGAACTGAAAATATGAAATAAACACGTAAGATAAGACTCTATAAAAAAAAAAAAGCATTTGTTCGGCTTTTCATTTCGCCATTTGTTGATTCACTTGAAGAGCGAGTAACGTAATATTGGTCAAGTGATCAGTTTGATATCAATCTTTCGTGATTCACCGTCATATTTACATTATTTGTACGGTACGAATGATTTGCTTTGGTACCTGGTCAAACTTAAGCTCTCCTTAGTATGGCTGGCTCCGTTTCTCCAACAGCGCACTCACAGGCAGCAGCTGCCCCGCCCCCTCACTCAGTCGCTTAGTGCCTGAGCTTGGATCATACCAATATCGGGGGAATTCACGCACAGTCGTAAATTCCCACAGTGTGCACTATGTGCTTCGAATATTGTGTGTACTTTTTGTTTTATACAGTTGTCAGCCAGGCATCTAACTATGAAAAAATTACACTCCAAAAGACTCCGGGCTTCTGACAAAACAACCCGGGCTTAAGCCCAGTAAGCCACCTCCACGCTCCGCCCCTGACGTGGGGTCAGGATGGTCATAAGAAAGGTAGTTGATCAGCCAGAAAATACACAGGAGGAACTTGTTGATGATCTGAAGGCAGATGGGACCACAGTCACAAAAAACACCACTGGCAACACACTACACCATTATTGGATTGTAATTTTGCAGCGCCTGCAAGGTCCTCCTGTTCAAGAAAGCACATGTACAGGACTGTCTTAAGTTTTCTAGTGAACATGTAAGTGATTCAGATAAAGTGCTACGTTGCAGATGAAAGTAAAATCAAGCCCTTTGGCACTGATGCAGCCTGCTATGTTTGGAGGAAGAGAAATGCTGAGGAGGACTTAAAGAACACCACCCCCTGCCCTACAGCACAAGTACCCCCACAGTCAAGCATGGAGGTGGAAACATTATGCTTTGGGTGTGTTTTTCCTGCTAACGGTACAGGATGACTTCACCGCATTGAGGGGCCAAGGGACAGGGCAGTGTCCATAAAATGTTCCCTCAGCTGGAACACTGATGACGGGTCGTGGATCGATCTTCTAGTATGATGAAGACCCAAATATTTATTTTACTAAATGATATGAAACTCAGTTTATACCTTTTATGTAAGTTTTTTTCTGGATTTTTGGTTGATATTCTGTCTCCCTCCCCCTTTAAAATAAAATTACCATAAAAATTAGACACTGCTCATTTCTTTGTATGAGAGCAAATGTAAAAATTCAGCAGGGGATAAAATAATTAGCTCCCCCACTGTACTGCTAGAATGGTGGCTCATTTTAATCATTGCCAAAGTTTCAAATAATGACATTAGCATATTTTTAAGTAAAAAAGAGAGCATATCTAGTCATCTCAAGTACACAGCTATTTTAGGAAAAGGTCCCATAAACCTACACTATAATGCCAAACATATTTGCTTGTCTGCTTTCACATGCATATCAGCTTGAGGGAGATGCTATGCTTAATGCATAGGGTTTAATATGATGTCACCCTATGATGTATGATGTCATGTTTATGGACATTTTTGACCATTCTTCCAGAAGCACATTTCTAAAGTCAGACATGGATGTTGGACGAGAAGGCCTGGTTTGCAGACTCCGCTCTAATTCATCCTAAAGGTGTTCTATGAGGTTGAGGTCAAGACTCAACCTGCAGGCCAGTCAAGTTCTTCATACCAAACCTGCTCATGTTTTTATGACCCTTGCTTTATTTATGAACTGATTTGCACTCATGTTGGAACAGAAAGGAGCCACTTACAAAGTTGGGAGCATGAAATGTCACACTAAGAGTTCCTTTCACTGAAACTAAGAGGCTGAGCACAACTCCAGAAAAACAACCCCTTGCCATAATCTCCCTGTGCTTCAAGCTTTACACTCGGCACAATCAGTCAGACAAGTACTGTTCTTCTGGCAACCGCCAAACCCAGACTCATTCATGGGCCATGCAGACAGAGAAGCGTAATTCGTCACTCGAGAGAACACGCCTCCACTGGTCCAGTGGCCGCATGCTTTACACGCAGTGGTGCTTGGTGATGTAAGGCTTGGATGTGGCCACTGAAACCCATTCTATCAAGCTCTCTATGCACTGTTGTTGAGCTAATGTGAAAGCAGCATGAAGTTTGCAGGTCTGTAGCATCTGCTCTGCAATTTTACGTGGCCTATGACTTTGTGGCTGAGCTGCTGTTGTTCCCAATCTCTTTCACTGCGTTACACCACTAACAGCTGGCTATGGAATAGTGAGGAAATTTCATGACTGGACTTGTTACACAGGTCACATCCTGTCATGGTACTATGCTGGAATTCACAGAACTCCTGAGAACAACCCATTCTTTCCCAAATGTTTCTGATTTTATATACCTGTGGCCATAGAAGTGATCGAAACACCTGAATTCAATTATTTGGATGGCTGAGTGAATACTTTTGGCAATACAGTGTACTACTCAGAGCATCAGTTTGTGAGTGGAACCCAGTCAGAACGTAAAGAGGTGACCTTTAGATATGGCCTGTCTTTGTCTGCACCTCGTTAAACCAGCACGTTACAGGCGAAGAGGAGAGAAGCAGTTTACAATAAAACAAAAGAGAACTATTTTGAACTGTGAACCAAACAGAGCCATTGTAATAGAGTCTGAGATTTAAGAAATACCTGGGGATATTACCTAAAGATGGAACACACATCGTGCATTAAACATAAGCTAAGGATAAGTGAAAAAAATGGAATGCACATTTATGTAATTATGCAATTATTGGTCTAAAAAAAAAGCTATAAATCTTTTATTGTTCAGAAATATTCCAATTAGAGTTCATTGTAACGTGCATTTAATAGAAGAATCAGAACTACTCAGGAGAGCCTCAGTCACTCTGGCACATTTAATATAAAATTACATAATTGAAAGGTTCAGCTTATCTGAATTTGCTTTACTTTTTGTGCTGTTTTCCATCCATTGTGAGTAGACAATTGAGTTTTTATCAGCACTTCATCTGAGTATTATTGTGCTCTTGACATCATTTTTTCTAAACTAATACTCTAAAATGTCCTCACAAAACCCAAACATAATTGTTCTACAGCTGTGACCTCTTCCCGCTGCCGTCATTTTAAGTTCCTGCGGTGTATTTCTAAAAACAGTTATTGTGAGTGCCAATAATACACTTAAAAGACCTTTCCAGCGCGTGGCTGCTTGTGAGCTCTCAGATTTTAGCTCTGTGCAGAGCAGGAGTAAAAGCTAAAGCACAGTTGAGGGAGAGCAGTGGTTGTGCCATTTGAGTTAACAAAGAAAGCCATTTGTTGTAGAATGATCTGTATCTGTCAGCTTTCCTTATCACTGTGGCTTGTTTGGCCAGGGACAGACGGGCGCTTTTAGCTGATATCCTGAGCCTTGTCAACAACGTGCTTAGTCACCTGTCCTTATTCACGAGAGTCACACTGAGATAGAAAGCATTTCCCTGCTGCCAAGAGATTTGAGCTTATACAGCCCAGGCCACATTTAACCCCATCTTGGCTCAACTGTCTCACTGTGTCCTTGTGGACTCACCTGTGAATGCTGATTTTACAAATGCACAATAATCAGGGCCTTGTGGTAGAATTAAGATTCCTTAGTTTTGTGGTGCTGTAAGAGGCAGATAAAATTACAAATAAGAAATGCGCATTTCTTGATAAAAAACAACATTTGTAAATGATAGAGAGGTGTTTGTACTGCAAGTTTCTTATTGTACTAATTTATTTCAGCTGCATCACAGTGTTTCATCCATTGTCATGAAGTTGCATCTGTTCGTATATGATGACTTCATACTTCATAGTATTTTTGTAGAATTTGGGAAAAGCAACATAACCCTAACCCCAGGTTGGCTTACTTTTCTTCCGAGTCTTTTAACAGTAACACACAACCTCCATAGGTGGTTGGAGGCTGCTCACGCAGAAGTAAACTATGGTGGCCCTGAGAGTTCAAACGCACTGCAACTTTAGAAAAATCAGCAAGTAGTAGAATGGCAAAAACTCACAAAATACAGTGGGGCAAAAAAGTATTTAGTCAGCCACCGATTGTGCAAGTTCCCCCACCTAAAATGATGACAGAGGTCAGTAATTTGCACCAGAGGTACACTTCAACTGTGAGAGACAGAATGTGAAAAATAAATCCATGAATCCACATGGTAGGATTTGTAAAGAATTTATTCGTAAATCAGGGTGGAAAATAAGTATTTGGTCAATAACAAAAATACAACTCAATACTTTGTAACATAACCTTTGTTGGCAATAACAGAGGTCAAACGTTTACTATAGGTCTTTACCAGGTTTGCACACACAGTAGCTGGTATTTTGGCCCATTCCTCCATGCAGATCTTCTCGAGAGCAGTGATGTTTTGGGGCTGTCGCCGAGCAACACGGACTTTCAACTCCCGCCACAGATTTTCTATGGGGTTGAGGTCTGGAGACTGGCTAGGCCACTCCAGGACTTTCAAATGCTTCTTACGGAGACACTCCTTTGTTGCCCGGGCGGTGTGTTTTGGATCATTGTCATGTTGGAAGACCCAGCCTCGTTTCATCTTCAAAGTTCTCACTGATGGAAGGAGGTTTTGGCTCAAAATCTCACGATACATGGCCCCATTCATTCTGCCCTTAACACGGATCAGTCGTCCTGTCCCCTTGGCAGAAAAACAGCCCCATAGCATGATGTTTCCACCCCCATGCTTCACAGTAGGTATGGTGTTCTTGGGAAGCAACTCAGTATTCTTCTTCCTCCAAACACGACGAGTTGAGTTTATACCAAAAAGTTCTACTTTGGTTTCATCTGACCACATGACATTCTCCCAATCCTCTGCTGTATCATCCATGTGCTCTCTGGCAAACTTCAGACGGGCCTGGACATGCACTGGCTTCAGCAGCGGAACACGTCTGGCACTGCGGGATTTGATTCCCTGCCGTTGTAGTGTGTTACTGATGGTGACCTTTGTTACTTTGGTCCCAGCTCTCTGCAGGTCATTCACCAGGTCCCCCCGTGTGGTTCTGGGATCTTTGCTCACCGTTCTCATGATCATTTTGACCCCACGGGATGAGATCTTGCGTGGAGCCCCAGATCGAGGGAGATTATCAGTGGTCTTGTATGTCTTCCATTTTCTGATGATTGCTCCCACAGTTGATTTTTTCACACCAAGCTGCTTGCCTATTGTAGATTCACTCTTCCCAGTCTGGTGCAGGTCTACAATACTTTTCCTGGTGTCCTTCGAAAGCTCTTTGGTCTTGGCCATGGCAGAGTTTGGAGTCTGACTGTTTGAGGCTGTGGACAGGTGTCTTTTATACAGATGATGAGTTCAAACAGGTGCCATTCATACAGGTAACGAGTGGGGGACAGAAAAGCTTCTTACAGAAGACGTTACAGGTCTGTGAGAGCCAGAGATTTTCCTTGTTTGAGGTGACCAAATACTTATTTTCCACCCTAATTTACGAATAAATTCTTTACAAATCCTACCATGTGAATTCATGGATTTTTTTTTCACATTCTGTCTCTCACAGTTGAAGTGTACCTCTGGTGCAAATTACTGACCTCTGTCATCATTTTAAGTGGGGGAACTTGCACAATCGGTGGCTGACTAAATACTTTTTTGCCCCACTGTACAGTGGAAGTGTTTTTGGGGAGTGAGTAACAACAGAACAGCTTTTGGAAGTGACAGAAAGGGAAACATGCGAATGATATCACTGAGACACGTTTAAAAGAAGCCAACGATGTGTCTGTGTGAGGGGGGAAAATATGCAGGTAATGTGTGTTTTAAATGCATTATTCTTATAACACTGCAGAGCCATGCTTTCTAGTAGCCATTCTGTCACATTATTGTTGCCTCAAAGAAGCTTCAACTTTGTTTTTTTCTATTTCCATTGTGTTTTCTATGCTTTTGAAACATTTCTTCTTTGTGTTTTCTTAAGTTGCAGTGCTTTTGAACTCTGTGGGCCACCCTGGTAAGCCACATCAGGACACGTGACAGGAAATAATTTGATTTCTAGTCTCAATGTTCATGAATGAGAAATATAATGTTGTTTTTAAACGCATAAAATAGCGCAGTCTAAAACCCACCACAATTCCCCTTCCTCTTTTATTTCTCTGTTACTGCCATAGCTTTCAGGCACAGTTTCAGAAGCACATTACACGGGGGAGAGTCCAATCCTCCCATCTCACACAGCCGGTCACGATTTTCTGTGAAAGGACTTCCAAACACTTAGAAAGCTAATAGAGATTTCAAAACTGCAGTGAGTGAGCTCTCAAGTACTACCTCGTGGTGATACACATCACACGGCAGCTGGGCTGTTTTCACAATCCAGTGTCCGTAAATTTCAAACTGCTGCCTCTAAATGCCATCTACAGCTGACATTATGTAGATCCTTAGTTATAAAATGCTTCCCAAATGTCTCTGTTTCCAACCAGAGGCCCAGTCCAGCGCCATGATGTTTGACTGCCTCTACTTGGAGCTCTCTGCCTCCTTAGAACACGGCACCAGTGAGCTGCTGGAGGCGGCAGTGCGGACCGCGAGGGGAGACTGCGTGGGCCCCGGATGGACGGACGGTGACCCCGGTGCTGGCCGCAGGGAGAGCCTGACGAGCCGGGCCAAGCGCTTCCTGGCTGGTCTCGTGCCCCGATCGTACGGCCGAGACAGGGACCGGGATCGAGGCCGCTACAGGGAGATGAGCCGCCACAGGGGCAGCAAAATCCTTCGGCAGAAGTCCCGCTCCTGTCATGACCTCAGTGCACTGTGACACACACCCACACACATAAATGCAGGCAAATAGACACACTCAACATGAACACAGACATACACCAAATTGAAAGACATGGAGGTGGGTGGGGGGCTAAAAGACTGAGGAGTAAAAGGAGATAGAGTTGGAGGGACAACATGAAAAGGACTGGAGCAGGCTCACGGGAATGGGAAAATTAGAGAGGTGTAAGGAGAGAAATTTAGCCGCCGAAGAGGAAGGTCAGGGGAGGAGAAAGTGGGAGAAAACAATGAACAGATAGCCCGAAACTCATTTCGGGAGAACAAAAAATCAACGATAAGGAGGTGAGCTCCATTTGTTGCTCTGGCTTGGGTGAGTCAGTGAGCACTCGCTACCTGATGAGAGCCGGCGAGGGAAGATTAGCATGAGAGTTGGATCAAACTGGCGATTTGACGCTTAATGTCACGAAATGAGAAACAGACTGGGGTCACAAATAAACACACACCCAAGTAGCACGCACTGATAACGTAGAGACTGATAGCAATCTAATGTATACCTGTTATAGACCCTGTTTTATAGCATGCAGAGTAGACGATTTAAGACATGATCCTGTAGGTTTTACAGTTACACGATTCTGTACCTCAGTGGCCAATAGCTAATGCACAATCTAGCTAGTGTCTCTAGCAACGCCATCTCAAAGGCAAGACTATTTATAAAAGTGCTCCATCTCCACGCATCTTTGGCCACTTTCCACACTGCATCCACTGTTCTGTCCCCATATTGATTTAAAGTAGTGTTTGATGATACTGCCTGTGGCACATGTTCATTTGAGACTTTTATACACGGTTTAAAACGTCAGCACCCAAGCCATAACTTTGCTGAACGCACCACGAGTGATCAGCACAAAGAACCCTTTACTGGAGGATGTGAAGCAAAGGAGAAAAGGTCAAGACGGCTGTAAGGACTAAGCCGTTGGCAGGGATAACCAGACTGAACTCTTCTTCAATCGAAGCTGAGTCACAGAACACTGAGATACTCTCGAAGCGCAGGGGGACAAAACAAGAAAACCTAATCTACCTGTGGCTGTTTGATGTATTCCTTCTCTTCCCTTTTTTACCCACCGGCATCATTATTATGATGAATGATGATGATTCTTATAATCATTATTATTAATGTTGTTATTATTATTATTATGTGTGTTTCGACTGAATTCTGTGGGGGCTGGCCACACAGGTGACCCAGAAAAGAACGTTCTGGAAACGTTGTTCTGATATCTCATCAAGCGTGGGGGCGTCACTGACACTTCCTCACTTGTTTGTCATCGTCAACTGAGCACTCTCGTCTTTACCACTGAGAATAAATAAAGATTTCTTTGACATCCAGTCCGAGTGTCTCGTCAGTTTTTTAAGACGCCACTAGAAAACGAGCGCCTCATTACAGCTGTCAGTCACACTGAGGGATGGTGTAATAAACCATCAGATGACTCGCAGGTATTCTGGACAGACTGGGAGATGGATTCTCAGGACACTGGCTCCATTTAGGGCTAGCAGCAAAAAAGATGCTGCCTCATCATTGTGCGCCTGTAACAAAATCTTAGGTTAAAAATAGATCGGAGGAAGGAATATGAACCAAGGCTTAGCAATATGAACTGCCTGAACTCCACCATATATACAGAACACTTGTAATTTGTGTGAAGTGATAAATTACCTGCTTAATGATGAGAGTGCAAAAAACAAATCCTTCTATAGCACTCACTCCTAGCCTTTTCAGTCTTACAAACCTGTGCAGTATCTTGCAGATCAACTGAAGTACCCCTTTGTTCCCACAGCCCTCTGCTCTGAATATGCTCATTTAAAGTGATGTTATATTGATTTTATTAATATGAAAGTGAATATCGTTACAATTTTTGTAGTTTTGTAGTTGAGTTAGTAGATAAACAAAAGCACACCATTTGCCTTTAGTTTAACCATTGTTTTTAGCACTATATAGGCTATCTGTAGCTTTGAGCTAATTACTTTAAGTCTTGCTAAATGTAACTCGTGCAAACTGTGTCGCTAACTGTGGATAAAACATCAGCGCTTAAGGTCAAAGACCTCAATCAAGTCAGCTGAAGCCAGATGTGTGACTCAATAAATACATTAGCTTACTGCTAATACAAAGGAGTTAAGTTTTGTTGTTTTGTGGAACTTTTCTTCAAGTGTGCAGATATTTGGACATTTTAACCATTATTCCAAGCTACATATCTATTCCTTATTTTTAACTGTGTCTCTGTAACTAAGGATTTTAAACAGGTTTGGCTAATACAGCTATGTCCAAACTGCCATATATATATATATATATATATATATATATATATATATATATATATTAGGGGTGCAACGATACACAAAATTCACGGTTCGGTTCGATACTTTGGTGTCACGGTTCGATATTTTTTCGATACAAAAAAAATGTTCATGCCTTTTTAATTTGTCATTTATTAAAATTATAAATATATATTTTAACTCAAAAATACAGTTTTTAAATTTAACCCTAACCCTTGTGCGTGTTTTTTATTTTGACAGCGAATGCGCACCTGCGGACCACTTATGTGCAGCCCTGGTTATTTAGCTCGTCATATTGCAGCCACAGAAATAATTTTGTCCATGAAACCATAAAGCTGCACTTTCTTTTTGCCTTATAGTCTGATTTGTCATAACTTCTCCGTTTTGTGGTAAGCTTTTCTTTGGCTGTCACTTCTTCACCCTGACCTGTCTTATTTGGCTCAGCAGAACTAAAATATATATCTGTCTGTGAAGGTTCTCAGTCATCCAGGTCATCGTAGTCAAATATAAATCCTGCTGCTTTTACACACGCACTCACATAAGCTCAGCGATTCTCTGCGCGATCAACCTCTCACATGTTTAAGCTTGCTGCGGGAGATTTCACTTGTCATGTTTGCATAGTAAGCTAACGATTAATAAGACGATGTCAGAGGAATTGGTGCGTAAATTATCATCACTCACAGATCAGTGCTGTCGCTCTCTATACACAGTTCGCACGATTGCAAAGTGAAAGCAAAAAAACAAGCGCAAATTCAAACGCGATTTCAATATGTCACATATTGACAGTGGCTCACCGATGCCAATGACATAATTACCCAGCTACATTTCTGAAAGAATGCAAAAGCATTGACATATATTTTTCCTTCCTACAATAGCCCGACGGGCAGGGAAGAGATAGATTTTGGTAGCCCGACTGAAAAAATCGCTAGCCCCAGGACGTCAGGCTAGCGATATTGCAAGCCCTGTATCTGATTGAGGAATCATGCATCTTTGGAAAAGAGAGTTTATTACAGAGAAATATAAAGCTGCACTTTCTTTTTGCCTTATAGTCTGATTTGTCATAACTTTTCCGTTTTGTGGTAAGCTTTTCTTTGGCTGTCACTTCTTCACCCTGACCTGTCTTATTTGGCTCAGCAGAACTGAAATATATATCCTGCTACTTTTACACACACACGGTCAGCGATTCTCTGCGCGATCAACCTCTCATATGCTTAAGCTTGCTGCGGGAGATTTCACTTGTCATGTTTGCATAGTAAGCTAACGATTGATAAGACGATGTCAGAGGAATTGGTGCGCAAATTATCATCACTCACAGATCAGTGCTGTCGCTCTCTATACACAGTTCGCACGATTGCAAAGTGAAAGCAAAAAACAAGCGCAAATTCAAACGCGATTTCAATATGTCACATATTGACAGTGGCTCACCGATGCCAATGACATAATTACCCAGCTACATTTCTGAAAGAATGCAAAAGCATTGACATATATTTTTCCTTCCTACAATAGCCCGACGGGCAGGGCAGAGATAGATTTTGGTAGCCCGACTGGAAAAATCGCTAGCCCCGGGACGTCGGGCTAGCGATTTCGTGAGCCCTGTATCTGATTGAGGAATCACTCATCTTTGGAAAAGAGAGTTTATTACAGAGAAATGGCTCTTTCCAAAATAAAAGCTATACTATCCGCTTCTTCTGGGCTATATTCTCAGCAGCATATTGTAGCGGGTCAGGGCTGTTCGGGGTTCTGTTTGTACAGTTATGTTTTGTTTATGTTGCCATAGTGACGGGTGACGCCTTCTCGCTGCGACGGTGTGTCCTTCCGGGGTCAGAGGGCGCCCTGTGTGTTGTTGTTGTTGTTGTTGCTGTGCGGTTTCCGCGCTGAGCAGTTAGCTAGCGGCAGTGTTCTTCTGCAGATGTCAATAAACGGCTGTGCTTCCTGGCTAGCTCACGGGAAGCAAGACCAAACGATACCTCCGTCTCCTCCTTGTCTGAGCTCGCCACAATATTAAACATAGCAGGTCCCCATAAGGAGAATCATGTGCTAACGGCTGTCTAAATGACTCGGATAAAGTTTGTAGCATGCATGCTTGTTGTTTTTGTCTGCTTCCACTTGTCTTTGTACTAGGATGATGTCGGCGTAAATGTGCAGTCATATTCGTTGTGTTCCCACTAGTGCTGTCAGCGTTAATCTCGTTGAAATGATGTTAACGCCACAACACGGCAAATCTCCGTTAACGAGCTACCCCTGCGTGGGGCTAGACGGCCAACACGTTAACGAGCTAACTGTGCTAACACACTAGTTCCCACCCATGTAATTGAGCATTGCGTGGCACATCCAACATACTGTTTTACTTTAGTCCATGACGCGCTTACCTTCAGGGTCATACGTCACATGAAAACCAAAATAATTCCAAACGCCAGATCTGAATGAGGGTGGGGGAGGTTCAATTTGCCATGTTGCAAGGAGAGCTTAACTTCTGTCTCGCTAGCTTGCCCTGCGCTCTTCCTTCTGATGATCCTGTCTGTGTTGAACGCTCAGTGGATCTGCGCTCGACAGTGCAGCCTAGGCGGAGTAGTCGAACGCAGATTCACTGAGCGCTCAACACAGACAGCATCGTTAGAAGGAAAGTTGATAAAATAAATGACAAATTTTGTATTGTTCGATACATATGCGTACCGAACCGAAAGCACTGTATCGAACGAGGCCTCAGGTGTAGACAGCTTCCTGTACTTCTTAGGTACCTACCTCATCGCACCTTTCTGCAACTCCGATAGTTGGCTAACCTCCCTCCGTGCTACCTTGATCTTAGCCTCTAGCCTCCTTCTCCATGGAGGGTACTGCCCCTTGTGGCTGTTCAACTTGTAGCCAAGCATCTCACTGATCACTGCTGCTGTATTGTACATCAGCTTGTTAGTGTCGGTAATCGTGGCTGTAGGTATCGTCCGTAGTGCTGCATTAACATCATCTAGCAGACCTTCTGAGGGTACTTCACGTAATCTTGGTAACCGGCAGAGGTGGAAAGAGTACTAAAATATTTTACTCAAGTAAAAGTACTATTACTTTGCTGAAATTTTACTCAAGTACAAGTAAAATTACCTGTCTAAAAATTTACTCAAGTAAAAGTAAAAAGTAGCTCATTTAAAATTTACTCAGAGTAAAAGTTACATAGTTACTTTTTTGTCAGCAGGAGGACAACCTCTTCTGAGTAGTGCAAAAAAGACAATGGGATAAATCTCAAAGTAGTTGTTTTTTAATTAAAAGAAAAACTTTACAAATTAAAGCTCAGTGGCAGTTAAACTGCAAGTCTATACATCAAAATGGATAATGGTCACCAAACCAACCAACCAAACTGTCAAAACCATATAATTCTTTTACATGTGAATGTGTTTTAAACTGTCAAATAAGAGAACAAGTACTGAATTGAGCTGTACGGCAGCTGCTATAAAAATGTGTTTTAATTTTTTAAACTTGGCCCTGCTCTGTTAATTTTGAGGAGCAATTCAATTCAATTCAATAAAACTTTATTGATCCTGAAGGTTGACCCCGAAGGAAATTGGGTTAAGGTTGCCGACCTTTGCCAGCGTCATCTTACCCTCCTACCATACATACATTACACAAACATCACATGGGGAAGACAGGTCAGAGAGGTATAACGATGGAAAATGCACCACGTGAGGAAAGATAAGAAGAAAAAAATAAGTCCCCCTAGACCAGGGGTGTCAAACTCAAATACACAGTGGGCCAAAATTCAAAACTGGAACAAAGTCGCGGGCTAACATTTATATGAAAAAAAAACTTCAGATATAAGAATGAATCTTTTCTTATGGACTCAAACAGGTTTTGCTGAAAAACTGAATATGGAACAGCAAAGCTTAATACTAAACAATATATACATTAGCTGTATAATACCAGTAGGCCAGCTCTAATAGTAATTTGGTATGGCTTCGCGGGCCAAATGTAATTAGGCTGCGGGCCAGAGTTTGACACCTATGCCCTAGACTGAGCTCCAACAGGGAGATCAGTTTGAGAACAGAAAAAAACACCTCTGCACATAGCACATGTTATTCTTTTGCCTGCAGTGTGAACATATGTGGGTTAAGTAAGAAAGTAGCCGCTTCTGTCTTCTGTCTAATTTAACTTTTTTTTTTTTTTTTTTTTTAAATTATTATTATTAACAAACAGGAAAAGTGAACACATTTTCTTTTGGCAATTTACCAATCAAGTAAAAATATTTTAAGTTGCATGGACAACAACGTGCCCAATAACAGCTTATGTCTTAACTTAATGTGATTAACTTGAGCACAGCCTTTTTTGCTAAAATAAATGTACAAGTTTCATTTAACTTACCTCTACATGCTTGCGCAGGTTTGATGTGGAATTTTTAAAAGCTGCTAACTCGGTCTCTCTGTGCAAACACAGCTTACACTGCATAATAAAGCTGTTGCCTTTCTTGCACTTGAAGCCGAAATGGTCCCTTAAATACGGCCAGGGGTTCACATCGGTTTCTTCGAGTTCAGGATCAGCAGAATTCGATGGGGTTTCTTTTTTCGCTGGATCCGTACCACCGATGTCAGACTCCATTTTTATCGTGACCCAACGCTAATTTGTTCTACTACCCATCATTCCCTGCAGTATTTCCGAAGCGCAATGTTGTTGTTTTCTTTGTTTGTTCTTTTAATTTACTCAGTAACGGGTGTGATTGAAAATGTAGCGAAGTACAATACTTTTTAAAAAATATACTTAAGTAAAAGAAAAATTACCGACTTGGAAAATGACTTTAAAAAGTACAAATACACAAAAAAAACTACTCAATTACAGTAACGCAAGTAAATGTAATTCGTTACTTTCCACCTTTGGTAACCGGCTACGGGGGGTCCAGGTTTCAATCTTGGCCATGGTCCTATCTTTCAGGTCAGTTCCTCTCGCACTCAACGATCCTTCTCCTATCGCACTTGGGGCTTGGTACCCAATCTCGGGTGGGGGTGATGATATCTCCCCCCTGACCTGGCGTCCTGGCTCCCCCTTGCCGTAGCATTTATGTTGTACCTCGTCAATCTCTAGCTGTGAGAGCAGTCCCTTCTTTTGAATGTTGGAACACTGAGCTAGTAGTTGTTTCGCCGTCATTGTGGATGTTGGGTATCGGAAGATGGCCCCAACTGACCGAGTGCTCAGTGAATACCTCAGGCAGCAGAAACCCAAGAAAGAGGAGGGAGACGAGGAACCATCATGGAAGGACAGGCCCCTGCACGGTATGTACCACCAGCAGATAGAGGAGGTGGCTGATATCCAGAAATCCTACCAGTGGCTGGACAAAGCTGGACTGAAAGACAGCACAGAGGCACTAATCATGGCAGCACAAGAACAAGCTCTGAGTACAAGATCCATAGAGGCTGGGGTCTATCACACCAGGCAAGAACACAGGTGCAGGTTGTGTAAAGATGCCCCTGAGACAATCCAGCACATACCAGCAGGGTGCAAGATGCTAGCAGGCAGGGCATACATGGAACGCCATAACCAAGTGGCCGGCATAGTATACAGAAACATCTGTGCCGAATATGGCCTGGAAGTTCCGAGGTCAAAATGGGAGATGCCCCCAAGGGTGGTGGAGAATGACCGAGCTAAGATCCTGCGGGATTTCCAGATACAGACGGACAAAATGGTGGTGGCTAACCAACCGGACATAGTGGTGGTAGACAAACAGAAGAAGACGGCCGTAGTGATCGATGTAGCAGTCCCGAATGACAGCAACATCAGAAAGAAGGAACACGAGAAGCTGGAGAAATATCAAGGGCTCAGAGAAGAGCTCGAGAGGATGTGGAGTCACCCTCCACTCTCGAGCTGGTCCCTGTGGTAATCGGAGCACTAGGTGCGGTGACTTCCAAGCTAGGCGAGTGGCTCCAGCAGATCCCGGGAACAACATCGGAGATCTCTGTCCAGAAGAGTGCAGTCCTGGGAACAGCTAATGCTGGGCTTACACTGTGCGATTTTTTCAGTCGCGCGATTCAGCTCCTGCTCAAACTGTACGATTGACTCGCAGGGGTTAGAAGTTCATAGGTCACGATGCAGGGTCTCACACTATACGACCCGATGCTCTGATGCGACCCGAGTGCTCACACTGTGCGTCCATAAAATGAAGGTTATAACAGAAATTCTGTCGCTCGCTCTCCCTCTCTGTCTTTCACTCACACAGACACACCACCACCATCAACTTTGCTAAATTGCTAATGAAAAACATTGATCAGGCAGCTGTGATTGAGCAGTAATGTAGATCCAACTATTTTCACGGTTGTTGTGGTCGTGATAATTTTGTGATGCCACATCGAAAAGGCTCGGATGAGCTTTCCAAAGTTCTACAAATTGTGCCTCCATCGCTTGTGTCCACATCACACGCTACACTGCTGTGCTGCGCCGTCTTTTTCGCTGACATTTGTGTTTGCGCGTGCGCAGTGTGAGAAACTACGGTGACACCCTCACGACGGTCGCGAGGATTTCAGACCAAGCGATTGATGATCGGGAGCTGGTCGTGAGGTGTTAATCGCTTCTCGTTACCCCACGTATACTACACGATGCACGACGCACGATGAAGGCCAAAATCGGGCCGATTGCCAAAACGGTCGCACGACTCAAAAATTGGCTCAAAATGGGCCAAAAATCGCACAGTGTAAGCCCAGCATAAGATACTGCGCAGGACCCCAAGCTCCCAGGCCTCTGGTAGAGGACCCGAGCTTGAAGGATAAACCGCCCGCAGGGGCGTGCTGGGTGTTTTTTTTGTTTTTTTCAATATATATTCATATTGAATCACGGAGTGAATCTCCCATTCCACAATATTCCAAAGGTGCTCCTTTAGACTGCTGGAAGCAGAAACATTGATCCATTGCTATTAAGAGACCCAAGTGTGCCAAGAAAATATTCACACAATGTTACATCACCATCAGCCTGAACCGTTTTGGTGTAATGTTGCATTGCATTATTAGCTTGAACTGTTAATACAATGCAAGATGGATCCATGACTTCATGTTATTTACCAATATCTTACCCTCCCAAATCATCGCAACATAAATTCAGAATCCTCATTTCCCAGTGTTCTATATCTAGTCGTGTTAAGAATGTGTGAATTGTTGCCTTTGTAGCTAACAAGAATGGCACCCTGTGTGGTCTTCTGCTGCTGCTGTTGCCCAGGTGTTTCAAGGTTGGGTATGTTGTGTACTCAGAGATCTGTATACCTTGGCTATAACGAGAGGTTATTTGATTAACTGTTGCGTTCCTATCAACTTGAAGCAGCAATACCTTCTGCTTTAACATCAACAAGACATTTTCACAAACAGAACTGACGCTTATTGGATATTTTCCCTTTTCCAAACCGTTCTCTGTAAACCTAGGAGATGGTTGTGTGTTCAGTTCAGCAGTTTCTGAAATACTGAGACCAGCCTGTTCAAAGTAACGTAAAACACATTTCTTTCACATTCTCATGCTCCATCAGGTCATCTTAACAATGTCTACATGCCTGAATGCACTGAGTTGCTGCTTTAAGAATGGCTGTTTACATATGTGTGTTAATAAGCAGCTGAACAGGTGTCCAGAGCAAAGCGGCCGAGGAGCGTATGAAGATGTTCTGCAAAGAACTTGTAAATACTATTTGAACCTTATAGGCTTCAGTAGCTCCATACCTTTTGGACTTTTTAACTTCAACTTTGCTCACTTGCTAACTCAATCTCACACTCAGCTCCAACCTATTCAGTTATATTTATTTTTTTGACTTTGTAATTTTAGTTCTTGGTTGGGAACTGCAGCTCTGTGGTTCATCCAACTTGCATGATTTTTCTCCTCACTGACTGAACACCTAATAGTATCTCACCATGCAGAAAGTTTGGATTTATTTGGCCAGATTTTCAGATGTCTGCTTTAAGCCCAGTAAAACGGAAGTAAATGGAATTTCATCTGTACCACTCGCACTGCTAAGAACATTTAATTTCACAGAGCGTAATTCCAGAGGGCAGCGTATGACGATGGGAAAATGAAGTTAAATAGACCGTTTTCACAGCAGACATTTCATCTTCTCTAACGCCAGTTTATAAAAAATGGCTGGTAATTGCCGCATTGCAATGAAATGATTGCTGGAACTGAAGCATTGTTAATGTTTCCAGTTCTGCCTGGGACTTTTTCTTGTACAACAATAAAAGAACCACGAGTGCCCTGAGGAAGATTTATTTAGCGAGCAATATGCCACATAAAGTATGAAGAAAGGCGGAAAAAAAACAACAAAATAAAAAACAGCATAAGTCTTATTTTATTACTGGTTTAACCAGTTTTGTGTCAGGAAAAGTTTCAGAGCCTTTTACGTCATGCACAAATTTTTCATACAGTCTGGGATGAAAACAAAAACAGTGTTGTGATCTTCGGGGTATTAGTTTCTCCCTCAAAACAAAAACACAGCTAAAAATAACTATGCCCTGCCTGTTTTACTGAAGTAATGTAGTTCCAAAAATAAAATCAGCATGGATATCACTACAGATCATATAGTGCCCCTTTAGGACTAAGTTGCTTCACCAGTACTAGAAGCTTTTTTGACAGAACAACCTGCCATGAAGAATCTGAACATTACCCGTTTTCTGCTCCACCCTAGATTTAGCAGGTGTAGAGAAAAGCCTCATGCCAAAATGCAAGAGCGCCACAGCCTACACCCAATCACGCACGATCACATCGGACGGCTGATGTGTTTTCTTACACTGGTACATTAACTATCTGGAGTGGATACATGGGAGGACACTTGAGAGGAAGGCAAACTGGCAAAGACACAGAGAGGGGTTGAGGAGAGAGAGACTCAGAGGCAGAGACGGGATTGGAGAAAGGCTTTGAGGAGTAATGGTTGCTTGGAGACCGTTGTCAGGGAGACGATGAGTCCTAGAGTCCTTTGGCATCTCAAATGTCCTATATTTATGTTGATTTTCAGAAACAGGGGAGATTTTTTTGTGCATGTTCGCTTTTACTTTTCTGTTTCTTTTTTTTTTTTTGAATAAGCAAATAGATGGTGATAAGCACGCGCACACGCTGGATGGCCCTTCAAAATAACTGTGCAACGTGTCTCTCAGAAGAGAAGACGCAGAACGGATTTTATGGCATTTTAAACAGGTCAGATAGCTGTCAGATATTTGACAGCCATACAGAATCTCTCAACGAAAAAGAAAAGATGATAGAATTTGTTTCACTGACAGTATATCAGTCTCTTAAATCGTGACAGATATCCTCCCTCTCTCTGTATTTCTGTCGCTGACTCATTCTGTGGGCATTTACTGTGATTTTCGGGAAAAAGAATACTTCTCGGGAGCAGGGAAGACAGGGAGCTTAAAAGACGAAACACCACCTACTGTGTGCCAGAGAAAGGCTGTCAAACTTACTCCTCATTTTGCACCATAGATAGACTATTTTCAGTAAGTGCTATGCATAACTAATAAGGAGCATATTTCCCTGATATGTTGGTATGGGCATGTAAGCAAGGGGGTAATGATGGTAACTGGGACCGGGACATGTGGAGGCTGCAGAGATGCCCGCAACACTGGTATGGCAGGGCACTAAGTGGCATTGGAGGGAAGCTCTGGGGAATTCATGTGATTTATTTTCAAGGAGCAACGGCTCATTGTAGCTCAAAGGTCATTGTTTTTCTGCTTTGTCTCATGAGTGCATAGAGCCGATTATACATTCGCAGAGCTATGATAACCAAAACGCAACAAAAGGAGTGAGGATGAGCCAGACGATAGCCTGACTATCTCCCGCTGATGTAATAAAAATTGTTTTGGTCAAAGCTGCGGTGAACAATAAGGCCAGGGGATTGTAATAACAAACTCATTATGCGCTGAATTCCCCACACAGTGCTCCCCACATTTTCAGTAATGTGGATTAATAGCAGGTCAAAACGTGTAAGCAAAGCCGTGTGTTGCAAAATATGGCAACCCTAAAAAAGATTCACTCTGTAGAACTAGAGAAAGTTTATTTATTTATTAATCACTGCTATAAATCAATCACTTTAACCTGCTAGGACCTGGCGTCCACATATGTGGACATCACATTTTGGGTTGTTTAGACCAGAATACTCAATTTTGCTCTACAAGGGCCTGATATCCACTTTCGAGGACATTATACTGCTACTGTTCTATCGAAATTTTAAATGAATATCCTCATATGTGGCTCTCAAAAAATCTGGTAATCCTTTGTTTTTATATTTATCGGGTCCCAATATGCCCAAATATCAAAGAGAAATAAAAATGCATGCAGTGGAAGAGTTCGGGTCTTAGGAGGTTAAAGGAGCTGAGTAGATCTGTTCTCAATGTTGTCTTTACTTTCATGGGCATTTGGAACTTTGATGGGATTTCCGGCTCTTTCGGCTCCGAACCGGCTCTTCAGGTTGTTTTGTTGCTTTAATTAACTTATTATTAACAATAATATAAAATTATGCACAAAAGGAATTACTAATGTACAAAAAAAGTGGTTTTATTTATATATGTTTATATATAAATATATGCGGTGGCCCCTAGAGACAAAAAACGTACAAACTCCAAAACACATTTCTAGCATGAACTGAACTTCCAAAACAGAGCTACCTAGATCACTTAAATTACACAATTGAAAGCATGAAAGTATATGTGTATTGTTTATGTATTTATACACAAGCATTCATATATAGTCAAATATTTAAAAAAAAAAAAAAAAAAGTTCATTTACCTGTTATTACCACACACCAAATCCGGTCGTTGGTACTTGCTGGCTTGTGTAGCCACTTGGTAACAAAAGCTCAACACTGCCCCTAGCATCCTGGAGCACTTCTGTTGTCTTTTGTACGTGTTTTGAGCTTTTATGTGCTTCTGAGTATTTACGCGGTTTGGAGTTTGTACGTGTTTTGGAGTTTGTATGTGTTTTGGAGTTTTTACATGTTTTAACGTGTTTTGGAGTTTGTACGCGTTTCAGAGTTTGTACGTGATTTGAATTTTGTATGTGCTTTGTCTGTAGGGGCCACCGTAAATATACTTTTATTTATTCACTCCACATAAAATGTAATAAATAAATCATATAATACAAAAATCAACTATTCACATTTCAACTTTTAACTATTTAAATTTTCAGCTTTTTCCTTTTACAAATTTAAAGTGAAACAACACAAAACACTGCAAACCAAAACACAGTTAAATATAAATTATAATATGAAAACAAAAAGAACATGCATATTCTCTGTCATATGGACCCGCATGAATAAACTTTCTGAATCCTTTATCATCTGCAACTGAAAATAGTTGTGGATGATTACTATACCTTTCTAATGTGAGGTTGTTGTCCCTGGCTCTTTCTCTGTCTCTCCCTCCTGCTCTGTTCCTGTGCTACTGAGTGCAACTACTGCCCCTCCCCCCTCTTCCTCGCATGCTGAGTAAAGCAGAAAAAAGTGCGAGAGAGGGTGAGAGAAAGAAAAAAAACCCCATGGCTTGCGATAAGGAGCCGGCTCGCGTCGTTCACGTCAAAGATCCGGCTCTAAGAGCCATTTCGTTCGCGACCGACCCATCACTATTTGGAACTTAGCTTAGCTTAGCATTATTGTGCTAAGATTAGGTTTAATTTTAGCTAACTGAAATCCACAGGACTATTTCTCTACAAATAACAGCAAACTCTATAGAACTTGGATTCATGTGGACATAAAAGACTGATATAGCTACTGTGATCTCCTCCCACGTGAGTACAGGGACAGGGTGGAGCAACAGTTTGACAACCCTCGGAGTATGTGGCAGGGACTAAACACGATCGCAGACTTTAGAGGGAAACCCAGCACACCGCAGACCACGGCCTCTCTGTGTGAGGATCTAAACGCATTCTACGCTAGATTCGACACAGCGAACACCATGAGACCGGACAGTGTGCGCACCGCGGATGACGTCAGTGCGCACACTGTGTCTGAGGAGGATGTGCGGAAGTGCTTCAGGAAGGTGAACGCACGCAAAGCTACTGGTCCGGACGGGATTCCCGGCCGCGTCCTCAAGTCATGCGCGGCTCAGCTGGCTGGAGTGTTCACACACATCTTCAACCTTTCCCTCTCTCTGTCTGTAGTCCCAGCCTGCTTCAAAATGGCCACCATCGTCCCTGTACCCAAATCCTCCACCATCTCCTCATTGAACGACTGGCGACCTGTAGCCCTGACCCCCATCGTGAGCAAATGCTTCGAGAAGCTGGTCAGGGACTTCATCCGCTCTGCACTACCCGACTCACTGGACCCTCTACAGTTCGCATACCGCCACAACAGGTCCACTGATGATGCCATAGCCCTGACACTACATACTGCCCTGTCACACCTGGAGAAGAGAGACACGTATGTGAGAATGCTGTTTGTAGATTACAGCTCAGCATTCAATACCATCGTTCCCTCGAAGCTGGACAGGAAACTGCAGGATCTAGGACTGAGCAGCTCCCTCTGCAGCTGGATCCTTAGCTTCCTGTCTGACAGACGCCAAGTGGTCAGACTGGGCAGCATCACCTCATCCCCCATCACACTGAACACTGGTGCTCCACAGGGGTGTGTACTGAGCCCTCTCCTATACTCACTCTACACCTACGACTGCACAGCCACTAACAACTCCAACATCATTGTGAAGTTTGCGGACGGCACTACAGTGATGGGTCTTATCACCAATGGTGATGAGACGGCTTACAGGGAGGAGGTCAGCGCCCTGACCCACTGGTGTCAAGACAACCATCTCACCCTCAACGTCGCAAAGACAAAGGAGTTGATAGTGGACTTCCGGAGGTGCAGAGAAGTACACACCCCCATCACCATCAACGGCGCTGCTCTGGAGAGTGAGCAGCTTCCAGTTCCTTGGTGTACATCTGGCTGAGGATCTTACGTGGTCAGTACACACAAACAAAACAGTGAAGAAGGCGCAGCAGCGCCTCTTCTTTCTCAGGAGACTGAAAAGATTCGGCATGAGCCCCCGCATCCTCAGGACCTTCTATCACTGTGCCATTGAGAGCATCCTCACTGGATGCATCACCACCTGGTATGGCAACAGCACCGCCTACAACTGCAAAGCTCTCCAGCGAGTAGTGCGGTGCTCTGAACGGATAATTGGAGGTGAGCTTCCCTCCCTCCAAGACATCTACAGGAAGCGGTGCCTGAGGAAAGCGGGGAGGATCATCAAGGACTCCAGTCACCCCAGCCATAAACTGTTCAGACTGCTTCCATCAGGAAGGAGGTTCTGCAGCATCCGGTCCCGTACCAGCAGACTGAGAGACAGCTTCTTCCACCAGGCCATCAGACTGCTGAACACGTCATAGACACCTCACCTTCACTACTGGAACTTCAACATTATGCACTCCATACTGTACAGCAGGGGTGTCAAACTCAAATGCACAGTGGGCCAAAATTCAAAACTGGAACAAAGTCCCGGGCTAACATTAATATTTATTGAAAAAAAAATCTTCCTCCAGATATAAGAATGAATCTTTTCTTATGGACTCAAATAAGTTTTGCTGGAAAACTGAATATGGAACAAGCAAAGCTTAATACTAAACAATATATATATTAGCTGTATAATACCAGTAGGCCAGCTCTAATAGTAATTTGGTATGGCTTCGCGGGCCAAATGTAATTAGGCTGCGGGCCAAATTTGGCCCGCGGGCCAGAGTTTGACACCTATGCTGTACAGTAATGCCACTGTTTTGCACATGTCTCAACTCTGTATATTTTTATATATTTTATTTATTGTTTACTCTATTTAATTTGTAAAATATGGGTACACACACACACACACACGTAGGAAAATATTTAGTATACACATCCAGAAATGCATATACTATTATATATTGTACATATATTTATTAGTTTCAGATGTAGCCATTCTTGTATTTTGCTTGTTTACATTATTGTATTTTGCACAACTCTGTTGCTTGTGAAGCTCGCACACAAGAATTTCACTCACATGTACTGTACCAATGTACCTGCACATGTGATGTGACAATAAAAGTGATTTGATTTGATTTGATTTGATTTTGATTTCTGGAGTCCCGATGTGAACGTGAGGGTTTCCACCATCTCCATTTTGGTTGCAAAAGAAATGGATGTGATGAAAAGGGCTGCTCTGACTGTGAAACCACGTGTTCATTGGCTAACGGCTTGGGATTGACAGGTCATTAGCCAATGAGCATGCGGTTTCATACCACAGTATGGCCAACGTTGATTAAATAAAATCAACTTTTTATTTCATATGACCCAAAATGAGTGACAGGGTAAAATCAAAAGGAAACTGTTTACAGAAACCTGTTCTCTTTCAAACATTCGTTTCGGTGTCTCACTATGGGGAAAGCTCTCTCAGCGTTGTCCTCAGAAGCCTCTATATCATTACTCCAGCCAGTATTGGCTGGCAGTCGTGATGCTTGCATCAGGGAGGGGCCACCCTCATCCCTATAAAAGGGTGTGACGCAGCGTCACCCATCATTCAATTTCCTCTTCTCGCTTCTTAGAAACCTCATCTCTCCTGACTGTGAACGCGAGTGCTAGCTTAACTGTCCACACGAGCAAGCTAACACCTTGGTCACTGGGCGCTAGCACGGCTTGCGTTTTGAGTCACCTGCTCTTCACCACAGAGCCAGGTCGGAGAGTGTGTCAGCTGCCACCACGCACCTAGCACAACAGTTAGCTGACCAAGCTAACTGTCTTTGCTACACACGGTCACCAAGCCAAGTAGCACAAGCGCTAGCCACCACACTAGCTAGGTCATACTAACTCACCATAGCTACCCGACCGAGAGAAGAAAAAAAAAATCAGCGTTAGCCGTCCAGCCATTCCAAGCTAGCTACACCAAGCTTCCTTAATATGGCAGACTGCAAACCGCTGCCCAGAATTTGCCCCTGTGGTTGCAAAATCTCAGGTTCAGATACACATGACGCGTGTGTGATGTGCCTCGGGCTGCAACACGCCCGGCTATTTCGACACCGGGTATATGCGAACACTGCGCTCGCTTCACCCTAAAAGCATTCGCCGAAGGCTAGCCCGCCAGGCTAGCCTGTCGAAGAAGGACCCAATGTCTTCTCCAATCGGCCCACCAATGGAGCACACTGAGTCCGCCATACCAGGCACCAGCTGGGTCGACGAGATGGATATCGTCCTCCCGCTGGTGGATGATGCCGAGGTCAGCTGCGAAGCTATATTGTCTGATTCCCTCGAGGCTAATGACGAGCTACTCAGCGAATCCTCTGAGGGAGCGTCGGAACATCTCGTCTCGGACGAGGATGACGACGTTTTCTTTGCCCCCTCTGGTCGGCATTCTGTGACACAAGGAGCCGATTGTGATAACCCCGGCACACAGTCCCGCGGCATGGAGCTATTTGACGTTGCAAAACGGGCAGCTGAAAAGCTGACAATCCCATGGCCCGCGGTGACAATGGAGACCTCGACCTCACGGTACGAGGGGTAAAATGCTCCCCAAAGCAAAGCGCACTACTAAGCAGGTACTGCCGCTTTTCCCCGAATTCGTGGACGAGGTCACACGCTGCTGGGCAAAGCCATTTTTGTCACCCAACCCCGTGCAGGGAGCGGCGGTGTTTGACTGCGCTGGAATGAAGGAGAAGGGCATCTACCAAATTCCCACAGTGGAGAATCTGGTGGCTTCTCATCTCCACCCAAACCAGAAACTTTCCATGTCATCTGGTCTGTCCCTGCCCTCCAAGGCCGAACGCTTGCAGTCCTCCCTGGCTGACAAGGCGTATAAATCGGTTGCCACCACCGCGAGGGCATTGAACGCCTCATCGCTCCTGCTAGCCTACTCGGCGAAGCTCCAGGACCAGGCTGCTGCAAACCCGGATGCTAGCGAGCTGTGGGAAGAGCTGGGCGTACTTACGGACCAGTGTCTCCACCTCACTAGAGCAGCAGTACAAGCGGCGGGCAGAGCCCTCAGCATCATCGTCCTACAGGAGAGGGCAAGATGGCTGAACTTGTCGGGGCTTTCGGACAGAGAAAAACGTGACATTCTGGACGAAAGCATCGACCCCGCTGGCCTTTTCGGGACCGCCGTTGCCACCATGCAAAGATGTTGCGAGAGAAAAGAAAGAGGGAGAGGCCCTGCAGCTGTGTCTCCCTAGGAAGACCCAGGCTGCGCCCCCGCCTCCACCAGGTCGCCGCACGTTCGCTCAGGTCTCCAGCCGGCATGCCGACGTTTAAAATCCCTGGCCGCCCAGCCCCGCAGTTCGCGGTCCAGGGTCCCCTAGGATTGCAGAACCCTAAGACCCACTGGCCCAGGAAACATGTCCCGCCTGCTGCCGCTCAGGGTGCCCCATCACCAGCCAAGCAGTCAGACCGCAAGAAGAAGTGGACTGCCTAACATCCCCCACGGGGAGATTGGAGCCGGACCAGCCCGGGCTCCAAGTTCACTCCAGGGCTCAGTTCCGGAGCCCGTTCGGAGAAGTGTGTTCTGCCTCCACCTTTCAACTCCTGGGACTCGAGTTGGATCCCACAGAGCGCATTTCAACAAAGAGACGACGAGACATTGTTCAGCTGAATCAAGCATGTCAGTCTCACAAAACACACTGTTTATTAAAAACTCACCCGTTGCATCCAGGCATGTTGCCAAGGTCACGGGAAAAATGTGTGAAAAACACAGAAAGTATGTTGAAAAACATAATGCACCCAGACACCACCGGGGTTGATTCCCTCAGTGGTTTTATGGTTTTATACTCTCTATGAATGCAGCACTACTATTAGCATTTGTGGTTCCTAGTGTTTTCTCTATTACCTTAGCTAGTTATTTTTGTGTATTTTTTTGCTAAGTAAGCAAAATAGTTTTCTTATAGTTTTATTTTTGAAAAAGCATTTTGCTACAGTATCTGAAAATACAGTTCGCTTGATGTTATACGACACATGTTAGCCTGTTGGAAAAAGTAACATAGAAGCTAACAAGAGCACAAAGAATATACACATTAATGATATAACCAGGTCTATATCACTATCAGGGACAAACAGAGACTGCAGCGTGTTGTGCGCTCTGCTGAGAAGGTGATTGGCTGCAGACTCCCATCTTTGCAGGACCTGTACACCTCCAGGACACTGCGGCGTGCAGCTCGGATCTCAGCTGACCCTTCTCACCCTGGACACAGTCTATTTGACCTGCTCCCCTCAGGCAGGAGGCTCCGGTCCATCCGCACCAGAACCTCTCGTCATAAGAACAGTTTCTTCCCCTCTGCTGTTGGACACATGAACAATAACCATATGACTGTCCCCGCCACTAACACATGACCCTACGCTGTGTTCACTGTATCATTCCATGTTTGGCACTGATCACCACCTGCACTCATGTATATATCTTTCAACGTAGCACTCTTAATTCTTACTCTCATGTATATATCTCATGTATATCTCATGCACATATCTTTCCACGTAGCACTTTTAATTCTTATCCCTACTTTAATTTTTTCCATGTCTATTTAAGTGTTATTTATGACACCATGTTTGCACTGAAGCACCGCAGCAATTTCCTAATGTTGTAAACCTGCTCAACATTTGGCAATAAACCCCATTCTGATTCTAATTCTGATTCTGATTCTTCACTGCTGGTAATATCACTCTCTTTGGTTCAAGTGACTTATGTATTTGTGAAGTCAAATATACACATCTCAAAATATATATACGTGTGCAACCCTAGATTGCTAAATGGACGTATACAGGATCTATCAAAATATCTGGATATACCAAATCAGTCTGCCATAAATCTTAGTCAAGTTCCTTTACTGGGTTACTTTTGGAAACACCTTAATAATTAGCCCATTTTTATCATCTGTATTTTGAGTCTTTGTTTCATAAAATGGATTAAAAGGACAAGTGAAAGATGGGTGGGGGTATTCCACAAGGATTAACAGCTTTTAACACACCCACTACTGTATAGACAGCATTTTGAGTACTTTAGTCTCTGGTTCTCTTCTGGTTGCTCTTCCCAGCCCTGTGATTCTTCTCAGAAGAGAAGCTCTTCCCAAATAAAGACTTTCCTCCTTCAAATCAATTTATGATCAATAAAAGTGTCTCCAACAACAAAACCTGCCCGCTGCTGAGGCACTGAGCAATTTTCTAACTGCCTGAATTTGTTTGCATTTCCATGAAAGAATCCTGAGGAAAGATGACATTTAGATGAGCTCAAGATTAAGATGTATTTCATTGTCAGACTCACTGGTGGGTGGTGGTGCTTTTTAACAAATGCTTTGAATCTGACTCCTTTTCTTTGTTACATCCCCAATCTAACAAAACCCCTTTTACATGTTTATTATGTGTGTGCCTAGTTAATGTGTAAATAAGGGGGATTCAGTAACTATTCAGCAACACACTAAAAATATGTTAAAAAGGGCCTTGCGTGCTCACACATTTAAACTAATGTTGCTCTAGTTAACTGAAGACCTCATCCATGGGATGAAGTCTAAAATGATACATGTTCCTACAGTGCCCCCTACAGGTCAGGCTGATTCATACAATCCATAGCATACATTGGGTAAAACTAAACTTTAATTCAGCACACACACAGATATTTTCAGATTTTTTTTTATTTACATCAAAAAGAAAATCACAACAAAACAATTCTTCACAAATATGCACTTGTCATTCAAGAATGTCACTGAAAAGCTTCCGCTTCTTGGACTCGCCCGTCTGAATTTCCTGCCAGTGGGCTCTTCTGTGTGCAAAGTGGGAGAGAGCAAATTTGGCCCACACGTGACGAGCAAACTGATCTGCCCTCAGCTGGCTTTCACTTGGAACTGAGAAGGGGAGGAGAGACAGGAACAGAAGTCATGAATAGGGAAGTGAGTCACAGGAAAAGTGGGATTCTGAGAGAGAATGTTTGTCATTATTACCTAGTTCCTGTGCGATACTTTGCCTCTGACCGACTGAAGAGCTGTTCCACACGGCTTCGAGTACCCGGCTGCCCAACCTGGAGCAGGCCATCTGGACGTACTGACCCTGAAACAACAAAGAGCGTGATACGGAAAGAGAATGATCATTAAAACTTACACATGTAATACTTGAAGTAATTTTGCTTTCTGAATTAAGTATCACGTACCTCAAGTCTCTTTAGGATCTTCCCCCTGCCCTTGTCACTGGATGTGGTGATTAGGGCCTGGAGGACGTGGCTGCCTGCGGGGTCAGTAGCCATACTGAGCAGGTCCGAAGGGCTCAGAGTGCGCAGGCTGCTGAGGAGGAGTGAGCGCTCCTTGAATTTAGCCAGTGCCTGGACCAGCCGGGATCCGTGGTAACATATGGAGGTCAGTGGGATCTAGAAAAAACCCTGACAACTGATGAAACATGTATTTTGGTGAAGCGCTGCACTGTTAGTCCAGCTGAAACGCCAACACTACAATTACAATCAAACAAATGTTTTTCCTCCCAGCAGTTTACCTCCGTGCTTATGTTGCCCTCTGCGGTGTCAGAGTGATAGTACACCTCATAGGTGAGCAGAGACATGAAGAGAGGGAGGCAGGCGACGTGTCTAGAGCCAGGCTCAGCGCAGTGGAAAGCCTGGGAGGCAACACATCGACAGGGCTTCATTATCCACAAATCAAACATGAAGTAGTTGTTATGCTCCATCAACACCAATCATAACACAGGGATAAATGAAAAAAAGGTTGTTCTAATCACTCAGGGCCCACGTGGGCCTGCACTTCAACAACAAACCCTCTTTTAAGCTTACATTGAGGAGGCATTGCATCATCTCGTCCTGCCTCTCTTCACTTTCTGCGCAGCTCTCTGCCAGCTGAACTATCACACCCATGTGACCTGCGGCCAAGATTGCCTCCACTCCCTGGAACAGCTCATCAAATATTCTCAGGAACTGTGGAAAAAGGAACGACACCAGGAAGCCGGTGAGAAAATTTCCAGCAAATCACCCCTCCCACGTTCTCAATCACAAGGTGTGACCTACCAGTTTGTATTTGGCAGATGCTGCTGTTAGCCTCTGGATGGGAAAGTTGGCGATGGGATGGAGGGCGAGGTCAACCAGCTGGCCCTTGAGATGGTTCTTGTAGAGCCCGCGGAGAAGTGGCTTGTGGGACAGCTGTATGATGGTCTCTATGAGGCGACTGGAGGCCTGGTCCTTCAGAAAGACTAGAAGCGGACTACGGGGAAATAAAAGTCACACAACACAACATTCTTAAAATAAAGAAAGAAAAAACACTCAGTGGTTCACAAACGCAAACTTTGGCCTCTTACCTAACTCCAGGAGCAGCGCTGCGACTCGTCAGGTATTCCATGATGCGCCGGAGGAGCTGTTTGCAGAGTTTGGGCCGTTTTCTGTGACACACAGTCAGCATGGTCTGGAACACTGCGCTGGCAACAGCGTCAGTCACACTTACTACAAAGAGAAGAAGCACCGTTGAGACTTCCTGCCAGTACAAAGGTGCCCTATCATGAACAAAACAAAAGATGCTTCCACACTGAAACACACTGTGTGTGAATACTTTAATACTGTGTAGTAGTAGTCTTCCCTGTCTTTGCAAGTGCGTGACTGCCACCAGCAGTACAAGAGTAAAACTGCATACACAAGCAGGTGTTATGTACTAACGGCCTTAACAAAATACACAATATTCACTGTTGCATGTTTGCAGCATTTCCACAAGTAGGTCCACCCAGAGGAGAGACCATCATAAGACTGAAACACTCTTCTTTCACTACAACTGCAAAATGTGATCGAGGCCACATTTTTAAAGAAATAGTACCAGTCAAAAGAAATTGGAAGCAAGCACTCATCTGAAGTTTTTTCATAATTTCTCTTTAAAATATCCCAATGGGTAAATGAATGAATAAGAATAAACCTAATTCCATACAGTTATGAAGGAGAAGAATTAGAAAATAAAATTGCTTTTTGTACCAGACTAATTTAATTAATGTAGGAGGGTTTATTTAATCGCAGCTATTAAGCAATTATCCTGGAAAAGAAAGGATGGATTGAATCCACAGCTGGGTACAGCCTCAAGTGGTCATTCGAAGAACTGCAGATTTAAAAAAAGCTGCAGGCTGCAAAAGAAAGAAAGAAAAAAAAAAACACTCCTGGTGGGCACCTCCTGTTCTTTTAACAGGCTTTGTGTCTTGGCAATCCTTCCAAACAAGCCGTACTTGTTCAGTCTTTTTCTACCTGTGCACTCATGAATGTTAATATTTAACATCTTAACTGTGGCCTGTCGTGTCTGAAATGTAGCTCCTGGGTTTTGTTGTCCGTTTTGTTTTTTCGCAGTTCCTTTGAGCATTGCAGTCTAAACTTGGGGTGAATTTGCTGGGAATCCTCTCCTGGGAAGAATGCCTTGAATGTTTTCCACTTGTGAATAATCCTTCTCCCTGCAGAGCGATGGACTCTAAATTGCTTGGAAATGGCCTTATAACCCTTCCCAGATTTTCGGGAGATACATAAATGTCATTTTGCACTGAGCTATAGTTTATGTTTTTATTGTTTAGCCATTATAGATGTTGTATTTGTTGACACCAGCTATATTTGTTAGCCTGGTATGATAGCTGGAACATAGGAAATACATTTAAAGGGAAATGCTGAAGTCTAAAGGAAGTTACACATAATGTTTACTACACAATTCCATACATGTTATGTTTAATTATCCACCTTTGGGTTTTTTTCCAAATGACAGAAAATTGTGAAATAAATGACAGAAAATTGTGAATATGTGTTCAAACTTTCGACTGCAACTCTATTCCCTCAAATTATAGACAAATAAAAAATTCTGATCACTCAACTCACACTGACATAAAAAAAAAATTTAAATTCACCAAATGCAGAAAACTGAACGTGCATTGGAGCCACACTGCATTTAATATCTCATTTTAATACAATTTATGTTACAAGGCCTGCTAAACTGCGTCTGCTGTGCCAGATTCCACCATTGCTCTGTCAGATTAAGGGCTTACAGTTTAAAGCCTATAGTTTCAATCAGAGACTGTGTGTGTGTGTGTGTGTGTGTGTGCACGTTAACTAATGGAAAAACTGTGGACTAAACAGCATTTCTTTCTGACACAGAGCTCTACTAAAAGCCACTTAGGCTTCTCTGCAGCATGTGCATTTGCCCTCACTTTATTTACTGCCCATTTCATTTTGTTTTGATATTACGACTGCAAGAATTTGAATTGAGCACATAAATTCTAAACACATGCTGGTCAGCGTTCTGTTCAAGACTGCCTTTAGGCAATTCCCCTTTGACTTTACTCCGAATCCTCGCCTGCATTCAAAAACAGCTTCTATGGTTTTCAGATTCCCAGAAAAATGTTACAAGAGTCAGGAGAGCACAGGAAGAGGGAGGCAACACTGCTGCTTTCTTTTTTTAATGACCTACTTAAAACATCTATCATACAACAACAGTTAAATTCCAACATAATAATAAAACCACCAATTATTTTATGAAAGATGACTTACAATTAATGTTTTCCATCAAGGTCTCTGTAAGATCTTTAAGCTCGTACCAGAAGGAAGTGGGAATCTCAAAGTCTGTCAGCTGAGGAGGGATGCTTCGCTCTTTTCCTCCTGGTTAAAAACAAGAATATGAACAGAGAAAACACGAAGAAGAAGAAGAAGAAGAAGAATATACCTCTTGGCATAAAGGGCCTGACATAGTCTCAAAAGAAAAGCGCACTGACAAAGCCAGCAGATCAAGAGCTGTATTTTTCTTCTGTTACATCTTGCAGAAAAAGAAACTGAAGTGAGACATCGGGCCAAATGGGAGAAATTGCTTTTTTTTCGTAGGGTGAACCGAAAGCTCTTTCTCTGTATAGCAAATGTCAGCTAGTGCCAGTGTTGCCAATTAAGCTACTCTACATGCCTTCTCAGCCAATTGCTGCAATTTGTATCATAATTTGCACTTTTTCTCTGAGTCATAACTCAGTCAGCTCTTAGCATACACGCATTATGCATGTGTATTTAGATTCTTTTTGACTTGTGCTTCCTGGGGATCTCATTATCTCTAAAGCTAACAAATAAAGCAAGCTGGATCGCTACAGAACCTGGCAGAGAATAATCGTATTTCACGTGTTCTTTGGTGTCAGCAGATTACAGTGATAACAGCCTGTGCCTGCATGGGTATCTTGCAAAGTGGAACATCTAGAGGTTAACTCCGCATACTTTATGTGCTGCTAATTGGACAAAACGTAAAGATCACAAAAAAACCCCAAAAAAACATGGATGCCGGCTTATTCTACTCATCTATGGGTGAAATAATGGATGTAGCTTCCAGGCCTGAAAACACAATCCTACCAACAGCTAAGTGCTTTCAATCTCCATTCTTTTATTGGCTAACAGGGGTACCTGGGTTACAAAAAGACTGTTTCTATAGAATCTATGGGAAAACAGGCCTTTGGCAGGACATATGTGAACATCTTAAACACGAAGTCCTGTTTCTAAATTATGATCATTATGATCTAGAAGTCAGACCAGAGGATTATCCAGAATATCTGATCCGGTTTGATCTCTGGCTCCTCCAGTCTGCATGCATATCCGCTGGAGGGTGAGTGTGTGTGAATGTTAAGAAAAGGTGTTTAGGCACAGAAAAAAGCGCTTGTACAAATGTGCGTTTAACAGGGTGAATAATAAAAAGTGCTTTGAGTGCTCGGTTAGTTTAGTCATTTATATTTTTCGGCTTGTTTGTTTTCCCACTTAACATGGCCTGAAAAAAAGACAGGAGCATCCTGCTGTGGAACTCAAAAACTGCTCAGAAAACAGCATAAAGTTGCTTCTCATTGTTGGAGGTCTAACAACCACACACTGTTCTCTGTTGCTGCATATTTTAGTACAGGGATTCCCAAAGTGAGGGCTGGAGCCCCACGGTAGGCCGTTAATGTACTGCGGGTGGGCTGCAGTAGGTACAGTTCCATATGCATATAAATGTATTTATGTAAAGAGCAAATTTAAACTGATGATAGGAGGTGGTTAGTTTGTGACATCACTCATTACTTTGACCTAAATTTACTGCTCTTGTATTGAAGTTTGTGTGATGGTTGGTACCAATAACAGCTCGAGCTGATTCAATTTTGTGAAAATCAGCTCAAGGTCAAGGTCACACCAAGTGTGAAAAGCAGCAAAGATTTTATATTACCCACAATTTTTTATGGAAATAGACAGCAATGAGGGGGCGTGAGCACTTAGGTTGGCTAAGGATTTGATCCAGACCTTCACTGTTTGCACCCAAGATCAAAGTTGACCTTAAAAAAATATATTCAAGAAACCAAATCAAGTGTAATATATGACATGAACGAGCAGAGAGAGAGAGTAGTGCAACACACTTTTTATTTTTTTCAATACGACGCCCTACAACTATAACCCTCAGGGGTAGTTGTTTTGAGTGTTTTGTTTAACTAATTAAATGGGAAAAAGTATCCACTAAAAATCGTCATTTTTTTCATACCAGCGTGAGTGTGTGTCTGCGTGCATTTACCTGGACGGGTTTCGGTGCGAGGTGGTCCGAGGCAGCCTCCCAGCACGTGTAAAAGCGTGCGGACCACGTGTGAGCCGTGAACATGTCTGATGAACTCGGCAGCGTTGTCCCTCACCACCTGACTGAAAGACAACACCTGAGCCTCCAACAGGCCACAGCTTTCTTCTCCCTCCTCCTCTGTGGGCGGAGAGGATTCCTTCTCTGAAGACTCTAAAAAGGACAGAGTCCTACCAGGAGTTAGGTTGGTGCGATTTTCTCAACCGCAGCTGTTCTCTGTCACAGTAGAAAATGGGAATGTTTTCCCTTCTTATCACTCTTATCCTTCTTCCAGCTTCCACAGTTCATTTCCCTCCCCCCCTCGCCTCACTCCCAACCGATCACTGGAAATGGCCGACCCTCCCTTAGCCTGGTTTGACTGGAGGTTTTTCCCTTTAAAAAAAGAGTTTTTAAAGTAAAGTAAAGTAAAGTAGTGCTCACTCATAGGGGGTCATCTGATTGATGGGGTTTCTCTGAATTATTGTAGGTACCTTACCATATAAATCACTTTGAAGTTAATGATTTTGTAATTTACAGCTGTGTAAATAAAACTAAACTGAAGCTGAATTGATATTTCACTTGTAAAGCAAACTTACACTTGTGTGAACTTACCCATCCACCTGGACATCTGTCTGACTGCGCTCTCCACAACATGGCCTCCACACTGGTCACAAGAAACCGCCTTAAACTCTGAGCCCGATTCTCCACCCAGTTCAGCCAGCACCTCCCCGACCTGCTGGGGGCTGGACAGCGGGAGCAGCCGCTGCAGAGTGATGCTTCCGGTCCGATCTGTCGCCACCAAGGCCGCTTTACCTTTTACTTCTGTGAGGACATTCTCCACAAACATCTCTGTGAAAGACGGGGTGAGTATAAACAGAGAAGAAAGCTGCTGGAGTTAAAAGCAGAAATATAATGGAAGGAGGGAGAGGAAGCTGTTTGTTATGTTTAAGGTAAAATGATGCAATGGACGTGCAATGAGCAGTCATTTAAGATCAGTGCATGACGTGAATAAGTCGAGGTCAGTGCAAGAGACGGTTATATCCAGCTCCAGGCAGTTTTTCTTAAAGCAATTACTTAATGGAGGATTTTGCTCCAGAAACACACAAAGTACCAACTTTGCGTACTAACACATCACTTGTCAACACAATGAATTAATTAGCATAAAACAGAGTGGGCATCTTTGGTATGAAGTAGTGGTGGGTACTGTATTAAATAGAGATTAAAATAAATAAATAAAACGGACAGGGCGATCAATCACAGATTGAAACCATTTTTCAATTCAGGCTTCTCTCTTCTTTCTCCTCTTTTTCTTCATTATATATACACGTGACAGCAGATCTAATGCTAGTAAATAAACCTGCCATCTGCTTCGCTACATAAGCAACTGGAAAGGCTGGAGGTGATTTATGTGTCGCATTCACCATCGGCTCTGTGGCAGAGCAGAGCTGAAGATGTTCGCACTGATGGTGGTCAGCTAATTCCTCCAACAGATGGTCGTTTGTGGGAATGCAGAAATTAATCAGTCAGAAACCACAAGAACACAGCTTCTGAGCGACCTTCACAGTCTGGACCAAGCTTTGTGTGAAAACACATTTAATTAACTTACTGAACCCACCACCAATTATCTTCTAGTTTGTTATTTAAATAATCAAACCTCTCTTGTTTTGGGCCCTGATTCATGGCACCAGTGTACCGTGAATCGGGGGAGTTTGAGCTGTCTTTAGTTGTTCTTGCTCCACGTGGGGCTCAACTTCCTGTTATCCTCTTTTGGACATCCTGGTGATATAAACCAGGTGAGATCAACCAATAAAAAGCAAACTAATGTGGCGAGGAGCAGAGTTCAGAGGAGTTCGGCTGTGACATTCTGAGACAGGACATTTGGCATAAACAGTCGAGGTGCGTGCCATCCTGAGTAAAGAGTACACTGGAAACACAGGAGGTTTTGGGCCAGCCAAGATAGTACTTACACAAAGATTTGGCTCCCTGTAACCTGAACCTCTTCTCCAAAAAAAATTTAAGTAGAAGTGGTTAAAAAAACTTCCGAGAAGTGAGCCAGCGTAAATGTAGCATGAATGCTGACGCCACTTTAAGGACACAACCTTGAAGGGAAAAGCAGCCAAACTGATGTATGTACAGTGCACAGATTATGTGCTGTGCTCAAAACTCACAAATATTCAATCTACTATACATAAACAGCTCAAAAAAATAATTAATTACATTTTGTAGCTCTGGCAGTGCTCAACCTGTTCCTCCTTGCACAAAGAAGCAGGTATGGCAGCCAAGTTCAAAAGATAAAGTTCATGAATCATGGCTGCACATGGTGCTGTGTAATGTGACCTTCTGCTGCACCCCTTATTTAAAGTTCCAGTCCTGTGCTTTACTCAGATCCCCAGAAAAAAAGACCTTTCTCACCTCTCTCCTCATCATCTTCAAAGCCTTCACTGAGCCTTTCTCCGACACGGCGGAAATAGCCCACACTGAGGGCGTCCAAGCGCTTCTTGCCACCCTGACCCTTCTCTCCTTTTGGACTTTCTCTCCTCTTCCTCTCTCCTCCTCCATCTTCTCCGGGATGCCTCCTCTTCTTTCCTCCCCCTTTCTGTGGCTTCTTGTCTTCTGCTTTTGACAGCATATCTTGAACCTTTAACCACGAGGATACAAGTGAAATATAAAGCTAGTTTCTAAAGCAGATTTGAACCAATTAACTACATAACATATCTCATTACACTGCTGCATGTTTGCTACCAGTAAGACAGATTATTATACTTCAATAGATATATAGTACTTGATCAAACCCTCATTTCTTTATATTTTGCTTCCACAGACCCAGATGTTCTTGTGATTTCTAAAGAGCTCTTGAGCGAAGGCTCTTTGGGCTTCAGGCTCTTTGAAGGTCTTCCAAAGTTTTCTTTGGACACTGGCTGCTTATGTAATCATTTGTCCTCATACCTCACCATTTTCAGAGTTATTCAAGCATTAAAAACAAAACAAAAAATACCTAACTTAAGGGTTGAACCAACGCTGTGTCTAAACATAAAAGACAACTTAGCAGAGAATCAGTTTTACACTGGTTACATTTTGTTATCAGCTGCTAAAGATAACGCAATTTGACCAGCATAAAATGGTATCTGTGCGGCGAAAAGGTGATTTCCAAAGAAAAAACAAGTGATTCTCCGAAGAAAATCTAATAAAAAACTATTTAGGGAACATTTTAAGGACAAAAGAAGCATTGGGAGGTCTAAAAAGCTACCTACAGCAAGCTAACAGTATCTGAAAGTCATGTCTTTCAGAAATCGGAAAGAACACTTATGCAAAGAACCTGAGAGATGGATGATGATTATGCTGAAGCCTCATCGGAAATGGTTTCAGTGAAAGAGTGGCTAGAAAAAAAAAATCTTAAGGAAGGGAAACAGGGAGAACAGACTGAGGAATACCATATTACTCAAGAATGGGACTAAAGATCAGCAGGAACAGGACTTTTGGAGTGATTAATAAAAATGTTTGGTTCAAATCGTTGTCAGCATATCAGAAGGAAGTAAGGAGAGAAGGGAGCTTGCCTAACAGGGTCCAGGCTGGAATAAAGAATACCAAATACTGACTTTCAAACCCATTAGCATTGCACACACTGTTTTTTTGCTCTATATACTCTCTTTCCGTGCATATTTGCAAGTTTCAATAAATAGCTGCACCTATTTTGCACTTTCCTAGCAACATATACGGATCAAGATTGTACTTTAAAAAGCTGTTACAGGTAAAAGGTAATATTGGCATAATGTTAAAGTGGCTACAAATAAAGCTGTCATTATTTTAGAAGGAGTTCGACTAAAACATGCAAACAGGCACAGGGACTGTCCATGCTAACGTGCTGCACTCCAAACAACAACACAAACTCTCGAAAACGTTGCCAAAATAAAAAAAAACGATGGTTTCCCAAAATGTTAAAGAATGACTAAACCACACTGCTAAGTTACTCTGCGGAAAAATGTGTATATTAATATCGTTTCTGTAAAGCAACGTTTTACTCACGTGTGAGAGAAGTCAGACAGAAGCACTGTGCCGTTGACGCGTGATGATGACGTAACAGCACGCGGACAAATATTATTACAGTTTCCTTAAAGATTAATGAATGGATAAAGAAATAAACAAATACATAAATAAATAGTTCACCATGCTCGAAAAGGCTTTATTTATGTAGCCTAAATAAAAACTGGTTGTATTTACCGTAACTAGCACGTCGCTGTCTTTTCTTCAATGTCCTTATTGGTTGACACCAGCAGAGGGCAGCATAGCTACTTTCCTGAAAGGCTGATTCGGGACGACCTCTCGATGGGGGTTCAGAGGTGTGCCCAACAGGCATATGAGTCAATTAAAAAAAACCCTGTGATAATCAAATGTCGACATCTTACACCATCCCAACCCACAAAACAGAACAGTCTCGTTGGGCATAAAATAGGAAGCCACTTTTAATGTTCTTGGGATTTTTAACTGGCAGCAAGGTTATCAAATTAAACCTCATAATTCTCAAACAAAAAACGTGCTTTTTTCATGGTAGCAATGCCATAATATCACAATTTGGCGTCATAATTACACAAAAATGATATGACGTTGATTTAAAAATAAAAACAAAAATGTATTTTTTGGGCAGATTGAGCTCAAATGTGTTACAAGAGCTACTGAAAAGGTTTGCCTAAAGGCATAAAATAAAATAAAAATAAAATAAAGGACAAAATCAACATAGTACCTTTTTTTTCTTAATATCACAGTTATCATCAACACATGGTTATTTCAAGGTTAATAGATACATTCCACAAGTGAAGAGAGAGCTCTAACCAAATCAGTCAAAATGCAGTTTTACTGCATCCCACCTTTTTTGCATTTGGGTGGGGGCATTGTTTCCTAATAACTGTTTGTTCATGGGTTAGTGGTTTTATTGCTCAGGGCAGAACATTCTGGATTTCTGCTGGGACTTGACTGTAGTGTAACGGAAAAACAAAAGCCCATTCATCTGAAACTACAAAAAATGACATATCCGTGGCTACAGTAAATGTTGCACAATTAAATGAATCAGAGGTGATGTAAGTTAAGATTTTGTCATCTGTCTCCATCTCACTCTATCCCCAGCTTCCTCTTCCGTCACACCAACCCTCTGCATGAACCCTCCGTGAACCTTCTCTGCGGTGTTCCTGTTTTCCTCCTGCCTGTCAGCTTCGTCTTCATCATCCCAAAGTCTCCATCCTTACTTACCAATCTACCCCTCCTGACTTCCTCAGTTCCACAGTTCCTTCCTGTTGACATCCTATCACATTTCTCTAGATCCACAATGAAACAGTGTAACTTGTGAACTTCTCTATACTTCTTCATCAACACTGCTGCTCGCTGATCATCACCTCTCCCCTTAACCTAGCTTCAACAGCGTAGCTTCACGGTTTGACTCATCAACGTTATCCCTCTGTAGTTACTACAGCTCTGGACCTTTGTTCTTGAAAATCAATGCCACTTCACTTCTTCTGCATTTCTCAGGCATCCCCTCACGCTCCAGAACTGTGTTAAATTCTGTTCAAATGTCCTCTCTCTGAGGCATCTCCATGACATCTGGACCACCCGCCTTTCCACTCTTCATCCTCTTCACAGCTACCCTCTCTTCCTCCTTATTAATCCTCTGAACTTCTGTCTCTCTCGTTTTCTTCATTTATTCAAAGCACATTTTTCCTAACACACTCTCTTCACTTTTTAGTGTATTTCTACCTTTGATACAGCTCGATCTTTCTATCGAGCCAATCAGTACCAGTCCTGTTCTCCTTCCATGTGTTGTATCTAAGAAAAATGATCTCACACAAGGAGATGTTGGTAAAGAGAAGCATTTAGAGATGTGTGGTATTAGAAATGCCAGCCAATCCATACAGAAAATAGAAAGAAACATAATCAGCTGCTGGGGAGATTTAGAAGATTTGTGACATTATGGACAAGTGCATACTTTTCAGTTCACATTGTTATGCTGGATTAGCAATTCCATTAATGAAATTTTCAGAAAGGAACAAGCATGGTCCAGATTACTGAGTGGATGTACAGGAGGCAGAGATCGGCTATAGCTTACTGTCTCAGCTTGCCTGTTTGTCAAAGCTGCCACACCCTTAACTTCAACAAAATGTCAACAAAATCCAAATTGATGCTATATTGACAAAAAAGAAAAGAAAAGAAAGAAAGATGATACCTTGTACAATTGTTAAGAATGAAAAATTCAGCTAGAAATCCCAAACCATTTTTATACTAGACTTTAAACAGTATTTATGGGAGAGTGCTGTTGGAGCCAGTCTCAAGTAACAACAATTACTTATCCTTCTGACGCCAGCGTGCTTCTTCTGGCTAGGTGACGCATCTGTGGATGCAGTAAATGGCTGGGAGTGCTGTTAGAGGTGATGTAAGTCGAAATATTGTGCTTTCAGATGAGAAATGCAGGTTCTACTTTTCACAGGTAAATGATGCATGCAGAGGAAACAAATAAAAAAACCCACAGGCAGCTGTAGCAGAAAGGAGACTATTTACAGATTTTTAGCCATTCAGAGCCATGACACAGTCAGCCAGCAAGTGCAAAAGATTTGTCAAAATTATGTCCTATCCATAGACTGTATACAAAAGATGGAAATGACCATATTTAAACCGGATGGTGAAAAGTCATTTAGCTGACGCGATCAATCTGGATTATCAAATCGCACTCATAAGTGCTTGTCCACAACTGCTAATTACTGCTAACAAGCTAATAAATACACTAATAAAACTGTAATTTCCCTTATAAAACCTCGAAACAGGCCAATTTATTTATCAGATCATAAATAGCTCAGTCACAACTAAGCTCTGGTGATGCCTACCTAACATCAGCTAGCCTGTTTTGGCTTGGCTAACACCCCTAACATTAAGCTTAAAAAAATCTGAATACAAAGGTTATTTCAGAAATACATGTGTTGTACAGTTCTTAAGAAGGAGGAAATTACCAACAGGGCCAAAACCATTGTTCTGTGCCAACCTTTAAACTTCAGTCATGGGGTGGGGTTTGTTTTCAGAGCTAGCCTCAAGTGGCCATCAGAGGAACTGCAGGCTTTGCAATTCCGTGTTCCTTTTTCAGTCCTAGTTCATCGTAATATAACATTGTAGTTTTAGTCATGATGAGTAAATGCAAATTGTCCAATAGATAAAAGGCTTACATCCAAACCTTTAGTCTACTTTGTTGCTGCACTGTGTTAAGATTCAGATAGTAAAAGTTGAAACCTCCACAGGGCTTTTTTTCTACACAAAAATAGATCAGGAATCAATAACTCTGTTAATAATGAACTGGACATATAAACAGAATTGATAAAAAAAAGTCCTAAATAATATTCACATTCCTTCTTATCAGTATGTAGAATCTGCTTCCATTTAATTGGCCATTGAGGCTAAAGCTGCACAATACAAGGAGACTAAACAAATACGTTCAGAAAGCTGTCTCAGTCCTGTGGGTAGAGCTGGACAATCACTACACAGTCGTGCAGTGGAGGATACTGTCAAAACTTCTCTCTACCATTTATGTCTCCCACCTTTTAAATAGTGTTTGGTTTGCTAGAGGGGCATCATTATCCCACCCAGAGGATGAGATAGACTAAAGGCTCCGCTGAACATTACAGGACATTACATTACATCCTTCGTGCTTAAGCTATACAATTTTCACTTTCCACAATCTGGAGCAACAATTACCCTAAAGGGATTAATGAAAAGGTTTTTTTTTGAGCAGCCTGTGCTTGATAGCTTGCTTACATTAGCATTTAGCTCTAAGCAACAACCAGATCTAAATCTCTTTACCACTCAGCCTGTACAGCCTAACTACAGGTTTGATTGCATTCCAATTAGTCTAGTTCCACTTGAAAAGAGCTCAAGCAGTATATACAACCATAAAGTTTTAGACAGACAATGTCCGGTCAGTTTTGCAATCTGTATACTATAGAACACACTCTGTGATCCACTCTCGATTTAGATAAGTCCCTGAAAAAGGGTACTTGCTATCAGAAAGCACATATCTCTGCCTTTAACTCGGAGAGCTGAATCATGCATGAAAGAGAATCTTACTTTCTCTGGATTTGCTCATTTTAAATTGTGGGAACAAAGAACTGATAGCGGGGACGCAGGAGAACAGAGATATTGTTTGTTCTCCAGCAGAGTTCCTGTCGGCTCTGTCTGTTTGTATTCATCTCCAGACCAACTGCAGCAGTGCATGAATCAGCTTGAACATGGCAAACTGTGAAGGAATGCTTCAATTATGAAAAAAGACAATCCCGTCTATGCAGGCGTGCAGCATAGACAGATTTCATCACATCACTATAAAACAGACAGCTGTTGATGTCATGCGCTGAATCTTGTTGAGTCATGTTAATCGGGGCAACAGCAGAACTTTGAATGTTAAATCCTCCACTCCCATTTACCAGGCTTTAGGTATGACGTTTGTGTCACGCTTAATGAAACATCTCTATCTCAGGGTTGAATTCTTTATTAAAGATGGGTGGATGAGGTGGAGTCACACTATGAGTAAACTAGTTTAGATGCTGGTGATGGCAACAAGCCTAACATAAAAAGGGGTACAGCTAGCTTGTTCAAAAGGTGTGTTTTTCAAACTCCCTACCAAATAAAGTACAAGGGTTGTGTCCATAAAAGCATTTGGTAAACAAGTTCTCCACTGAGCCCAAGGAGTGCTCATAGACAGCATAAAAGATGGATCCAGCCTAAGGGGCTTAAAAGTGAAATCAAGTGCCTCAGACCTCTGTTGTTTTTAAATGCCACCAAGAGGCAATAGCTGTGTTTGCACAAAGACTTCCAGCAAATAGCTCAACATACTGAACATGATACAATCACCAGTTGCAAAGGGAAAGATGTGTATTTCCAAACTGGTTGATAAATGGTTCCTGGAGGTTGTTGCCAGTCAATGGGTTGCAAAGAGGCTGTACCAAAAAAAAGAAAGAAAACGCCTTATGATCGCTTTGGTCAATGGCAGATTGCTGCAGTCACCTTAAGTTTGCATGGAAGGTCCTGACTTGTCTGCAAACACTTGTTACCTAAATGCCGAGCAGTAAAAGTTGAAAAAGTGTGATGCAACCCAGAAACTGAGCACGTACACTTTCAAAGTAAAGGTTGCGAAATGAGTGATTAAACGTAAAAATCCATCACGAGTTGAAGATGTAATCAGATCAGATAGGATGCAGGATTAATATTACAGAGAAAACTTTTGCAATGGATTTATTTCTCCACCCTAGAGCTAAATCCACGTCTATCTTCTTAAGCTTTTAAAGGAATAAAGTGTATAAAACATTCTTTTCCTGAGCTTGAGTGGTTCTATTTCTAGCCAACAAACAACTTTGTCTGGTTGCTAAATAAGACACTTAGCTTCAGAACTTAGAACAGATCAAGATAATCTATCCCGAAGGTAAAAATAAAAAAATAAAAAATTAGCTTAGTAATACAATGTAGCTTTTTTAAAGAAATTTATGTGAAACATTCTAGAAATATTTTTTTACTTACTTTATTTTATTAATTGATTTTCTTGTTTTTAGCTAGCCCTCTATTATTTTAAACTCCCCTTATTATGCTAAACTGATCTGTTTCCAGGCTACTTCTACACAACATCATCTATGTCTATGAATTAACACATAAGAGACAAATTATCTAATTAATTACATAATTTCCTAAATAAAGACTGAATACAGAGAAAATAAAAAGAGGCAAATGGCAACTGATTGCTTCTTCATTACAAATGTTTAATGAGGGGTTTTGATTTTTTTTTAGTTTTATATTCTTTTTTTATTCAAAATGCTTTACTTCTCCTCTTCCACTTGTCTTCCAGTCTTTATGCAAAAAAAGCTATCCAGCCCACAGATAAAAGAACTGCCTTAAGCATTCCTTTAGCATAACATGGTCTTTTTTTATTTTCCCTTTCTTCTTATGTTAAACTCATAATGTGTGCTTTGGCTCTCTGTGCTTTTTTTAATCCTCTCGCCACTGAAAAAAGTCAGTGGAACTTGGTTACTTTTTAACAAAGACACACCAATACAACACATACCAAAAATATTCTCACAGACACAGGGTCAGTCCGACAGTAACCTGCTGTGTGTTTGCTGAGAAAAAAAAAATCCAATTGTAAAATGATATACAATAAATGACAGCCAATGTTTTTCACTTTTTGTTCTTAATAAAAAATGTATATAACACACAAATAAAAGGTTTCTTCCAACTCCTAATAAGTTATGTCTCTCACAGCCAGGAAGTTTCCTTTGGCCCGCTGCTGGGTGTTTAGTTTCCCAAGTACAATATAAGAACAAGGGCCCAGTCCCATCTGTTATACTCAGATACTCAGCGAACCCAAGTCACCTTTATGTTTCCTCTCACGCCCACCGCTCTGCAGAAGCCGCAAATGTTGTCTGAGCCATTTATCATGCTAGTGCCAAGCCAACAGAATCAAGAATAAGACTGGTAAACCCTCTGCACTTTTCAAAATACAAATCATGACAAAAATCTATGGTTCTTAGCTGCTATTTCTAATTATATTGTAAAAAAAATGCATTAGGCCTTTAATTTCTGCATCAAATGGTTCAAATAATAACAGCCCTCTCTCTTAGATTAGACATTTATGAATACATTTCTGTGTTCCATTAAGTCCCTAACTAAATGTTAAACTCATGTTCCGGACTTGTGGCTGTGCTGTTTACTGTGTCTTTGCTGATGCATTTTGCAGGCCTTCTCTCTTCAACCCCAACCCAGACTGCTTGACCCAATATGCCTGCGTCCTGTGACAGAAGATAAAGTACTATTAAATCTACCACCTCCAGAATGGTCAATGCTGTTTTTTCTTTTCTACGTTTTTTCCCCTCTTGGACTGACAGATTGAAAGTTTTCGCTCAGGCATACAGTGCAAAAACATGCCTTAACTCATTGTTACTCAGCCATGCTGGCACCTAACTTGTACCTTTGCCGAAGGTACATTTAGTCCAACACTTAAGTTCACTCTTGAATATCTTTAAAAAATAAAGAATTACGAAGGTTCACACCAAAATTTTAAAACTTTGTAAACCAACATCAGGATACTCTTCCTAAGGTAAAACCCAGACTTTACTTCTTGTATCCCCACAAGCTCACATGTTCACTGACAATTAGATTAGCTGCAATGAAACTTGGCAACACGTGTGGTCCGGGGACAGATGTGTCCTAATGATTTCCAGCATGGCTGAATGTTTTGACTGTGAACATGGAAAGTATGAAAATAGCTGTTCTTAGTGGCTCATGTGGAGCAGGGAAATTATTTTACTGCTATTGTTAAATAATTGTCATCATTACCATTGCATTAATAATATAATCTGGAGTTTATATTGCATTCAGGGGTTAAACAGTGTCTCTTTCAGAAAGACTGAGTTGCAGGCTGACAGGAAGTTGTATGCAGAAGTGAAAGCAGGAAGTTATTTTGAGCAGCAGGCTAAGACGAGGCTTTAACAATGTAACAGATAGCTTTAAGAAGGCTTTAAGGTTTTATGCACACAGGTATTAAATTAACTTTGTATTCCAGGTGCAGTTATAACTATTTTATACATATTGCATATCTGTGCTTATTTGAGTTGATGTTCAGGTTCTTTAAAGGTCTTAAGCTTCATCTAGTGAGAGTGTCTAGATGATACATGCTGAGGGAAAACTAGAACATAGAAGGAATTGCAATACATGCTTACAAAACACTTATATATCAGATCATTTTATATTAAGGTTTTAGTAGAGGTTCTTGGTTAAAACATTTATTTAGTAGAAGACATACACATAGTCTCAGTGAGCTTCTGGTCTGGTAAAAGGTCAGAAGTGCAACAGGTGAATTGAGAAAGAGCATTTGAGGACGAGACACAGACAGTAGGTGAAGAGGTGACACAAAGAGCATGTGAGGTCGTGACACACACACACATAGAGTTAAATTTATTTAGAGGAGAGATTACTCATGTCTGGTTGTAACTGCAAAAGTGTCTCGGTAAAAGAGGAACCGTTCCTTGTTGTCTCGGCAAGAAAGAGGAACAAGACAAGAACTGAAAGGTAGACAGGAAGGGCTAGCCATGAAAATAGAAGATGATCTTCTGGGTTAAAAGTCTGATCTATGTATAAAATGTATCTGTGACGCATGAAGGGGCGTCAGTAAATCAAACCCTGATGCTATAAAATATCTGTTCATGCTTTGATTAAGTCGAGGACTACTGGCTGTCTGCGTACAGAGTGTCTTCCCACACGTGTGTTCATTAAAATCATTGTTGGACCAAGATCCTCTGGACCATGGGTGGTGTGTACTCTCCTTCCTCAATTTTGAACCTTAACACTCATATTTGTCACAAAAATTCCAAAGATCTGGAATACTACAGAGGTTCTCCCATTATAAAAGAGGGGAACCAAGTGACTTAATTGTCATGCCTAGGAAAACCCCCGGCATTGCTATAGTAACTTGTAATGTCTGTTACTGCTTTAAATTTAAATACAGTACACAGCATGTCAGGTGAAATTGTAGCTATAGAACACAGTGAAATGAAAAAAAAGTGATATACTTTATCGCCTAAACGTGGATTGAGCTACAAGAATATCAAACTGTATACATCAACATATGCACCACATTTTTAAAAAGGTTAAACTTATGCATCTGCAATTTCATCCGGAAACATGTTTAAAGGATATATTGATAATAATAAGACCAACATTTACATTTAACATCACCTAAATATTTTGCTTGCTTATGGCAGCCCTAATTCTAAGTAATAGTAATTTGTAATGCCTTACTGTAGCCTGTGAGAGCATTTCTCTCCTCTAGATGTAGCTGATTAAGCAACCATCTAATGCTGATTGGTACAGGAGGGCAGGTTTTGATATTTATCGGGCTGTCTGTGTCATCATCACCACGATCTGGTATGACTTCATAATTCTATTCTGCCAAGCCACAAAGCTGCTGATGCAACTTCAGTTATTCACTCTGCTTGCTTGCATTGGCCTATGAGTCATAAAACCTCGAATAGGTGTTCAATTATCCCGGGATGAACTTATGCCTTGGTTATTATGAAGTTCAAACTTTGCGCGGTCAGAGGTCAGAATGGGTTTGACTTTGAGGTTTTCCTGTACAGCAATCAAGAAAAGGAGAAGAGAAAAAAGGGAAGTTTGGCTAAATCAGCACTTTCTTGAACTCCTGAGTTCATAACTGAAAACATCCATGAGATGTCAGTGCGCCCCAGGGTGGCTGTGGCTACAATGTAGCTTGCCATCACCAGTGTGTGAATGTGTGTGTGAATGGGTGGATGACTGGATATGTAAAGCGCTTTGGGGTCCTTAGGGACTAGTAAAAGCGCTATATAAATACAGGCCATTTACCATTACCATTTTTGTTATTTTTGGTCCTATTGTATGCGCCGTATAAAGCAAACACAAAAAATAGTTCTTCAGGCATGCCGTCCTTATCTCTCCTCTTCACTGTCTGTCACCTTCCCTCCATCGATAAAGTTTTGCTAAGTGTTGCACAACGAAACTTTGGGTCCTCCGCCTTGTCCCACTCTACGCTCTCTGACGCATCGTGCACAAACGTCAGCTGCAGCTTCTGTTGGGAGTGGGAAACTTCAAACAAGGGCGGGGCGGTGGTGCTAAGCGGTGTGAAACAGAGGTGTGTGTGTCAGCTTTAAGTACCGCGCAGGACATTCCAGGACACCCTTAAAATTCTGATCCACGAACGGAGCGCATTAAGACGAAAAGTTTCCAAAAGTTCTCACAGGCTGAGAGATAGCTACTCACGACGACATCCAGGTCTCATCGTTGATCCAAAGAAGAATCCATACAGAGAAAGTAAGTTTTTCAACCACTCGCATTTTGTTTTCTTAAGACAGATGTTGAAGTCAGGCACAGGCGTAAAGTTGTGCGCATTCTTTCTTGGTTTTGTTACAGTTAAACTCTTACTGGATCTTTCTCCACGGGGAAAAACAAGTTAGGAAAGCTCGAATTTGAGGGCTATGTTCATCATTACAATTAGCCACCTCATCTAATTTGTGTCCAGTAGAAAGAACATGTCTGGTGACCCCACCTTCCAAACTCTAAGACGTTTTTTGTTGTTTAAACGTTTTCTACGTTCATTTAAAATAAAACAAACACAGTCAATTAGTTCAGGTATTTTCATGGCTTCAGCTTTTTTGGTTGGCAGCCAGCTGCTGCAGCTCATCCCTTTCTTTTCTCAATGACCTAGACGATGTGTAGTGTATAGGATTTAAGCAATATCTCTATGTACTTAAAAAAAATTACACTGGAACTCCAGGGATTTGTTGCGACAGTTTAATAATCAGTCAGTTTTACATGGGACCAAACTCACTGGACAAACAAGCCAGTTGAAGCTGGTTTTACTGTAGAAAAGATAAAGTTAAATTTGTAGGGGGCATATCAGAACCTAGTAGGCATACCAGCCATGCTAACAAAAACTGGAAGAAAAGTGCAGGACTGCGGAGATACAGAGCAAAGTACAATGGAAGAAAGTGATATGAGTGGTAGTGAGAGTAGCAAAGGGAGGACGAGATGAAGAATACTTCATTTCAAGCTTGGCTGATGGCTGTATTACAGTATAGATCATTTTAAGTTTGTGCATTAGAGTGTGAGCAAGGGAAGAGAAAGGCTGCCAAAAAATTAGGCTTGTGAAATGACTTTTCATGGTTCTAGGGGGTTCAGTGGATGTCTCTAATTGGCCAATTTTAGACCACCTTGGTGCAAGAGGAAGATAAGGCTTCATTTTAAAAAGGACAAAAAACACTTGTAAGTTGCTTGTTTACTTAGTTATGTTTCAAAAGATCCTGTAATAGCTCATATGGAGGGTGTTTGTTTTTCTGCCTCGCTTCCTTTTTTTTTAGATTCAGTGAGCCTAACAGTATCGACTTGAGCTTTGGGTGAGGTCACTGTGTGAAAAACATACAGCTTTATCATTTTCCGTCAGGATTCAGATGAACTCAGGAAGCCACAGAGTTAAAAAATACAAAACGTGACCGACACACAGATGGTGCACACATGCATTGATTTTAAAAGCTTTGAGGCTATGAGGCGCCCCTCCCTCTTCCTCAGCTGTTGTCTGCCCTTTGACCTCTGCCCTTTCCACCCTGTGTTGTGACATGCAAATAGTTACCCTTGAAAATCAGCTCAGCCACACTGGATCAGCAGCTCCCATCTGTCTGCGTTATCATCTAAACATTCCTGTAATGCTTTTTTACTTCGCCGGTCAAACCTGTACCTGTAAACTGGTATGCTGAAGTTATGTACAGAAATGATTGAATGTGTGGTAACTGTCCAATCACAGCTCACTCACTATAACTAGAAATGATCTCCAAAGTAAGCCCTAAATGTTACCTTGTATCTTGTTTATAGGGAAACTTAGGGTTACCCCCAAAGCTAAGGAGCATATTATTAGTTAACTACAGTACAGTTCATGCTTAAGTTCAAAAGTATCAACATTGCCTAGAAGTAAAGATGCTCATGTTCTGCTGACGGCAGCTCATGTTTAGGTGGTTGTGAATCAGAAGGTAGAGCCGATCATCTAGTAACCGGAAGATTAGCGGTTCAGTCCCTGGTTGCACAGGTCGGTATGCTAAAGTATCCTTGGGCAACATACTGAACAACCACATTTCTGACTGTGTATGCTAATGTTAGATCAAAAAGCACTCAGACGTAGAAATAACGTGCTTTTGATGAATTAATAAATGAATGGGTGAAAGCCACATGCTCAAGTAGAGTAGAAAAGAGCTATATAAGAACCAGTCCATTCACCAGTAAGAACTGGTAACAAGCACACACATGCACATACATATATGTTCATGGCTATTTAAATTGTATTGCTCTATAAACCACGTGTCTGCTATTAACGTTTCATTAACAACACTGTTTTCTCCCAACAATGTGCATCACTGCAGCTCATTACAGTTTACATGTGCTAACAAAACTTCACTGATGGTTTGTTTTTGAAAAACAAAATAGCTTTCACATTTGCAAAGTTGCATGTCACACACAGCTTGTGATTTTGTTTTGATAGAGAGAAGATGCAGATGGTAAAACCAAAAGAAGGACTGAGGGAAAACCGTCTCCTCCCTCAGATTTGCATTCTAGTAAACACAAGAACGAGCGAGGAAGGTCAGGCCAATCCTCAAAGAGACTAACGATCTCATTCCGCTGTGATTATTAGTGCAGTGTATGAGGGTGGGGATGTGACAGTATGATAAATGCTCGTAAGGTGCACGACCCTGTCCACTTGCGCTTGCAGTCAATGTGCACGCAAAAAGACATCACGAGCACAGCAGCTACACTGCTCTCCAGCAGCTGAGGCGCAGCAGATTGAATCCAGCTGCTCGAAGCAGTTATGTTTGCTCACGCAGAGCACCTAAGAAGGAAGAATGGCGAAATTCCCCGAAATTGTTCGGGAAGGACTTGCAGCTGAGTAGAGTCCATGTCAGGAATGTAGTAATTAATGAAACTAAGAAACAAGGAAACTGTTCATTTAGTCCATCGCATTGTTTTTATTACAAAGATATGAAATAAATTGGACTGCCTGTGGCCTCTCATTACTTGTGAGCAGTTAATTGGCATAAAATATTAACTGTATGTGTACTTAATTAATCTCATTTCTTTCTATTATTGTGGGGTCTTTACTTTACTATATATATGTTGGGAACTGGCCGATAAAAAAAAAAAAACTGAATGAAAATTGAATTTTAGTGAATTAAAAGACCAGAGAATAGTGCATATAATCGGTACCCAAAATTCTTCTCTTTAGAATTACAGTTAACATTTTTTCATGTGTTTTCCAGAATGCCAGGTGAGCGGTTAACAGTAAGAACTACATCAGAGATTGGGCGATTCCCCGGAGCAGCCCCACCCACAAGGGTGGAGCTGACCATCCAGAATGAGGGTGAGAAGAAGCGGGAGGAGGGGGGCTGTCTATGGTGGCTCAGAAAGATGTGCCCGTGCTGCTGTAAGCACCCAAACGCCACCTCATATGATGTCACAGATAAGGTGGAATTCACCAAACTCCCAACCCCTGCCGCCATCGTAGATCCCCCCAAGCCGAAGCCCGAGAACGGAGAGGCAAAGGAAACAGATGGTAACGACACTTATTTTAAACTGTGTGAAAACATGACATTGTCTTTGGCATCAAATCTGATATTCACTCCTCTCCTGTTAGAAGGGAAGCTGTCAGTGTGTTCGGTGGACCTATTGAGTTCCAAGGCAGGTCAGAACAGACAGGAGCATCACACTGACCTGTATCACCGGGATGAGCTGATCCTTCGCAGAGGCCAGACCTTCCAGATAGAGGTTGAGCTCAACAGGCCCTTCAGTACTGACACTGACAAGCTGTACCTGGAGCTGAAAACAGGTATGAAGCCAGTGGCTGGACAGTGTCCATCTTTTTAAAACCAAAATATGAAGAAAAATAAATTAAAAATTGTAACAATGAGTATGATCAATAGTTTTTTTTAGCCATTTAAAAGACAGTTTTAAAAGTAACAGATGCACATTGTAATTAAGTGTATGTGGGAAACATTGCATGTGGGAGATAACATTTAACGCTGACGTTACTGGAAGGTAAGTCATTCAATAAAACGCTGCTTTCGATTTTTCATAGGAAAAGTGCCACTAACTATTTGTAAACGTTTTTTTGCGTTTAAAATTGTTGGATTGCCTTTTAACCAAAATTAGCTTCATTTGCAAACACAAGAAAGAAACCAGCGACTGCTCAAATCATGGGAAATACGGTCCAAATGTTGTGCATAGCTAGCACATTTGATTTCAGCAGCAGCTCATGGCTGCACAACAAGTTCTGGATTCCACCCAGCAGCCCGCAGTCTTAACAGTTTCCAGGCCTCGGTACACTGGACACCTCCCTCTGGTATTTACAGACCTCACGCTACACACTCTGGCAATACATCACCACCCAGAAGTGATTTGCTCCTTCTGCTGTGATAGCTTCATGGGGAGAGGGGAGGAAAAAAGAAACAAAGTGTCTGAGCTCTCCACATTCAGCAGACTGGCTGCCATCAGTGGGCAGGGAACAGGCTCGAAGTGTTGCTCCAAAAGCAGTGATTTTTATCAGTAAAGCTTTCAAAGCTGTTGTTTTGAGCAGAAAAGAGACACTGTTTTTCATCATTTTCATGCTTTAAAAAAAAGTATGCTAAAAAAAAGTATTCAGAGGTGAGAGAGGAAGGGAGGGGTGTCCTGGATGCGGTCAAATGGAGAACAATGGTTTCTTGGTAAACTCCGTATTTCTGTTTGGACGAATGGTCGTCCAGCAGGGTTGCACAAAGCAAGCAGCTCGGAGGAGAACATCCAGAGGGTTTTAATCTAACTAATGGATTTGCTAGTCCATGAGAAAAACACATTTAAAGGAACATTAAAGCTAAATAATCACTCACACAAATGTGCACGCTTTCTGTGGAGATGTGCACATCCTGGAGTTTTGGAGGCTTTCCAGGCCCACGCTAGTGTTTACTCTTGGAACCCACACATAGCTGGGCCAAAGACTATCATACACATGTGGTTTACAGTTTGGAATGGTTGCCATACACTGGAAATAACATAAAATTACTGTGATGTGAAAAGGTTTGCAACCAGATTTTGTAAGGAGGTCTCTTTGCTGTTGTTGCTGCTGCCTTATTTGATCAAAATCTTCAAGGTTAGCTTATAATTACAAATAAGCGAAAACAGGAAAGCACTTTTTGGAGCTGTGCAGGTTAAATTTTCATTCAAAAACATAAAGCAAAGATATTTTACCACATCCTTAACAAGGTTATGTGCATGCACTCATACACACACAGTACACTCAAATACACCTGACTGTGTCCTGACTCAAGTTTTACATTTAAAAGACAAATTCTCTGACTGTCTTTAAAACATTGAATGCCATGAATATGAATTTAAATGTACTTTTTGTAAAAACTCTTCATAACTCTTCATAAAGTGTATTTGAAAAGAACCTCTGCCACAAGGTGGCAGCATTTTAGCAAAGAAGTTGCAGTTGTTTACAACTATTTTTGAAATCCTTTGTCATCGCAATCAGTGTTGAATGTAACGCTTTCCAAAGTAACATGTTGCTCTATCGTATTACATTTACACAATCCAGTAATTACAAGTTTATTGTCACTTGCATTACAAAGCTTTTTCGTTATTTGCACAACCCAGACAGAAAAAAAAAGAAAAAACATGCTACATTGAGCTGATTTCAGTTCTTGTCAAGAGGAGGAAAATGGTGGAGCTATGGACGTTACTTTTATCTTTATTGCATAAACTGACAGGAGCATGATGGTAAAGTGCATACTGCGTCCAGAACGGAAATAACTACGTAATACTATAATGCAACTTCAGCTCTTTGCAAGCATCTGCACAGATAGCATGCTAACACAAGCCAAGAACCTAGGGTGATGATAAAGAGTGAATGCTAACCCCAGCCCAGCAGCCCGAACTTCAGCATGTGATAGATCAGTGATGAACAGTCCGGCTTCAGCCTCCATTTTTACCTGTTCATGTTAACAAGCACAACACTAAGCCTGGATTCTCTGACTCGCTGTAACATCTTCAACATCTTCAACCTTAGTTAATATCTCTGCAACATTTAGAAGGATTTCAATTATTAAACAAGTGCTTTGACTATTAGTAGTTTGAGTAGAAATATACAAATAAATTAAAAAAAAAAAAGGGAATAATATGGTTATGTATCTGTTTGGTGTAGGTTCCCTGCCCTTGGTATCCAAAGGGACCCATGTCATCATTCCGCTGGTGAAGCACCTGGAAGATGAACGCTGGGAGGCCAAAATTGTAGAGCAGAACGGCAATAAGATCAAGCTGTCCATCAACTCTCCAGCCAACGCTGTGATCGGCCTTTACGAGCTCACTGTGACAACTTCTTCGCTCAAAGGCGACGCCACAACTACTTACACCTCCAGCAAGAACATTGTCATGCTCTTCAACCCTTGGTGTGAAGGTAAGCTGGCACCAATGGGAACAGGGAAGGCGGGGGTGGGTGTGGGTGGATTGAAGCCAGGGAATGTGGAAGACAGGAAGGAAAGAAGACGACTCACAGATGATTGGAAAAATAAAAAAAGAGAAGACATGTGACCTTACATACCATTCCAGAAATGAATTACTTACTATCTGGATTTATGTTAGGCTTTAGGTAGAATTGAGTATCTGAAAAAGTCAATATTTTTCTGGGAGCAGCAGATTCCATCTGTCTAACTGCGAATACTCAGATAAAATGGATGCCTGTATAGCCATTTAATCTCCTAGAGCAGCTCTGGTATAATATTACACTTGGGTGATAGAGGCCAAGTCAGTCCACGAGTGTGTTGTTGCCCATGAATAGCAACAGCGTGACTATGTGTGTCTATGTGACTGTGGTCTGTTATGCAACTCCCCCGGCTTGGACCAAAACTTCTGCCGTATTTGGTTTAGCCACAAGTGAGAGCACGACTTTCACCTGCATTGGAGATCAAAACCGTTTGGGTGTAAGATGAGGGAGACCTTTAGCGGGGTCATTCGATATGCAGATATGATTGCTAATTGTGTATGCCTAAATGCCTGCTGTTCAAAGAGCTGAAAGCACCATGACTTAAGAAAACAAACAAGGAAATTGGGAACATTTCTACAGAACAGAGGCACAGCAGAGAAAAATACATTCAGAAAAAGCTGAAAAAATGCTGCACGTAGCACAGACTACAATGGAAATGAAGCCAGGGTGGACTATAAGTAATGGAGATGGCTGAAAGAAAAGAAAAACCCTTTTAGGTGCTTCGGTTACTAATAAAGCTCCAGAAGTTGGCCGTCTGTCCCTGGTGTCCTGGGAAACACTGGAGACATTAAGTGTGTCGACTGGCTTGGAAAGCCCCCTCCACAAGAGCTGGCAGAGGCAGAGAGGGAGGTCTGGGCATCTCTCTTGAGACTGCTGCCCCAGTGACATTGGTGGGTGGGTGGATGGATGGATGAACAGATGGATGGATGGATGGATGGATGGATGACAAATAACGATGAAGGACCACACCACCTGGAGGATTACCACACCAGTTATCTGTGTCATAACTTTGGCCAGCATCAAATAATCTGGACTAGTGAGGTTCAGTCTAAATATAACAGCAGATAGTTGTAATGCTTTTAGGGGATGAAACTGTCACCTAATGATTTTATGTTATTTCCTAATTTGGATAATACATTACCATTTATTTGAAGGAGTATTTTTTGTGCATATTTCAAATTCTCTTTATGTGGCTTTATTCATGTGATATTCAATCTTGTGTACTGTGCTTTTTTCAGTAGAACTGGTTTGATATGAATTCTTGGTACAATAAGACATTCTTCAGCCACTTATTGGGCACTCATTGAAATAAAAAATTGTCTGTTATTGACTTTTTTTAAAAACTTTCTTTCATAGTTTCCTAGAGGGTTAGACTTACAATGTAGTCTTTCACTCCTGCAGAAAACATTTTTCTTTGAAGGGTTCAACAGCTAGAGGGGCTTTTCCTCTTTCAAAGAGAAAAAAGGAAAAAAAAAATGCCTCTACAGAAAGCTCACAATGGCACAGAAGCTCAGCATGATGGACATGCTGAGCTTCAGACAGCATTGCGAGTGTGTGATTCTTAGAAAGACAGGGGTCAGCACTTGTGCTAACTTGTCAGGCATGGTGGGTAAAGCTTCTCTGGGCTGGTGAAAGCAGCATGGTTACTGAGTTTTCATGTCTTCCAAATTAAACCCTCAGTTAGAAATCCCATAATCAGAGTCATGTCTCCCTCCCCTCGCCCCAAACCAGTCAGGACAGATGGCTGCCCCTCCCTGTGCCCGGTTCTGCAGGAGGTTTCTTCCTGTTAAAAGAGAGTTTTTCCTTCCCACTGTTGCCAAAGTGCTTGCTCATATATTATTATTGTATGGTCTTTACCTTACAATATAAAACACATTGAGGTGACTTTTGTTCCAATTTAGCACTATATAACTACAATTGAATTGAATTATTATCGTCTTCTTGCCAGTGGCCAGCAAGAGGGACCAAATGTCTAATTTAGCTTTTTTACCTTGATATAAGTTATGTGAAGCCTGGCCCTTGCTTATATCTGCTAATCTTAACCCTATTCAAAGCTCCACTAAGAAATTCAACCGTAGAGTGTCTTGTTGTACATTCTCAGAACTGCTATCTTAGACCCAAACTTCTATTTTTTTTCTTTGATATTCGACAGAAAAAAGCACATTTGCAATGCAGCAAAATAAAAGAGAAAAGAAAAGAAAAAACAGTGGACCTGGTTGTGATAAAAAGCCTGTGTGTCTTTCATTATGGGGTTGCTGCTTTTGGCGGCATGCCCAATCTCCTTTTCCCTCTTTCAATCTCCTCTTCCCTAGACCAATCTCTCCCTCACACTCATAAAAGTCAAAATCCTACAATTACTGTATGAAGCGCCATGGGGCGAGCTCGCAGAAATCCTTACAGCTGGTGACAACCTGTCCTCTCCCTTGCTTTTACTGCCTCCGTGTGTATTTCCTTCCCGTTTTTATGCCTCTCCCTCCCTGTTTTGTACCTTTCTTGCTATCTGCTGACCTGACCTTCACTCTGACTCTTGGACCTCCTCCCTAACATCTTCCTCTATGAATCTATTTCTTCCCACATTCCAGGAATTTTTTAGCAAGATATGAAAACCACAATTATCACAGCTGCCAGATACTATCAGCTTCATCCCTTAAAATCTCGAGACAATATGTTATGCTTCACTCTCTCTCTCCTCCTCCTCCTCTTCTTTTCCCACCCAAGCATAACTTCCCCTCTTCCTCTCCTATGCCCCCCGTACTTTGTTAAATCTCTTCCTTCCACTTGCATTTTCTTATGTCCATCTCAAACAGTCTGTTACTTTTACTGCTTTTCCTTTCTTTCTCTTTGTCCCGTTCCTCGTCCCCACCCATGGGCATTTTCAAGGTGGTGACAGTAACAGATAAAAAGGGATGGAAAAAGAAACACATAGATTTGGGTGAGGGGCACACGCCCAAGTCTGGAGTGCTGAGGTCACCAAAACCAGACTTTTTCCCATAAGTGAGTGTGGGCCTCACTGCAAGATCTATGCAGTCATTGTGTTTCTTAACCATTTCCTGGCCTTGGGAACTTTTTTCACATGATAAGTAAGAAAAAAACACATTCTTGAGTTGTTCAGTCACAAAGGAGGTGAATAAAGCAGGGATTTTAGGTCATTTTCACAAACGGGGGGGAGCTCGAATGTTTCCGTTCATTAAAAGAAATTTAAAACATCTACTTAAAAAAAGGGTTTCCTTGTATTCCCTGGTTTAATTAGACTGAACGTCAGGGATAACCACATAAATGTACTTAACTGTGCATGCATTATTGAAAGCCTGTTCTTGGAGGATTACATTTTCAGTGACATGAAGCTAAATAAGAGCAAATTCCTGTGTTTCTAGAGGACAGCGTGTTCCTGGATAACGAGGAGGAGAGGAAGGAGTATGTGCTGAATGACACTGGGAGGATTTACTACGGAACGGAGAAACAAATCGGTGCTCGCACGTGGAATTTCGGACAGGTACAAGCTATGAAGAGCAAGCTTGGTTTCTAAGCTATCATTACACGATTATGACCCTGTGGCACTTACCCTGTTTGTTCCTGCTGAAGATGGAATTATTTTAAACTGTTCCCAGTACCTATATTTTCATTGTGTTTTTCAGTAGCTGGTAATTTCTGTTTAAAAACAAAATGTTTTCATTTTTTTTTTTACAGTATTCAGTGTTCACAGGACAATTCTCCAAACTTTGGTTTCATAGTGAATTTTTTTCTTCATTGTAGTTTCATGAGGGAATCCTGGAAGCATGTCTGTTTATCATGGAGAAGAGTGAAATGCCGCCATCTGGTCGAGGGGATCCGGTCAACGTGGTCAGGGTCATATCTGCCATGGTGAGCTAATATACAAAAGAAAGATGTTTTTTCTAGAAAAAGTAGGAAAAAAATACAGGAAATGCAATGACCGTGTCACTGTGTCCTTTTTAGATAAATGCTCAGGATGACTACGGTGTTCTAGTTGGAAACTGGTCAGGTGATTACTCTGATGGAGTCTCACCTACGGCGTGGAGCAGCAGCGTGGAGATCCTGAGGAAATACCACTCGACCAATGGAACGCCTGTGTCATATGGACAGTGCTGGGTCTTCTCTGGGATCACTACAACAGGTGATTATGAGGAAAAAAACATTAAAAAGGAAGGGTGCTGGATGGCTGAGAGAAAGTTAAGAGTGTGTCTGTGGTGAAACCTTAAACTTTAGTAGGCAGTCGCAAGCCTTAGAAGGCATGCGAATGGATTGTACTGTATGTTCGGCTTGTGTGTGTAAAAAAGCTGCAAAGAATACCCAAGAGTGGGTCTTGGTGTGGATGTCAATTTAATTACAAATCCACAAATTTATTATAATCATGGCTTTTTGTCAGTCTGTGTCTTTGCATTAGCTCTCACAGTAACTCTGTCATAGAGCACTTCATATTCACTGTGTGTGCATCCAGGGAAGCTTGCATGATAGCTAGCTGACCCTAGCACATAATATTGCCCCTGACAGCAAGTCATAGCTTTTATGCACTCCAAATACCTTGCATTGGCATTCTTAACATACCATCTATATTTGTCACAGATAGAGCCACATGTGTTGCTTTCATTCAACCAGAATAATGAAATTCCTTGCTGCCTAAAGTATTACCATCTGAAAATCTAACTCAAGTATCAAATGGCCTTGCAGAAATAAATTTTAATTGATCTATTTATATCTGTGTCTTTGGTTTTAGTGCTGCGCTGCCTTGGCATTCCTTCCCGCAGTGTGACCAACTTCCAGTCAGCACATGATACCGACGTATCCCTTACTACAGATGTATACCTTAATGAGAATTTGGAGCCAATTGACTATCTCAATAGAGACTCTGTTTGGTAAGATATAGAGCTTTACGTAGAATGGCATCCTGCCATGAAAATCATCTAAACCTATGCTAAAGAAATGTTCTAAAATGTTCTTGAAAATCCCCAAGTTGAAATTTCTTTTAAAAGTGCATAGGCTTGTCTTGTATCTATGTGTTCTTTTATGCTGTATTACTGGTATCCTACAAGAGCCCTTAGACATTCTGTCTGCATTTTCCATATCCCTATAACTGCCTGAACACCCGTTCACTATAACTGTGGAACAGGGCACATGTTGTGAATGTAGCTAATGTAACAAAAACTAAACCCATATCCTTAATTCCTATTAAATTGTTAAGATGTGTTTCACTTCTACAAAAATTGCCAGCTATGTTTAAAGTCAGTAAAATATATCTACAAATGCCACCAAAAGTCTCTAATGAACACTTTGCATTTTATACAAAAAATTAAAGTGTAAAATTGTGGCATATAAACAAGCTAACTGCTTTATGCTAAGCTAAGCTAACTACATGCTAATTGTATTATTATATTAACCTAAAAGGAACAGTTTAATTTACTTAAATTCAAAATACCTAAACTCTGTCTAACTGTAGGAATTTCCACGTATGGAATGACTGCTGGATGGCCAGACCAGACTTACCTCCAGGTAATGGAGGCTGGCAGGCCGTAGACGCCACTCCCCAGGAAACTAGCCAGGGCACCTTCCGCTGTGGCCCTGCTTCTGTGAACGCCATCCGCTCTGGCCATGTCTACCTTAAACATGACACGCCGTTTGTCTTTGCTGAGGTGAGTGCGTGTTCTTGAACTCTTTGTTGTTTTGCATGTACTAGATATAGATATGTAAGAATTTCAGAAGTGGTCTTTGCAGCTTGAACCGTCAGCAAAAGATGAATCACGTAATCATATGTAAAAAGGGTAACCTGTTCTGTTTGAGCTTATTGTGTTTATTGGTATTTTTCTGGCAGGTCAACAGTGACAAAATTTACTGGCAGAGAAACCTGGACGGCACATTTAAACAGATCTACAGTGAAAAGAAAGCTGTCGGCCACTGCATCAGCACCAAAGCGGTGGGCTCTGATAAGCGGGCAGATATCACATCCTTGTACAAACATGAAGAAGGTACTGGCAGCTATTTTTTACTTGTCTAATTGTAAGTCTACCTTAGACTGATGTTCCAGAAACAGACAGAATCATTTCTGCACCACCTGGAAATATCTTAATAAGCAGTGATTTAGTCCTGTCATTCTCTATAGATCATTTTGTTGAACTTATTCAACCCTCATCAACTGTTCACCTGCTCTCCACAATTCTTTAAATATAGCTCTCTGTTTGTTTTCATTGGAAAGACTTTGCACCATATCTCTTGCATATGTCAGTAAATCCTGAAACCTCTGACAGAATGAGGTGCACTTACATTCTCCTCCCTCTACTAGATTCAGAAGAAGAACGCATTGCAGTAGAGACTGCAAGTCGCTATGGCAGCAAGCCAGATGTCTATTCCACACCAGTGGCAGAAGATGTGTCAGTGGAGGTAAAGGTGGATGGCGAGGGACCCAGGGTGGGTGCTGATGCCCAGTTGAAAATTCTGGTGAAGAATCTAAGCTCACAGCCCCGCCAGGCAACAATCCACAGCCAGGTGGCTGTCATGTACTACACTGGAGTGCTGAAGGGAACCATCAAGAAGGAGCAGATGCCTGTGGAGCTTTCGCCTAATGAAGGTTGGATTTCGAGCTCAATTATGAAGCTGCACTATCTATGTAGGGTTTTGGTCTTAGTCGTTATTGTCAAAACCTCTTCAGTACAATTTGATGTGAAATTAGCAACATCTAGGCCCAGTTAGAGTAAAAAAGATGATACGTTTTGGCGCGATTAGGAGAGCCTCACCTCTGTGATTAACAATTGCTACCTTTTGTTTGGATTTTCTCTTGCTTATCAAGACTGGTTTCAAACAAACCCAAGGGTGAAAGCTAAAATGCTAAACTCAAGGCTTTAAAATAATAGGACAAAACTTCCATCTTTTAGCTCTTGCTGCTCTCGCATCACAAAAAAAAAACAAGTTACTAAAGGTCTGGAAAACTTTATTCATAAATGAAAGGTAGAAGATGTGAAATGCTAACATTTTATGTCATGTTTAATTAAATTAGTTTGTTAAACAAATATTTTAATCTAAAAAGTGTTAAAGTAAATAAAGGCTAAGAAGATAAAACTGTGTGATACTAAATCAAGCAACAGTCATTTTATTACTCATAACTGCAGCTCTTTGTTTAGATGTGAAAAAAGATAAGGTAACAAGAGTTTTGGAAATGCACAGTCATGAAGAAAATTGGGGACAGGATCATTTTTAATCAAACTGAAACCTGAAGTGGAAAATCAAACTTATTTTCTGAAACCTTTACATTGTGCTTAGGCTAGGCTAGCTCGTCCTGTGGGAAGTTACTTGAGCCAAGCTAACTAGCAGCTAGCTGCTGTTCCAAAATGTCTAAGCATTCATTTAAATTGAAAACAACAACAACAAAATTTGCTTTTTTTCCCATCACATAGAGAAAACCATTGACTGGGTCCTGACCTACCAACAATACCAGAGCCAGCTGGTGGATCAAGCAGCCTTCATGCTAACCCTGTGTGGAAGAGTCACTGAAACGAAGCAAGTGCTAGCTAACCAGACAACTTTCAGGCTTCGCACACCTGACATCACCATCACAGTAAGATTTCATTTTTCCCCCCTTATTCATACAGTGAGCATTATTTTAACACAACATGCATAACATTTATTTCTATTAAAGGTATCCCTCTTGACTAATTTAACTCTTTCTCTGGCAGCCTATTGGAGACGCCGTTGTTGGTAAAGAGATGGCTGCCAAGATTACTTTCACCAACCCCCTGCCATCTACACTGAAGGGAGTGGTGTTCAGAGTGGAGGGCCTGGGCCTTCAGGAGGGCCATGAGGTGGTCGTGGGGTAAGAACAAGTCTTTCTCTTTTTTGCCTCCCTTTCTCTTCCACTAACATTTTTGTGTCGAGACTAACGTTTCATTTCATCCTGCCCCTCTCAGTGACGTCGGCGCCCACTCCAAAGTGACGCTGACAGAGCACTTCATCCCCTCCCAACCTGGACCCAGGAAGCTGGTGGCGTCCCTCGACTGTGAACAGCTCTCACAAGTGCATGGAGTGGCTGACATTGTTGTTCTTGAACAATGAAAGGCACCACAATGATCAGCTTCTCGCACAACACTTATTTCTTATAAAATATCAACTGACAATGCCTCATCATATTAAGTGTGCTAAGTTCCCATATCTTGAGCTATACTGTTTGTTTTTTATTGCAGAAAATGTTTAATTTTTGATATTCATAAAACTATTAATAGATGATTTACTGTAGCATTATCAGTATTACTACTATTTTTACATTTTAAATAACAGAAATTCACACTTGTGTCTTGCTGTGGAAGAATTGTAATAGACGTGTGACAAGGTGCTTTTTGACTAACAAGGGTTTGTATCCTTAGACTTCTAAAACAAGTCCATTTGAAGACACTGAAAAAAAACCTGTGAAGGTGCAGAAAGTCAGGCAACATTGAGCTAATGTAAATACTATATATGTTGCTAGTCATAATGTGAAAACTGTTGTCTGACAAAATGAACCTCACATGGCTTATATGAAGGGAGGGAACTGTGACGTGCTTGGAAAGGGAACGATGCTGACTTTGGCAAATGTAACGTTTAAATGTACCAATTCAGAAAACAGAAAATGATGTCGTCTGCAAGGACACAGATTACCACTTATTTCAACTGTCAAATGAAATGAAAAGTCCGCCTTTATTAAAAACCCAAACCCCTCAAATGTCTGCATATCCGAAACGAGACCATTTATCTACTTGGAATGTTTTGGGTTTTCTATCATCTGTGCTGTGTCTTTAATAAAAGTCACACTAAAATGATGTTGCAGCTCTTTATTAAACAAGCCTGTGCTGGTTAAAGCCGATGTAAGCCTCTCAGAGGAAACAGGAAACTTTCCACTTTTGCAATTGAACAATGTTTTATGGCGCAAAAAAAAGAGAGTGACTAATTTCAGCCTTACAAATTATGGTGGGTGACACACCTTTACTGCGTTTCACCAATCAGGATGAGTAATGTATTCCCAGGTACTTAAAGCTGACTGTGCTAAGGCAGTGGCTCATAGTTTTAGCATTTTTTACAGAGAAATACTGCGCCCTTTATGCCACTCGACTCGTTTAACAGCTCTAATTTGTAGCTCTCTTTCACATTCAAGGCATTAGAAAATGTACGAGTTCATAAAGGAAGTAATCGCTGTCATTGAAGCCATCAGAGAAAGATGTCAGATCATATTCCTTGCAGTGCTATGAACTCACGTATTTCCTGAATTCCAGTTCATCAAGCATTGTGACGGTGGGCTTGTCGGACAGTTTGAAGTGGAATTTGACACATTTTAAAAACTCAGGTTTTAAAATTCATCTGAATGTTAAATATAGCGTATAATGTCCCAGTAATTATAGTATGCCAAAAAGAGATGGAATAACAGTTTTACTGTTTACTTTATCACAGATTTGATGATGTAATATTACCTTTCACATTAATACAATGTTATTTTTTTAATTTTATGTTTTATAGTTCTGCATTCAGGCACAATTTTTATAACTTATCACATAAAATTAAAAGTTTAAGATTTTTAAAAGTAAAGTAAGAAAAGTAAATGTAAAAAAGTTACCTTTTATAGCTGTTAATCAAGTTTTGTGTTTAGATTTATAATTTGTTATACTTTTGATGTTACATTTTTTCTTAACTTATTACCACCTTCAAACACGGTACAAAAAAATATATATAAAACTGTATTTTTACTTAATCAACTTCTGATTTATCACAAGTGTTATGGAACTTTTACCAAATATACTTTTTTCTTCAGTTGCATTTATTTTTATGCTACATTTACTTTACAGGTTAATTTAAATCTATATACTTGTAAGTTTTACAGTTTTAAACAGCTGTTCTAACAATTGGTAAATATATATTTTTAAGTGACTTTCTCATTTGATATTTATAATTCATATCCATTCATCAATTTGTCCATTTGGAGTCGCAGACAGGGGTGGATAGGGTGTAGCCTATCCCAGCATTCACTGGGTAGGTGGTGGGTACACCCCTGCCGTGAGGGAACAATGCTAACCGCTATACAGTGCCACTGATGGGCAAAACCCACTGAGAGTATAAAACCTAAAAAATATGCCAGCTGTCACTGCCCCCTGCTGGTGGGGCAATAAAGTGCATCACTCGTAGGTAGTTTAAATAAGCTTTTACTGGTTTCATTTTACAAAATACAGCTGATTGATACATGAGGAAGACATTAAGAGCAGGGATTAAAGAAAAATTGTCAGGCACATATTGAAGTGTGAACCGGGAATCATGTGGCTGATGGGTAATAAATAACACATCCATAGCCGTGTGCGTGTTCCACTGAGTGTTAAAGGAATATGACAACCCAGTATATTTCGGCACTGGCAGTTCGGTTAATGCTCTTCATGAAAATGTCAAAAATAAATGTAAATAACACTAAAAACCCCTTCTAACAAATATAAGAGTTTTACTGGAATAATAATAACAACAACTTGTTACAATAATAATAATAATAAAGAAACTACAATCAAAATCATGGCATTTCAATATGCAAACCCACCCAGCATACTTCACATGCAAAAGTGCCGGTGTTAAGACCATCGCCACTTTTTCTTAACAAGTTCAGTCCAAAAACATGTCAGTTCACAGATTTACAAATATTTTCAACAACTCTGTTGAACTCCCCTGGTTGATCTGCGTACACGTGGTGGGAGGCTTCATTTATCAGCTGCAAAGAGGAGCAGATAGGAGCAGTCAGCAGGAATGTACAGCAAAGTTGATTTTAATTATATTAACATAACATTAAGCTGAATTAGACTCATATGCTTGTCTTTGTGTTTCTATGGATGCAAATGTGTGTGTCTCTACTTACCAGCACTCTGGTGTTGGAGTGGTTCCTAATCTGAGCCATTTTGTATCCGGATGAGCTGTCCACCCAGGACTGTGCTCCATACAGCAGAGTGACGGGCATGGAGGCGGGCAGCTGATGAACCCGATCCAGCATCGGCCTCTTAGCCCAACCCAAGGACTCCGTCATGGCCCTAAAACCCACCTCTCCACTTGGATGGAGGAAGAGAAAGAGAAGGTTGTCACTTCTCTCTAATCAGAATCGCATTTTTAATATGGGGGGGGGGGGGGGGGGGTGTTTCTTCACATACCTTGGTGTTTGTGCGTTACAGTGGTAGATGTACTGGGTCATGGTGTCGTCATCAAACAGATCTTCAAACTTCCTTTTGAAATCAGGACGGAATCTGTTCACCAAGCCCGGACCTGGATGCAGAACACGTTGTGAGAAGGAGGTCGCAACATTACGCGTGCCACAGCGCAGCAGCAGAACGATGTTCGCACTTCTTACCCAACGGTCCCGCTGCTCTAATCACAGCAAGTGGGTTGAAGAGGGTAACGACTGCTAGGATAGCCTTCACCCAGCGGGGAGGGGACTGCCTCTTCACCACATCTGTCCCCTGGCCCTGCTGGTTCTGGACCTTGGGTCGCTCCGGAAAACCCCAGGGATCTACCAGGATAAGGTGTGATACTCTGTGAAAAAGAAAGCAGAATATAATCACGATAACATACAGCACGATGTATTAGTATGAGTCGCCAGCTCATTTATAGAAAAAAGTCACGAGTTGGTAAAAATGAAACATTACAGTAGAAATAACTGATGGCTGAGACTGAAGCAACACAGTACAGTTTCAAGCTTTAACACAATAACAGGCTGTAAAAACAAAGGGAAGCTGATGAGGCTGGTGATAGTTTTCACATTACAGACAGTAACGTGACCCGCTGTTAGCACAACAAATATTAGTCAGTGCAGATTTAAGCTTAATTTGCTAAAAAAAATAAATGTCATTTATATTGATGTCTGACATAGTGGGTTATCCAGGTGGAGGCATTCATCACAAAGAGGACACACTGTGACTATAAATTGATGGACATGGTCGACAGAGTGTTGGATGGTTGCTTAATTGACACTAAACGCCCAAAGCCTGCCCAGAAAATATCCCCAACATCATTAGAACACCAGCAGCAGCCTGAACTTCTGACACAAAGGAGAACGACCCCAAGCTTTCATGTTGTTTATGTCAGATTCTGACCCTAACACCGAATCTCAACAAACAATTTTCCCGTCTTTTATCCTGTCCAATTTTGGTGAGCCTGTGTGAAGATGCTCGCTGGATATTCTCTCTTTTTTGGACCATTCTCTGTTAACCCCAGAGGAAAAAAATTCCCAGAAGTAGCTTTATCTAATAAATTTACTGCTGCCAATTTGGACCAACCATGCCACATTCAAAGTCACTTAAATCATCTTTCTTTGCCATTTTGAGGTTCCGCGCATTATCTTGACCACGTCTGCATACTTGAATGCGGTGATTTTCTGCCATGTGATTGGCTCATTAGAGTTCTATTAACAAGAAGCTGAAGAGGTGTACCTAATAAAGTGGACAGTCAGATTATACTTTGGAAACTGTTGCTTTCTTGAGGACAGTAATATAAGATGATTTGTATACTGTTCATATCTATACAGTACCATTAAGCTACATCCAGCCTTTAATAACATAACAGGTTTATTATGTTGCTATGGCCACGCCTGGTTAATATTCAACATGACACATGTGACGCACGTAATTCAAATACTAGTGACTAATGTAAGCCACAGGTAATTCTGACCACAGATGATGGACTGCGTATTTCATCAGCTTTCTTACCTAGATGGATACTGAATGGCATACGAGGTTGCCAGGTAACCCCCCAGGCTGTGTCCCAGCAGAATCATGTTCTCCAGGCCTACAGACTGCCTCCACTGTTCAGTGGAGTCCACAAACTGCTCCTCTGCCTCGGCAGCATCTGAAGGGAAGGGAGGCCTGGAACTCCTGCCAAAACCAAGGAGGTCAAACGCGTAGACGGGCCTTGACCGGCTCAGGGCGTCTAGGTTCCTGATCCACAGACCCACCCCTCCTCCAAAGCCATGAACCATTACCAGTGGAGTCTTAGGCACTACAGGCAACACAGGAACAGGAAAGAATGATGTATTACGCCATTGTTATGACAATTCATACTTTACAGCTATGTCTGCTTATAATCAAACAAAGAATACGAAAAGGGGAGCTGAGATCTCTACCTTGTTCTACAGGTTTGCGAACCGCCTTGTTGGTGATGGTCAGAGTCCATATCCGGTACTGGTTTTGTAGGGTCACAAATCTGGCCCATAGATCATTCTGAATACCTGATGTTACCAGACAAGAAGGAATAATCATTAGGGTTAAAGTCTTAAACAAAAACAGTTATATATCATTTCCTGTTATGTAATCACCCAGCTAATATCAACATATCCTTACAGGCAAGAATCTTAGATTCAGTTGTCTTCAAAAGGGACATGGAGGTAGGGCGCCAGGAAGGCCACCAGCTCCAAGCTGAACTTGTCCTGACGAGGACAGAATGAGAGAAAGACATTTGAAGAATGAAGGGATATTAGATAGTGGAGTAGAAACACAATACAAAATTCCTCCGATGCAAAACCAAGCAAGTAAAATCAATGTTATCACTATTTGAAATGCAAATAATGTTGCATAGATAATGCACTTGACACTTGAGTGGTACAGAGCCAGAGCCGAGAGTCACGTTTCATCATGCTGTTAATCAAAGTCAGACTTGTAGGATTGATGGTGGTGGGGTAAATCCTGGTTACCTCCATTCTCATTAGCATTCATTTTTAGAATAATAGATTTTTTTTTCTACACTGAGGTACAAAAAGAACAGGATCGCGTTTCTGCTTCTGTCATCATTACATCAGGTACATCCCAGGAGCTTTTCACCTATTCACCAATCAACAAAGCAGTTTAGCTTTGCTGAGTCATTTTGATAAGTCACACTCACCCCTGTTCCTCCTTTTTTTGTTGTCAGCCAATAACAAGTAGAACGCACCTGTTAGCCAAGAGTGCAGGTGACACTCCAATAGAGTCCTACCTACCTTATGATTACCTTATTAGACCTACCTTCACAAGTCAACAGTAGACTACACTTACCATCATTTTACTATAACTTTGTATGTCTTTGTTACTTAAAGCTAACTGTTAAATAACTTTCTGCCATACTAGTATTCAGAGGTGTGGACTCGAGTCACATGACTTGGACTCGAGTCAGACTCGAGTCATTAATTTTATGACTTTAGACTTGACTTGAAAAAATGTTCTAAGACTTGTGACTTGACTTGGACTTTTACACCAATGACTTGGGACTTGAATTGGACTTGAACCGGTTTACTTGAAAAGACTTGATATTTTACCCCAAATATAAAATCTAACATGCATATTATATAGAGATTGAAAATGTGACGTCATTCACGGGTAGAACCGCAAAGGATTCTGGGAACTCGTGGCAAGCGGTACTAGCGCACGCAGGCTTTCAATTAAAATCAGTTATACAGCGATAAAAAGAAACACAAAAATGTCAAGAAGCCGTTGTATGATTAACTGCAATAGCCGGTCGCATGACAGCCACGGGAAGCCGACGGGTAAAGAGATCGGTTGTTATCGGATTACGTCGTTGAAGAGAAATTGTTCAAGCCATGTTTCCGAAGTAACAAAGACACGACGGATGGCCTGGATTGCAGCCATTCAAAGATCAAATATAACATCCCAGAACACTCCAGCTCACAGGTTAGTCTGCTCCAAGCATTTACACGAAGGTCAGTGTTTTTTAGTAGTTAATACGTCATTTTTCATAACATAATTGGTGATATAGGTTACAAGCAAGTCTGGCGCTGAACAGAAATTGTCGCGCTATGCTCCTTTATTTATTGTGCATAAATAGTGAATTGTCCTGACACAATATTGCGTTTCGCTTCTGTTATTATGGTACATTGACAAAAACATATACTTTTATTCACAGGATAAAACAGGTTTTTTGTATCACTAATTGCCCAGTACGATTACAGCATACAATATTGTTGTCACTGCTACATTTCTGTGATGCTACCAGAAATTATTTCCACTACTAATTAATTACCGTTGAGCTCAAAGGTCCTATTAATAAACGGTTAAGGAATGTGTATTTATGACGACGATTTGTGAGACTGGTAAACTTATGATACGTACGATGGTCTTTCGTTCTACACGGTGCAGTTCAAGGTCCTGTACCCATCCGTCGGTAAACTGTACCTGGGCTTGTTGCAGTGACCTGAAGTTACTAAACTTCATGAGTGTATGCACTCACTCCAAGAACCGTATGATTATAAATATGCATATAAATATGCTACGATGAGATAGCTGACTTCATCTAACTAGCAAATGTTGTCCAGGCTACGTTGGTGATACAGTTTTTTTTAATGTGTATATTTTTGTCATGCGATTTTAAAGCTGGTCCTACAACCGCATCCAAGAATAACATGCAGCTTATCTCAGAACTGTCGGTGAAAATTATTCTTGGAGCTAGGTTTAATTGAGCTGCATTTTAAAGAGGTGCAATTTCACAATTTGTGTATATTTTCTAAGTTCACTATTTTGTCATGTGTTGAGAAAAACACAGATTTTAAAATTACATGGTCTAATATTTACATTTAGCATAACTGCAACATTATTTTTTCGTTGTTTTTTTTTAAAGACTCGAAAGGACTTGAAATTCAAAGTTTCAGACTTGTGACTTGACTCGGACTTTTACACCAGTGACTTGAGACTCGACTCTGACTTGCCTGACATTACTTGAGACTTGACTTGAGACTTGAGGATAAAGACTTGAGACTTACTTGAGACTTGCAAAACAATGACTTGGTCCCACCTCTGCTAGTATTTGCCTTTATGTTTCCAAGAGTAATTTCACACAGAACGTGCCAAAGACCATGGCAACATCTACATTTTACATTAAAAGAAGCTAGAGACCGATTCACAAACAATGACACAGCACAGTCTTACAGTTCATCCCGCCCAGAGCCCAAAACGCGTCTGAATACAGCGAGTCTTCCGAGATTTAAGTAACATTTGATTAAAGGCGACTAGCAGCGTTTTGTGAATGGTTGTATTCGGCTGCATTAAGCTAAGTTACTTACTCTGTTTCACAATCGTTCTGCACAGGTGCGATGGTCGCAGGGTTATCCATTGGTGGGCATATTCCGGTGACTACATTCAGTCTGATCACGTTTGATAACACGCTCTGTCTCCTCTGCTTTCAAGTTACACTCAGCTGCTGTATGCTAATTTCTAATGTTTTGTAACAAGTACATTCCTACGTCAGCTGATCAAACACAAAGATCGTCTCTCGAAATGATGCTCGAACTGTACGAAAAAAAAGTCACACGTTCGGGGGTTGCGATTAGGGGTGGGTTTTAATAGTATAAATACCAATACTACGGTTGGTACTGATACTCTCAATATTTCCACTTTCAGCCTCCATATCCTTTCATCTTTTTCTTCATTTTTCTTTTTGCTATTATCTACTGTGCTGACCACCACACAGCCTGAGGTCACAAATTAAGCCATAAAAAGAGAGAAATAACAACTTAATATCGTTGCAACTCAAGATAGCAGCAGAGAAAATCATCTGTCTTATTTTTACATCTCCGTGCTCTACTCTGTGGCTTTTCGTTCCGATTTGGTCGGAACGTATAACGTGCAACACCACGTCCGTTTCCGGTTTATTGGGACACGTCACTTATTCGACCGAGGAAAAGGTTTCGTGCAACAAAATCCTGAGTAATTTTCTGCTAATTAGACGGCCAAAATCATGTCGAACTCAGTGATATCTGTTATTTCTCGGTTTCTGGACGAGTACGGCACCACGACACCCAACAAACTCAAAGTGGTGGACGCATATCTGCTGTACATCTTGTTAACTGGAGCCCTGCAGTTCCTCTACTGTCTCCTCGTCGGCACCTTTCCATTCAATAGCTTTCTCTCGGGCTTCATCTCTTGCGTGGGTGCTTTTATTCTCGCAGGTAAGTGTTTATTCGATTAAACGTGTCGCTGGTAATTTTATTTTATTTTTTACAAAAAGGGGTGATCCAGAACGTGCACTCAGGCACAAGTTAGCTATCTATGCTAAACTAGTAGCGTGACTTCAGTTAATATTAAAACGAAATGAATACACGTGTTTCCCGAGTAGCTCTCTGGGTGGCATTGGTTCATTATTTTCAAGGCTGCACAGATGCTTATTTTGCACCTAGAAAAATGTGCTTTAAGCAGTTTTCATACATTCCCGTATTCCTGAACCTTTCAGGACTGTCCACCGCAGGTGCATGGAAAGGCCATGGACTCAGACTAAAGTCAATGGTCCAAATCACTGTGTGACCATCTAACATTTATGTTAGATGGTCACACAGTGATTTGGACCATTGACTTGTAGGCTCTGCATATACAAGCCAAAATATTACGTTTGTCCTCTGCCATATTTATTTATTTTTTTTGGTAAAGCCAACAATCACCTTATTTGGATGATGGCATAGTGTGCCAAAATATTAGCCAACACTAGCAAGCTTGGTTCAAACTGTTAGCGTAAATAAGCACATTTTAATCAAGTAATAAAATATTAGAATTAAAAATATCAGAAATAAAAACAAACCACAAACCAAGTCTATTTTGAATAGGCTCGTTTGTCAGGTAATTCCATTAAAACAATAAAAGTTCATCTGTAATTGAGACAGTGTGTAGGGTTACGTTTAGTTGTATATGAGGACGTTTTTTCCTCCGACACTGTCGGCCCTTCAGGTGTGCAGAGATTTTGAATTGGTTTTCATACGTTTCTTATTAAAATGCTCAAGGTACCAAAAGCACAAACATGGTGGATTGTTTTATAATACAGATGGAGATGGGGGGGGGAATAACAATAACAAAAAAAACCCACTGTTTAGCTGCTGTGAAGGGGAACCCATGCATAGAAGCTAAAAAAGTTTTTTGTTCGGTGCTGTAAACTTTTTACCTCTTTGTCCTGAAAAGCTGATGCGGGCACCCATGTTTGTGAATGTGAAAACTCCAGAATGAAGCAATTTTATCAATTGAAAATCTTGTGAATGTGATAACTTGAGAACAAGTTGATGTAGGATTTTGAAATTCATTCCATTGGTGCATCTAGTAAGAGGCTGAGGGGTATCCCTGGCTGACAGCCAGCATTCTGTTTAAAAATAAAAAATAAAAAAATACAGTAAAATTCGGGATTTTAAGATGGGCATTGACTTGCTTTTGGAGCCAGCCTTAAGTGGCCATTAGTATCAATTCACTGATTTATGCTGTCGGCATTGGCATTTGTAATGGACGATAAATACAATTTTTAAAAATACTGATTGGAGAAACACCCTTCACCATGTTAGCTTCAAGCTGGATTGACCTGAGTGTAAAGAAGTAAATACATATGTACACCTAGCATATGTTAGTGGAAATTGTTTGTTTTGTCCATCTGGAAAAACATAAATACATAGGCTCATATATCTGTATATCTAGCCATTAGAAGATCTGCCGTTGCTGCAACCACCAGAGGTTTATGTTGGTGAACTCGAATTTCTTTTTCTGTCAGCTGCTAGTTGTTTGTGGCATTACAAACACACATGATGCCAACAAGAAGTTGCAGAGTGCCCTCTGGTCTACACACTATATAACATCAGTAATCATAACATGATTGAAGGGTGTTTCTCCTATCAGTACTTTATATCAGATTTTCATATATTGTCAGGTATGAAATCCAAAACCAATGGCTCTTCAAATGGCTACTAGAAGTCAGTAAATTAAGCCCATTGATAAATCGGTTGACCTTTACAACTCATGTTGGACATTAACAAGTATGAGAATTTAATTGGTTTATAAATGTGATGGAGGTGTGGTGTTTTTAGGATGACAAAAATGGAGAAATTATCAGTCTGCATTGACCAATCAGCTATTCAGTGAATTATTTCAGCTATACTGCGTAGTATCTGTGCTTCCTATTTCCATCTAAATGCAAAAACAGGTAACGAGCTGAAAATTTTGAAAAAATTAGGCTGTCTGACTTTTGGTGTTTAACTACTAAACAACTAACCCTAATATTAAAACTATTAAATTATCATGGGGAAAAAAAACTCCGCTGTAGCCCCACTGCAGTTGTGCATTGACAAGTGAAAGAGGTACATGCTGATACTTAATCCCTTGTTTGTTTTTCAGTGTGTCTTCGTATCCAGATCAACCCACAGAACAAAGGAGATTTTCTGTCCATCTCCCCAGAGAGAGCCTTCGCCGACTTCCTGTTCGCTCACACCGTCCTCCATCTCGTTGTGATGAATTTCATTGGCTGAGGCAAACATGTAAGTGCGTCTAAGTGTCCCACGATGAGAAACTGTAGAAATTGTACAAAATATCCAAACTAAATCTGCCATATGTGTCTGTGGATATTGAGTTGTTTTTGTCAGTGAAAAGTAAACAGATATATTGTCCTTCAGGTGCTCTGTCACATTAGACGTTATTGCCAGTTCGTCACTTCATTCTCTGTGGAACAGCACAGCAGATAGTACATGTGATGAGATGCTTCTCTGAGGACTACATGATGACACATATTGCTTTTGCTTTACTAGAAAATGGTGATATTGAATTTTTAGACTTGCTGCTGGCTGGGAAGGTCACAATGTGTCATTTCTTTTTTTGCTTTCATAACTTTGCTGTCTCACACAAACGCCGCGTTTTTTGTTTGTTTTTTTTCTACAGATCGCGACGAGAAGAAGTTATTAAACTCCCCGCTGATCTGGACTATCCCATCCTCACCGAATAAGTCTGATCTGGTCACATACGATGCAGTGCTATTTTTTTTTTTTCTTTCTACTTTTATGGAAACATTTTTTATGTAAACATTTGTCCAGCATTCCCTTTTTTTGCACTGACACAAAGAAATAAAAACAACTGAAATGGTGTCCTTGTTAAAGTGTGTGTGTGTGTGTGTGTGTGTGTGTGTGTGTGTGAGTGATATAATTTTTTTTTTTATGTAATTAGATTTAACAAGTAGCTAGGTCTGTGATTGATAGCAAAAAGTGCTATGTTGATGCATTTCTGTAAACAAGTCTTGAGTCATGCCTCATTGCTTTATGTTGTGCTTGTTTTGTTACACTTTCTTACATTTCTTCTTTTCTTTTTTTTTTTTTTACAAGTGGCCTTGAGCAGTAGCTCTCCTGGCTTTGTGAAGCCCTTTCAAAGTTTTCCGTTGTTGGTTTTCCTTTTTCAAACCGCTTAACACTGACCTATGAATCATTCAAGCATAAAAAGGCACCTAACTCAAGGGATGAGGCACCATTGTCTGCAGGTAATACAGAACAGAGAACCACTTTTAAAGTGTATCTTTAGGCATTTGTTATTAGCAGCCTGTTGCAAAACACAATTTGTTCCAATTTCTTCAGTAGAATCTACTAAGAAATGCAGAAGAAAACTTTGACAGGCATAAAATTGTATTTTTGCTCCAACGAGGTGATTATCAAAGCGGCATTAAGCAATAGCTTGGTATATCTCAGCATGGTGCGCAGTGTGTCCTTAAAATATGTATTGAAATTGGACAGGTGGAAGACAAAAGCTTTTCCTGCCTGCCTCTTCTATCTACAGCAAATGAACTGTATCTGAAAATCATGTCTTTAAGAAATAGGAAAAAATTCAGGAAAGACCTGACATAGGATATGAGAGATGTCTCCTCAGCACACCTACACTTTACTGAAGCCTCATCACAAATATTTTAAAGGGAAAGGCTGAGGTGTACCAATTACACAAGAACTGGGCTGTAAACAGGTCCTGTGGTCAGTATGTATGTGTGGGAGTGTCTACAGCCATCTGTAAAACACAATGGAGGCTATGCCATGGTTTGATGGTGGAATTCCAGCCAGATGTGTTGGGGATCTTGTCAAACTTGATGGTATTATGAATGCTGGAAAATACCATTAGATTTTGATTCACCATCTAATACCATCTGGAATGTGTCTGATTGGGAACACTTCATTCTTCACTCATCACAAACACGCTGTCAGTGCGCTACAGCATATCTGGATGGAAAAACACGTAATGGAACACCGTGAGGCATGGATCGGCCTCCCAAGAGCCCAGACCTAAATGTTATTGAAGCGGTGTTAGAGCATTTTGACAGACACCAGAACAAAAGGCAGTCAACATCCAAAAAAAAGCTTTGAATGGCCTTCAAGAAGCCCGGAGAACTGCTAGATGAAAGCTTGCCCGAGAGAGTTCAGGCTGTGTTGCAGAATAAAGGTGGCTTTTCAAATTACCATTTAGTGCTAGTTATTGCAAAGAGAAATCCTTTCTTCTTTTCAAGGATAGCAGGGAAGAAAACTCTACATCCAAATGGTTGTGGCAAAGGACTCCAGGCTCAGTGGTGGAACTCACATCTTTAGAAGTTGTGCATTTCCATTTTATGCCACAGTCCAAAATGTCTCTTTTTCTTCCCCTCGCTTTTTTTTCTTTCTAACTTCGGGATCTAAGCTTAAGCATATTCAGTTCTACATAAAGAAATGCATACTGTATTAATGTGCCAAGTCTCAGTTTTAATTGGAGTGGATTTACGGCAGTATTGAAAAGTCTTCCATAAAAATGCAGCAATTTTTACTGCAGAATTTAGGGGTCTGAGAATAATTGCAGAGATCCACATCCAAAGTGATATTTAATAATTCTTATTGAAAAGCATGTGGTGAATGACTGCTTTAAGTCTTAGATATCTGCAGACACTTTGTGTTTTCCCTGGAGATGCCCTCACAGACCTTTACTGCAGACACCTGGGGTTCTCTCCACCTTTTCTCTGCCTTCACTTTTCAAGGTACAATGCATCCAAGTGTCCAATTACCTTTAAACAGCGACACTAGAAGGACCATAACTCCCACACAATCCTTTCAATGTTGAAGTGAATCTATTAGGATTAGTATTTCTTACACTACATTTAATTCTAAGTGTCACAACCTGGGCTCTGTAGGCTCAGTGTCAAAGTAGGCCTTACACGAGTGCAAGGACCAAGGTTTCCCAGCAGAAGATTGCACTGAAACAAGATAAGCAGTTAATCGTCTTGTTGTCACTGTGGCTTACATGATATTTATTTATACATGTAAGCCACATTTATATCATAGCCCTTGATATTTATACATAGGACTATTTATTTCGCTCAGAATACTTAAGATACTTTTTCTCATGTCCATTTTTAATGTAGGTCCTGGTAAAATCTGTTTTCACTTGGAAGAGAATATTCCCCACCACTCCGCACTTTGCAGATATTATTCTGTTATTCCCACAGACTGCATAATTTCTTTCTTCCAAGTCGAAGGCAGAGGAACTTGCATTTCCCTGCTGCCCTATTTCTGCTAAGAGAGGGCAAAGCGAGAACATTACCCCCAGAGCAAAGAGAGGGTTTGCTTCTATTACTTGTTCTGGGAGAAGTGATTGAGTCAAACACATTCCTACCAAAATTGCTTTAAACTGTGCAGAGCCAATATAGGCTTATATTTGTCACAGAAAACACTGACCCGAGGGTACATTTCAGCTAGTTTGGTCTTGGCGTGTGAGTTTGTGGGGGTGTTTGAACTGGAAATGAAACCCCCTCCTGGTGCATGCAGAGATGAAAAATAGAATCGAGTACATCAGGCCATGTTTCAGAAACCTTAAAGGTCAGATCTGAGTTTCTTCCTGTGCTGACTTTATGACAAGCAGTTAGGCAGTCCATCTACCTGTCTCTACATATTAAATATAAATGTGTCATCATTCTCTCATTATAGGACCTGTCATGGGTACAGGGCAGGTAAAGGTTACTGGAAGATAAACAGTCCCTGGTGGAATTAAAGATACAAGCAGCAGTGATCCTCATGTGACCAATGTGGAACATTATAAATGCACAAAGAATACTGCTGTATAACATGTATTATTAGATAAACATGCATATCAGTTCATGTTTATCTAATAATGTTGACTTCCTGTTGTCACTTGATGGGGCTTTGATTGTGACTGTGACTCAATTTTGGTTTGATAAGAGCTGGACTTTTCACATTGAGTGAGACGTTCCTGTGTTGTGATTGAACATCTAAATTCATCACGCTGCAACCTAATGAAACTCTTATGAAATACTTTTTATAATGAAAGCGTTGCAATTCAGCATTAAACAGGTCTTTAGACTGAGTGAACATGATAAGTCACATAAATACTCTCAGATTGAGTTGAAATTTCGTACATTTTAAGTATGTATACTAGCTGTTGCTACAACAATCACTCGGCATGCAGATATGTTCAGGTTGGGACTCTTATCGCGCATGACATCTGGAGTAGACTAGAAAGCCTGCATGTGAACTGAAATACAGTGTTACAGTGTGAAAAATATCACCAGTAGGTGTAAGTAGGTTGAAAACTGCAGTCAACTGAATTTTGTTTTTTCCCCCCTCCTAATTCAAGTGCATAATCCTAGCTACAGTGGCTGTTGTAAGACAAACAACTCTGGCCACCATTCATCTGTAGTGAGTGTAGGCTGTCAGTCCACTGTTTACTTCAGCTGTCAATATGCGTCGGCATCTATTTACTTTGTGAAAGGAGTCCAAAATGAATCATTCAGACAGAGTATGATAACAGAGTAACTGAGTTGCTGAGGATTTCTTAAACTTCAGTCAGTAAACGCTGATGATTAGCTGCAGTTAGCTGGCGGTAGTAAAACTGTCTTTGAAGTGCATCTAAGATTGCTGCACACTTAATGAGACACAGTGTGAGAATGTAATCAAACTATTTATCACAGGTAAAGTGTGAATTTTAGGGATTAACATTAGCTGACATAAGCACCTGTTGTTATTGTTTACCCAGCTTGTTGTCAGCTGCCTAAAGACGGGAAGGTTTTGCATCTAATCTGCTGACATTGTTTGTGAAAATGTCTGGAATAAATGAGTATGTTTATGCAAATTTTGATGTGTTGGACTCCTGACTTACGTTTAGGAAATGAGGATTGAGGTGGAAGGAGGAAGAGGAAAATGTTTTATCAGTTGCATGGTCTCTTTCCTTCGTATCTTTGCTTCTTTGGTGAAAGTGACCCCTTCCCTGACAATAAAACATCGGTATGATCCTTCATAAGTCTGAACTCTGAAGATGTAGACACAAATTAAAAATTATCCCCATGCCACACAAATGCCTACAAGTTATATTCTCCTCTTCCTGTGGCATACTACATATGTGGCCACATACATTAAACCTGATTAGGTGGAACAGCTATGTCTATCTTGGCTACTGTATTTAAGATGGCAGGGCAACATGGCAGCTTCCAGAAATCTGCGCCTACTATGTATTTTGAATACATCAACTTGTTGGTAGACGTAACTAAATACTAATGATTACTGTGCAATGTTACTATGTTCCTGTCAAATACACTCAAAAAACTACTTACTGTATCTTTAAAGATTTTTTATGTGTCCATATTTTTCAGAATTTCATAAGATAAGATAAGATAACCTTTATTAGTCCCACATGTGGGAAATTTGTTTTGTCACAGCAGGAAGTGGACAGTGCAAAGTTATGAAGCAAAAATTAGAATACAATAAATATAAATGCAGTACACAACTGTACAGAATAGAATAAAATAAAATACTATATGCAGTAGAATAAAATAGAATAAAATATACAATAAGATAAAAATAGAATACAAATGCTATATACAACTGAGTAAAAATACAACGATGCCAGAAAAGATTATTGCACTTAGTGTTATTGCACATGTGTGGATGTGTGTGTTCATGCATACTATATTTTGGTAATTGGTAATACTCATGTCATTTTAATCTTAATCCATTCTTAATCCATAGGGTTTTAGAAGCTATGTGTGTTTATGGGAATATTCCAGAATGCAATTGCATTTCTGGTGGCAGACACCAGTATGGGACAAGAGGGCCTTGCTTGCAGTCTTCACACTAATTCATCCCAAAGGTGTTCTGTCTGGTTGAGGTCAGGACTGTGCAGGCCTGTCAAATGATTCCATACCAAACTCGGTCATACATGTCTTTATGGACCCTGCTTCGTTCGTGCACCATCCCCAAACTGTTCCCACTAAGTTGGTAGAAAGAAAATTTTCACAACATCTTGCCGAAATATGAACAGTTCATTTTTGTAACTGTGGCCGAGTCAAACTGACCCCTCACCACCACACACACACACCTTAATCCCCACTCCACTAAACTTTACACTTGGCAGTCAAAACACTTGTGAAATGACCGGACCCACACAATGTACAATTGATGTGGTTTAAGCTTTATTTTTGACCACAAGCACTCTTTTTAGGTTTGGCACTGTCTTGTAGCCCGGAGCCAGCTCTCTCTGTGCCTTCCTCCACTACATATTCTCTCCTCGCTAGTCTCCTCCATCACTATAAAGGGGAGAACGTCCACAGCTGGACTGGCCATCGGGCATACCGGGCAAATGCCCGGTGATTTTTCATTTTTACGGGCCGATGTTTTTTGTTTTTTGTTTGTTTGTTTTTTGTAATGGTATAAACAATGAAAGGTGGTGGATTGGCCAATTGGTCATGATCGCCTCTGGGCTGGACGATGAGGTAGAACTTTAAAGTTCCGCATTGAGATGAAAAGGAACGCGATTTGTCCCGAACTTCAGCTAGAAGTACATTATTGAGATCCTAAATTAATTCCAGCTGTTATCTACTCGAGCACTTTAGACCACTATTATCTGGATGACTAAAATCATAGGCTCATTGTACTTTGAATACTTGGTTCTATTGTGGAAATTTTAAATAACCTGCAAACACCCCCAGCGAGCGTTTTGAAGTGGTTTAATAACATATTTCAATATGGAGAGAATCATCCCAGCCAAAAACTAGGATGATCTCTGAAATTTGGCCTCTGCCCTCACATCTCACACAGACACTCTCAAAGAACATTGCACAACACATCACATATCCCTATACCTTCAGTCCAGCTCATCCTTGACTGCCTCCCACTCTAAGTTACGACCATCCGTCACCTCCCTTGAGCAGGGTGTCTGGAGATCTTCAAGTCTACAATGGGTCCACTGTGAAGGTGCAATAAAACCTGGGGCCCACTTGTGATAACATACAACTGGTGACAGGAGTGATCTTGCTATACTAAAGTAAGAAAGTGATATTGCTATTACTAATGTGATATGATTAAAGTCATATATCATGAATCATTATATTATAATGATTATGATTATGGCTATAGTATAATGACTATAATTATATTATATTATAATGCATTAATCATATATGATTAATGCATCAGAAAAGAAATCTGCCACAACAGTTCCTAACATGCAAACACACAAAAACTTCATTGTATAACACTACCAACAGCAATATTTCAGTAATTGTATGCAATCAATAAGACTGAGATTTAGTCTTTAAATAACCTTGGCCACTATTCAGTTGTAATGTTTTGTTATATAATACAAACTTTTACTAGTACATTTACACTTTACTCGAAAATGACTAAACCACATTTGAAGAGTAAATGTGTAGAAAACAATGTCATTTACAGTCTGCATTTTGAACCTGTCTAACAATCACACCACAAAGAATACCAGAGTCACAAAAATAAAGACAAGCATTAGGCATTATTACAGTATTCTGTTTTCATCTATATAAAAGCACAGCTGCTTACCATTTGACATATTATAAAGAGACATCATAAACATTAAAAGCAAAGTCAAAGATTTCAAATAATCTGAGAAAAGCTATTAAAATAAGTTTTCCTTTTATCAACATGCCCTCTTATCAAGTTCATCAGTCTGAAATTTCTTGTAAGATACAAAAAGACATACAGTCTGCCACAGTTTTCAAAGCAATACAAGGATATGGGTTAGGGATCTGAAAATAGTAACTTTGGGAAATGTTAGGTTTCATTTCTCCAGAAAGGTCAAACTGGGCAAAAAGTTGAGTTTCACTTCTGAGATCATCCCAAATCTTTCCAGGAAATAGATGACCATAAAAGGTTTTGTAGCAGAAGCAACAACAAAAGAGCAAGTGGGGCTTTAGGGACATCCTTCACAGAGCAAATTGAAAGGATTGGAATAATTGTTTGTTAATTCAGTGTCTGAGGGGGTTGTGCTTTGAAGCTTAATCCGACAAATGAAGACTGGACCATATCCAAGGTTTTCAGGCACCAGAATCAAGTAATTTCACTGCAGCCTGCCAAATGAATTCTCCCCAGCTATGGAAGGGAGAGGCTTAGTATGTGCCTGTCAGGGGGAATAACGTTATTGTAAAAATAAAAAGGCTAAGTATGTCATGTTTTAAGTTACAAGCCTAAACCTTGAATAACAGTCTCTTTAGGGGAAACAAAAATGTGCTGTTTAGTTAGACAATACGATTGATGATACCTTACATGGCTGGATGTTTTATGCAAAATCCATTTGCAGCTGGATCCAGAAAGCAAAATAGGACATGCAAGAACTAAACTGTGTAAAAATCATGTTTTGCTTTTATAGGTGTCGTGCATTCCTGCATATATGTAAAAAATATGAGTGAAACTTAATGCGCCGCCACCCAGATCACCTTTCGACATTGCCAAGATGATGTGGTTGTTTTCTCGTCTTTATGCTAGCACAGCTAACTGTTCATTACCTTTAGCTTTATTTAGAAAACTGCTATGATTGGGATTAAACTTCCCATCTCTCATCGCAACAAAGACAAAATATTAGAATTTGAATTTGAAAGGTGTATTGCGAAATAAAATGTATTTCTGAGAATTAAAAATGTTCCTCTTGCGATAAAAAAAAGAGCTACTAAAGTCCAATATGGAGTTTTTTTTAAATTGTTATATTCTACGCACATTATTGTGAATCAAAATCAAACATGAAAAATACCTATATACTTATATATAGGCTATACATGAGCTGAGAAACAAGGAGTAGGTTTCCTACAGAGAAGATAGATTTAACATCAGCATGACATTAATCTTATTCAAATTTTAGTGTTCACCACAGTAGGTGAACAGTGTCAATAAAATCTGCCTGGCATTTATGCAGTTAACATCTGGAGCATCTGGATCCAGCCAATTGTCACGTGACAAAGGGGAATTTGACACTCTGTGGAACCTGCAGTCTGTGTTTGCGCAGCAGAGAACACTTTCTTGTTAAGCGTCAAACTTGAAGTGGAAACATGCCGCGACTCTTTATACTCACGCTCAGCCTGTTACCATGGATCCCAGGTATTCACTGTGACTGTGTGCATTTGAATAGAGAAGTCAGACAAAAAAGACTTTCAAGCTGTTTTCTGCTTCACATAATTGGAAAAAACAAAGATAATTTATGTCTGTGCCGCCTGTTCCTCACTTCTCTGCTGTGCTTTTAGCAAATACTCTTGCTAAAATGTATGATACTCCTTAGGCTTTGCTTCTCTTTGCAATTTTATGACTTTTCTGTTATTAATCGTTTGTTTAAGACAGACTAGAAGGTTGTTAAAAGCTTGCAAGGAGCCGGAGAGGGCTTTTGTGTTTTTGCAAATCTTCCAATCGTCTGTACAGTTTGCCCTTTAGCAAACAGTATGTTTGATGTTTATTTTGTCAGGCCTTCAAAAGCCTGTGTATTATAAAGGGATAATCCAATTTTGGAATGAGAAGTATGAAGAGGGAAGTTGAAGCAGGAAATGTGCTTCATAACAAAGGAAACTGAAGCGATAAATATGGTACAAGTGTTGCCAAAGGCTACATTTCCCCACATCTCATTTATAGATAACAGGTGTCCAATGTGAGCAACTGCTATATTAAGGTTGTGTCATAACTGAAAGTTTCATTTCAAATTGGTGTTTAACATTGAATGATCTCCACTTCTTATCAGTTGTTCCCTGCTGGGTGACCACTCAGAACGAGGTTAGTGTCCTGGAGGGTGGCTCCATCACTGTCCCGTGTCGATATGACCCTAAGTATGCTAACCATGTCAAGTACTGGTGTCGTGGGAGCATGAGAGAGTTCTGCACCAGCTTGGCTCGAACTGACGAGACCTCCTCGACCAATCCAAGTAAAGACAAAGTGAGCATTTTTGATGACCCGGCCCAGGAGATGTTCACAGTGACCATGAACAACCTGAAAGAGACGGAGTCTGGGTGGTACTTGTGTGGTGTGGAATTAGGTAACGGGTGGAAGGCCGATGATGTTGCTTACACTAAAGTGAAAGTTATTCACGGTGAGTAATGGAGAAATATTAGGTTTGATAAACATTTCTTCACCCACAGTTTTAAAGAAGTTTGTTGCATTTTCATGATTTCTGCAGGTATGTCAGTCGAGAACGGCATGGTGAGTGGGGAAGAAGGAAGTAGTGTCACGGTTCAATGCCTTTACAGTGAAAGATTCAGGTATTTGGTTTTGCTTTGGAGGATTTTATCCACATTTTATCCTTTAAAACTCTTAGAACTGTCCTTAAAGAAGAACTGATCACACTTCAGTAAATGTGGGAATTTGTCCGGAAACTTCCACTGGTGTCAAACGCTGGTGGACAGTGAGCATTCACTGACTCCCCTGTGACTGCCTGCCAACAGAGAAAGTGAGAAGAAGTGGTGTCGGAGCGGAGGCTGGAGCTCCTGTCTGTCGGCGGGTTCTGAAGGGAGTTACGAAGATACTTCAGTGGCCATCAGCGATGACAGAACTGGGACTTTCACTGTAACCTTAAAGAAGCTGCAGATGAGAGATGCCGGCTGGTATTTATGTTCTGCAGGGCAGCAGCAAGTAGCTGTACAGGTTCAGGTCACACCACGCGCCTCTACTAGTAAGTTGATAAAGAGCCTTTCATTTTTTGGACATAAAATACATAACAAATTACACTTTTGAACTTCACTGTCTAACTGACTTGAAACTGTGAAGTTTAAGCTTCATTATGGATTTTCTGTGTGCTGATATCATCAAGGATGAATATTTTTTTCATCGCAGGGAGTTTAGAGTTATTCAACATCCTTATGTAAGACTTCCCTCTCTAGAAATGTACCCCGATATTTTTATTTCTGTTCAGCCAACATTTAAAAGATTTATGACACAAAAGTCATATGTAACACAGTCAGCGGTAAAAGAAATACAACTGACAGGAACCACACAGCTGACGGCATGCATTAAGAGGAAAAGAGAAACCTGTATTCAGATAAAAACCTTTTTATTTTCTCTCTGTGTTTCTATAAATATTAAGTGCTTCTCTCAAAATCAGCATGTGGTGCTGCTTCTCAGCAGAAGGTAACCTCATCTCCCTACAACTTAAAACACTCTGTTTAATAATGTATGCTGCCGTTGTAACACTGTGAATGCAATGATTGAAAGCAATTCTTTTCAGTTTTCCAACCTTACTTCGTTATTGAGCAGATTACACAAATGTCAGCTGGAGCCCATCCTTTCAAACCACCGCGTCACATCAAAATGAGTCATACTATGAGATCATTGCTATGTTGAAACGAGTATTTCTGAAGGCAATGCAGATCATGTTGAAAACAAATGCTCATTTCATCTGGTAGTGAGGTCTAGTTAGAGTGTGATTATTTATTCAGCACTAAACCTCAACATTATAATAATATTTATGTCAGTTATGTAAATCTCTTCTACTTTTATCACATGTACCATGTAATTTCTTAGTCATAATAATAACAAGACAAAATTATATATGACAATAAGTCTAAGTCACGATAGACTGTCGACTGTGTTATCCATGGTAACAGGTAACACAGTTGACATTTCTTTCATTTTAGTCCCTCGCTAACATGTCACCCCTAAAATGCAGCCTAGTGTTAATTTGAATAGCAAAACTTGACATTTAGCTAAATGACCAGGAAAAAAATAATTATGGAAATGGTTGATTTTTAAAAAAATTATTAAAAACAACCATGCCCTAATATAATATTTATCATTGCTCGAAGTGAATATTTGGTCGATACAGCCTGTAGACATGAAATTTCTCCCTAACTGTAGAATGAACTAAAATGCTAAACAGAGATTGTTTCATTATTGTGTGTCATTGGTTGCGAATGATTTTAACATACATACTGTCATTTTACAGCATTGTTTTAAGTTAAAGAAAACATACTAAGACCCTTCCCATTTTTCACAGTCCTTACATGCTCATTTTTAAAGGCATATTTACCATCTCTGTGTTCTTAGGTTAGAGGAAAAGCAACATTTCCAAGACAAATAAATGGTCATAGCTTATCATTTGGATAACCTATTAGCATTTTAAATCATGCATTTTAGGTATTTGCGTGATTGCTTGGCATTTTCTCCATGTCACCTTGCAGCTGCTGAATTGAGAAGAAGCAGCTTTAAAGATCAATATGTGTTTGTGACAGATGGCAGAAGCTCTCAAGTCTCTACTTGTTTGGGGGTATTGATTATTAAAAGTCACCTATCAACAATATTGATGTCAGGACGCTGCAAACACTCTTCACCTATCACAGCATATGTACAGAGTTGTTACAGTATTTTTTTAGCGCTACAATATCTTTACCTTCAATAGCAGAGCCTGTGACATCCCCACCTCCTCCGAGTCAGTCTGCTGTGTACCTCCCTCCACCCAAACCCATCACTAAGGAGTCCTGGAGCAGTCACCGGTAAACGTCAAGCACTTCTTTATCTTCACTTTAATGGATGTTGAAGGTGGGTTGTCTGCTCAGTCTGCTTTGTGCCTGCTTCCTAGTTACATGTTGGAGTCTGTAGCGGTGTGTTCGTCTCTCCTGCTCCTTGTGGGCTTGGCTGTATTGGCAAGAAAGTTGTGGATACTGCACAGTAAGGCAACTTCATATTCCTTTGAATTTTAAATTATGAAGTGTGTGTGTGTGTGTCTGTGCATGCATCGGCCACAAATTCTCTATATAGATTTATATGATATAAAAATGCATTAAATTTATCTGACTACTAATTTGCATTCATATTTGTTCATTCATATCATCTTTCTAGAGGAGGATTCTGAACTTAGACACTTTAAGGGGATGAAAGAGAGATTCTCTGTAAGCCCCCATTATCATGGCCATCTCTGATCTATTACATTCTTTAAGAAACACAATTATCAGGGATCGTTTTTAATCAGATCACTCATTCTTCTTTCTGTCAACTACAGGATAATCCATCGGGCATGGGTGACCTGCAACATGTTCCTATTGCTTTCCATAACAAGGCTACCATGGACGTACGTGCTTACTAAGATCATTTTGTGAACTGTTAATTGTTACTGTTTGTAACTGAATGTAATTTTTCTATTAATTTTCCACACAAAACATATGGTCTTTGTTCCAGTATCTTTTTTACCATACCAAACCACGTCTGAACAGAGCTACATGTTCTGTTTCCTGCAATATACATTTGGGACATTATCGTCTTGTCTTGACTCAGTATTTTAGACTCAATAAAATAAATCAACAAAATACACGTGTATAATTATATGTGACTTTTTATTTATGTACCAGACTGTATGTGTTTATGCAACTTGTGACATTTTTGGAAAAGAGGGAATGATTTTTACTAATTATAGGGGTCATATGGCAAAGTTACTAGCTAGATAATCACACACAAATATCAACCAAGTTTAGCATTCAGATGGAAATGTAGGCATAAAACTTTCCTTTTTAGTTACACCTCAGTAGACCTAGAGTGCTTGGGGCTTCCCATGATGCACTGATGGTTTCTTCTTCACTAACTTACATGCCACTTTGCATTTAATCGTCATTATTAACCTCTGACTCTCTTCCACTGTGTATCTTTTCTCATGTCTTCCTCAACAAACCGGTCACTGCTGATGTCTTCCCCTCCCTGAGCCTGGTTCTGCCCAAGGTTTCTTCCTGTTAAAAGGAAAAGGGAGTTTTTCCTTCCCACTGTTGCAAAGTTCTTGTTCAGGGTTAGCTCCTTGTAGCGTTTTTACATTAATATATATAACACCTTGAGGCAAGTGTTGTTGTGATTTGGAGCTATATAACTAAAATTAAATTTTGTTGAATCTGCCAATCAAAGTTGTTACTGAAGAGAAGAAACACTCACTTGGGGTTTAACTGTTTGTGTTTCACAGATGGCGTATATGGACAGTATAGTTTACTTTTGGCTCTGCTTTAGTTTCTGTCTATTTTGCTTATTAATGCAATTGACTAGGGCTTTTTAATGCTGCATTTGCTCAAAAAGGTCAAAATTGTACTCTAACAGTGTAGAAAGTGCAAAATGATGTCAAATACTGTCAAAAGCACAGCAGCGCTACAGGTGGCGATATAATCGTGTCTGTATTAAAAGGCTGGCCAATCAGAAGCCTAGGAGGAACCATCACCAACAATAACACCGTGCACCATTCTGACATCAAAGAAGGAAATAGAGGCCCACACCTTTGATGCTCCCAGACATCAAAGGTGTGGGCCGTTTTCCTTGTTCACATGTGAACACATAAACTGACTTTCTGAAAACCTTCACCCTGGAAGCAGTTTTCCAAAGTGCTGTTTTCAGTGATCTAAAAAGCTGTTTACATGCTTACAAAAAAGCTACATTTTTCTATGTCTAAGTGTAGCCAGACCCACACAGACACAGACTTTAATAGTCTTTAATGCATCCATGAGTACATCAGTTTCAACAGGAAGAAACTGTTACATGCCAGTGAAACTACTACCAATTGAGAATAAAATACTAGTTTAACATTGTAAGACTTTCTTTCTGTTATCATAAGGTAACATAATTATGCAGTCACTTAAAACAACATGTTAACACTGATGGAGCCCAAGAAATCATAAAGCCTGTAGATATAATGGTCATATGCAGTGGTCATTTTTTCAGCTCCAAACTGCTGCTTGTTGCTACAAAGGCTAAACAGAAAGAATATGAAATGCAAAACAGTAAATCTTGTCTGCCTAAAAAGCCCATGAGACCCAGAAGGGAAAAATGATTTCAGTTTTTGCTCCTATTAGTGGAACTAGACTGCACTGTTTGATATGTAATATCATCATAATGATATGGCTAATTAACACGTTTAGACATGGATACAGTCTGACTGAAAACTTGTGGAGGAAAATGTACATGACGTTAGCGTAGTTGTGAAATGCACTTCAGAAAATAGGAAGTAAATGGAGACAGAATGCATTAGAAGGAGTTGGCAAATTAACTCTGGAAGGAACAGCTCTACATTTTATGCTTGAACTGTCTGTTCTCAAACTGAACCACAAACCGGGCTTTAGAATTGTAAATTGAACAAGCTAATGAGACCGTCGAAATGAATGCGGAGCCCACAAGTCAACTAGACCTTGAAAATATTATATTAATATTTAGCTCACCTTCATTTGAGAAGAAAAAATATCAAAATTCAAAGAGTCAAGATTCATTCACTGTGTGCCATACCGGCACCTATGTTCAGGCATGGCAGGTGATAATTTTGTTTGTGAACTGCAGCCCCTTGATAATAGAGTGAAATTGACATCTCATCAACTATGACCCCTTATAGCAGCAACATGTGTTATTTTAGGTTATATTAATATCACCAGAGGCTAGGATTCAATTCATTTCAATTCACAACATCAATAGCCTCAAGGGACTTTATATTGTAAGGTAGACCCCACAATAATACATACAGAGAAAAACCCAGCAATCATATGACCCCCTATGAGCAAGCACTTTGGTGACAGTGAGAAGGAAGAACTCCCTTTTAACAGGAAGAAACATGCTGTGGAAGATAGTCAGAGATTAATCACAAATATGATTCAATGCAGAGAGGCCTATAGTGAGTGACAGAGGTGACTGACGAAGAAATACTCCATGCATCATGGGAATCCCTCAGCAGCCTACACCTATTGCAGCATAACTAAGGGAGGATTCAGTGTCACCTGGTCCAGCCCTAACTATATGCTTTTGCTGTCACGGTCTGGCTGGGGCAGACCGTATGTGTTGCAGAGGAGGACTCAAACGCAGACCAAAACGTGGTGTGGATTAACAAAACAAGCCGTTTATTGAGGCTAGCAACGAGGGTACAAAATAATAGGGCATCGGTAGTGATGGGACGTTCTGTATCGAGGCTTCGGAGCGTGTGTCGAGTAATGGAGGGGGCGTTTCCGCGAAGCGCGTATCGAGGCTTGCTTCATTTATGGGAGGAGCTGAAAATGATGACGTCCGAAGCCTCGCTGCCCGGCTGTACCACGTGACTGGTTCATGAAGTGGTTCGAACTTTGCCGCGAGATATGACAGCGATATAAACCCCTCAGACTTCATTCAAAAATGTGGGTGTTTGATGGAGAGTTGCGGTTAGTGAGAGTTTGGAGACCGTTTGGAGGTTTATGAGAGTGAGGAGAGAAAGTCAGGAGAGAATGGAGCCAGCTAAGAAGAGGAGGTTGTCCTCCCCTGTGTGGGAACATTTTGATCTTATTCCTCCCAACAAGGTATGTAAATTTCTACAGAAGATGTATTTTCATGATACTGATGGTGCAATACAATTTATGTTGAGCTGTCTTGACTTTTGTACAAGGTGAAGTGTTTTCTATGTGCCAGGGAGCTGGGATATAACAACAACACCTCATCCATGCTTAGGCACTACAGAGCTTTGCGTGTGAATAAGGGGAACACCGATTGTGGAGCAGGACCAGGTGAGCCATCAAATGCCATGATAATATAGCATGCAGTAATGTTACTAAATGATATAACAATATTATACAACTGTTATAAGTTACGTATGTGATATTTATATTTGTGCTTTATCTTTATTGTCTTTCCTCAGGAGAACAATCTCAAATAGATGAAGACCTGGGCCCTGTGCTTCGTACGTCGCTTACTACATCCAAGATCAAATGAAACATCCAAGATCAAATCATCGCGCTAACTCTGAGCTCGCTATTCCGGTTCCCCGAACACACCTGTTGTTGACGATTAGTATAGCTGGATGAAGTAATGTGAGATCACTGGGTGGCTTAACAGGGGCTACGCATCGATAGTAGAAACATTGATCGGCAACCCTTTGATTGGTCGGCGAAAATGTCGAAGGAGCGCGCTCGGTATTTTTCGGCAGCAGAGCAAGAACTCTTGAGTGAGGGATTTCAGGAGTTTCAGAGTTTAATTAAAACGCAAGGGAACACTGCAAAGGCTGCAAAAGCAAGGAGAGAGGGCTGGCAGAAAGTTGCTGACAAATCAAACTCGTAAGTAATTCAATAATAATAATAATAATAATGGATTGGATTTATATAGCGCTTTTCAAGGCACCCAAAGCGCTTTACAATGCCACTATTCATTCACTCTCACATTCACACACTGGTGGAGGCAGCTACGGTTGTAGCCACAGCTGCCCTGGGGCAGACTGACAGAAGCCAGGCTGCCATATTGCGCCATCGGCCCCTCTGTCCAACACCAGTAGGCGGTAGGGTAGATTTATCATATCACACCATATTATCCAATATTATATTACATTATATCATATTATATTATATTACATTATATCCTCTTTCACATTAGAGCCACAACAGGACCCACTAGAACATGGGAACAAGTAAAAGTGAAATATAAGAATATTCTACAGACTGGTAATATTTATCACTTATATTGCTTGTCGTCTCTTGGAAAGAGACCCTGGAATACTCTGTTTGTTTGTTCATAACAGCAACCAAGAAAAGGGCAGAGCAAAAAAAAAGACAGGTGGTGGTCCTGCACCCCCTCGTCAACAAGTTGGTTAAGTAAATAATACCCTCACGGGAAAATCGATATCTCTCAATGAGCACACTGTCGCGCTGAGCTAAAGGATCCTGTCTATCCCGCAATATACGCTGAATTCTGAGGACTCTCCTTATCAATCTTGCACCTTCCGCAATGGGTTGCTCGCGTAAACGGACAGGATATGACTGCGACAGGCTTCCCAAATCCACCTTCGCTTTTATAGCCGTGGTCTCTCATCTTGATTACACGAAGTAATTTACAATTGCTACTCTGAAATATGAATTACATCTGAAATAATCACATACATGTAATAGAATGTTAATAGTACATTTCCCTTTTTTAGGAAATGACCTGTATGTATCTGTGTGAAATCAATAAAAGGATCAAGTGCTGCATTATCTTTAGTTACATTGATGTTATTTATTTATGGTGAAACAGTGGTGGAATATCGCTGTTGCTTTCGTATGAATGACGCGGACATACCTGCGTGGCCGCGATCTAATCCTGTTTACATAAAGTAAACCTGCTCCCCAGCAGGTTTACGCTTACGGCTCTGTTGCTATGACAGCAAGTCCCGGATGGGCTTCGGGGAACCGAACGATCCAGGATCACGCGAAATCGTCAACAATCAAATCCAGCTAACTCACTTAGCGCGGTACGAAGAACAGGCCCCTGGTCAGCATGGTGATTGAGGACTCCCAGCCATTTAGCATTGTGGAGGACAAAGGATTCAAAAGATTTGTTAAATCATTAAATCCTAGCTATGTTCTCCCCACTAAAAAGGTCATAAAAGCAGTGAAAATTTAGTTTTTACAGAATAAAATGTGAACAGGCAGGACTGAGGCTCAAAGCCTCAGTGTGTAGCTGTCCATACCTCAACGTTACAAAAGCACAACCACTGTCCACACCCCAACCACACCTCACCTCACAGTAAATGATCATTTCCATTTCAAGCATTTCCAAATAATCATTTTCCATACTGCCACTATAAATATACACAGTATACTGCCATCACTACAATATACATGTTTTACACACTCCTTTTGTTGTTGACATTTACAGGCTGTGTGCAAAAGGCCACACTCTTCAAATTCATGCCAGCTATTATTTTTACGTCCAGTAGGTGTCCTGCTAGAGCAAATGAAGCAGTGGCGGCTCCTGAAAAAAATCTCAGGGGGGGCAATTTTTATGATATCGACTAAAATGACCCATTTAATGAGTACATCAAACAACACAATTTAAATTTAAATTTAAAATGAACAACCATATTCGACTTAGTCGACTAAACCTCTAAAAATCCCTGGATTGTCTGAGGAATCACTTTCATCATGTCCCCGCATTGCTAGCTCAAAAGCACCACAAAACTTAATACAATCGATGATTTTAGATAAAATATGACGGTTTTTATCTACCTCTTCGTTGTGCCTTCTTAAAGCAATCCGATGTCCATCATCTAGCTGCGCCGCTATGCTAGTTTTCCCTAGCACAGCTAGCTTTACACTGTTGTCCATATGAACTCGTGAGCTTTCATGTTTCTTGATTCGTTCGGAGAGGTGCTTTAAGTCGGTTTGTCCAGATTGTGTCCACGTCAAATCACACTTGTCACTTTTGAACAGTATGCACGGGAAACAAAAAAGTGCATTAGCTGTTCCACAGCCTGTCAGCCACGACTTGCGCTGGAACCAACTCCGACAAAAAGTCCTGTTGTATGCTTTTGACTTCTCCTTCGTTGCCTGGGTTAGTTGAATTTCGGGCTTGTCAGGTCCCAACTCTTTAACTTGCAGTTTTTCTGCCATTGTCCTTCTGGCAAAAGGGTAGGTTAGAAGCGATCTAACCGAATTTGGGGGAGGCTGTGCCTCAACCGTTAACAATACCGCTGCCATCGTCTCTCTCTGACCTTATAGCTCACTTAGGCTACTGACTGAGGTAAAATTCTAGAACAGCAAATCTTCGCGCGTTTTCTGCAGGGGCGCAATTTTAAGCGCCCCCAAACCATTTAATTCAGCGACGCTGATAGGTCAAATATTTATTATTTTCCCCTGGCAACCATTTAATGATAGGCTATTTCGCTGCATATCAAGGGCGCTTTGACGAGCGCCCCAGAAGAAGAAAAACACCGTTTGTTGGTTGAACTTTAATGAGTCAGCTGGTGAAAATGTTAAAATACGCCTGGCTGTATATGGGCACACACATAGTAAAACTATCATTGATGAATTTTTTAAAAATATATATTTTTACTCCTCCACATTTGGGGGGGCGGAGCCCGAGCGCCCCCTATGGGCCAGCCGCCACTGAAATGAAGCTTCATGAAGCTTCGCGTTGGGGTGAACCAATTGGATGAAAAGCTTCAGTGCTTCATGGGGCTTCATCTGCCCATCACTAGGCATCGGTGAAAACTAAACAATAACCTAAACTGGGTGAACTAATAACAAAACATGAAAAACCTTAACCATAGTGAAGTGACATGGGTACCTGGAGATGAGACATGGATGAGCAGACGACCTGACAATGGCATGCAGAAAACAAAGGGCTTAAATACATACATGAGGTGATCAGGGGAAGTGGAGACACATGGGGGAACAGCTGACTGACATAAACCTAATGACAGGACCAGGAGAGGAAAGCTAAATACAATGAACAAAGAACACATGACACTGTCAGAATAAAACAGGAAACACTAAAACTAGACATGACAACCCGAACTTGACAATGTAAGACACAGACATGAAACACATGAAGAGCAGGGGAGATTTACCATAGTTGGGAACACGAGGGGGAAATGATAAGAACTAGAAACACTTAGGCATGATAACAAATGAACTTAGGAACCCGAAGGGCTTACATAAAACTAAAACTCAAAACGCTGGGTCAACAGACCCAGGATCGTGACATTTGCAGAAAGGAAAGGTTTGGATGATACAACCCAGCAAACTTATAGTATTGATAGCAATGCAGACTTTGCTCAAAGGTAACAAAGCAAAGGTTAGTTTCAGCTACTGCCATGGCCAAAATATATTTACTCTTAAGAAAATATAGAATTATATACGATGCAGATATACACAATGAGAGAACAACTCTCATTGTGTATATCTACACTGTCTATTCTATTCTATTCTGAATAGAATCCAAGTCCAAGGCCGTTATAATGACCAGGGTAAATGACTGATTTGAACATCTTTCTTAGCCTGCTTGGTCTGTTTTTAGCTTGGTTTGTTCTAATATTGCTTTTTACATCACATTTTCTAAAAAAACACGTTATTGGTGTAATTTTAATGAGTGCAATTACTACTTCCAACTTGGAAATTCCTTATAATAACATTCTAATCTTTATAGTTCCTAAGAATCACAAATAATTAAATCATGGCAATACTTAAAAAAGCTTGTTATGTGTATCATCATTATCTAATGTCAGCTCAAAAAAGGAGCCAAATGGGAACTAAAGGATTGTTTAAAAAAGGTCAGTTTGTAGGATGAAGGCCAAGGACTATAGGGAAAAACACAAGGAATCAACAGTGAACCCAGACAAACTGATAATAGGGCACAATCAGTTGGAAAACTGCATTTTGTCCACACTGATGTTTCTGGCTTTAACCACATAATTCTTTTAAAAAATGATGCAATTTAAAGTGAATATTGCTGTGTAAGAAAAAAATAAACCAAAGATTGCTGGCGCCATCATGTTAATCTTTTTTTCCCATCTCATAGTACTACTAGAGTGCTTTTCTCTGGGACTGCTGGTTTACTTGTGGTTCTTGAGGTATTTAAAAGTTGAATGAGAAGGAGTGCCTTAAGTTTCCAGTCCCCTGTTCTGTGGGACCAGCTCAGACTTTGGATTTAAGAAACAGACACCCTTTCTCCTTTTAAGATGAGGCTTAAACCTTTCCTTTTTTAAATGTTTACAGTAAACGCTGGATCAGGTGACCCTGAATCCTCCTTTAGTCATCCTGCAGTAGGCCTAGGCTGCCGACGGCTTCCCACAATGCACTGACTGTTTCTTCTTCTCTCACCTCCTTTCAACAACCCTGTGTTTATGCACCACTTTGAATTTAATTATTATTATTAATTATTAAAAGGGGGATTTTTGGCAGTTAGCAGCACCGATGCTGGAAATGTTTCGGCAGTGCAGAAAACTGCATCGAGCTGTCAGGAACTGATGTGAACTTTGCAGTTGACAAGCTTGGGTGTTCACTTTTACGTAGCTTTCACATGTAAATGGTCATCATGCGAACTATACAAACGCAACTACAATTACTTCAAAAGCAGCTGTTAAACTGCTTTGAGTCACTGAGATCTGAATGTGCTCACTGGGCAGAAACATCAGTTTTTTTTTCATGCATACACCATTTAAGCAATGGGCTTTTACTTCAGCAAAATTACTTGCAAATATGTGTGGAAGGTTGTGTAACAGATAAGCTACCGTAGCTGCTCCACTTATGTGATGTAACAGGGTGTTCAAATCTCTGCCGTTTCTATTTGAATGAACATATTGCTCCGTTTTGTAGGGGCTGAATGAATAAAACCACACATAAAAAGAGGCACAAAACAGAAACATAGAGACAGGCTGGCAGAAAGAGAGGCAGAAGAGATCCAAGGATAAAGTCGACACAGTAAAAAAAAAAAACAAGCATGACAGAAAGCATGACATGTAACAAAAAATAATCACTGGAGGTGAAGTAGTACTGTTCAGTACCCAGCTTCAACCTTTGTGTGTTTAATGAAATACACTGTTCTTTTGTGCTGTCCTGTATGTTCTGTTATCGTGGTTTATTGTGGTCTGTTCTGCTCTCTGTAGCTCAATCTGTTGTAAAGCTTCAGTACAGTCTTGTCTCCACTGTGTTACAGGAGCTTCATCATTAATCTTAATGCATTCAAGCGGAATCCATTCTGCCACTAGATGGAGGTCAATGCTGTATGAAATATGTTCTTTTCATTATATATTGTGTGCGCATCTCTGTGGGCGTGTGCATCTGTGTTTGTGGGTATGTGTGTCTACTCATGCACACAAATATTCCTTTGTTTTTTCAAACGCTGCACACAATTGTAGGAAGTGAAGAAAAGTGAGAGTCTACTGTTATTCCCAACAGAATTCTGTACAGAGAAAACCCAGGATTTCTTATCTTAAAAATGCGTTAGGGTGTGCTTGTGTTTCATTCAGGGTAACAGCATTTCAGTTCATCTTGATGTCTACATGCTTTATAAAATTACATGTCTGTAACCATTCTCTCGGCCCTTGCGGTTTGAGGACGGCAACAATCAATAAATTTGTACTCGCCCTGCGCCCAGATGCTGCTGATAATAAGGCATTGGCTTGAAACAAGGCCCAGGCTTAAGGATAGGATTCTGCTTTGTGACAGTGTCTGAAGGCCAAGCTTGCACAAGCATACAGCCATCTAAAAAAAAGAAAAAAAAGAAAAAGCACCAATACATGTAACTAAGATCTCTTTGGTGTTTAAATGCAATCATGCCTGAGAGCACAAAGATCATAACTACTCAAACAGGTTTTGTGAGCAAAGATTTCTCTGGATTCTCTGAATCACAGAAACTGTTTCATCCACAAAATTCTATGCAGCTTTAAAAAAAAGAAAGAAATTAATGCATACTTTGCAATCAATAATTTAGACACTGAATATGTCCTTTGCAACCTGCTTAGAGAAAGAATTTCCCTCAGTGTTTCTATAGTGATGGAAGCTTAAAAACAACACAAAACTGTCTGAAAAGGGACCTAGTTATCGTTTTCACCCAATGAGAACACATGACTTGGCCTGAAATAAGGGCTCTGGGTGTGCTGTGGCAGTGAACATCTGAACTCCTCTGAGCACATCTATTTAGCAGTTATTATCCATTGTATGGAGGCTTTAATGAGAAAATAATATATACTGTAGTTTTCTTTTGCCTTTTGTTTTATCTTCAAGGTCCAGATTTATATTATTTTATACTGTTAAACTCTCATATTTCCAAGGATGTTTTATTATAGCCAAGAGAAAAAGGTTAAGCACCTTGAGAAAGAGACGAGCCCTTTTATAATGGAACATAAGACCACAGAAGGACATAGCCAGCACAGTGTTATTCAAAATGAGTGCAATATGTTCTTATAAATAAAGAAAATACCTATTGTCAGTATGTCAAAGAATAATAAAAAATACACACGTGTAAAGCAGACTTGCTTAGGTGTCTTTATCCTCTTTACCTCCAATATTCTAAAGTGGTTTTCCTTCTTTTCACCAACTATCGCTAATATTGAACATCCAATAGAGGCATTCAGATTTGCAGGGAAGCAGATGAGATTATTCTAGCTGCTTAAGTGAGACCACAGCTGCACAATACAACCTCATTTTAAACAGTAAATACATTTACAAATGCTACAGAAATCTCAGTTATCGCAGCGTTTGCTATTTATAAATCCCATTCCATCCAAAAGTCTAGATGCCTTTAAAAATGTGAATGTAGACATTTTAATGGCAAGTGTATCCTTGACCTTGGGGTGGGGAAAAAGATGACTAAAAGAAAGAAAGTCAGTGGATGGAATTAACTCATTTGATATTTCTATCCGCTGAAGACTTTGGAGCTCTGGTTGCTTTGTCAAGCTACAATAATTTCATCTCTTGGGGTCAAATGTAAAATAATGGGAAGTATTCCAGTTAGCTGTGATTCAGGATGTTTCATAACATGAACAAAGGGTGCCGCAAGAGAACATTCGTAGTTTTCATGTCACGCAGACACACAGCAACACAAGGAGACAAACGTAAGCCAAGAACAGAAAATTATCATATTTTATGAATCAAACCTGTGCACTCATACACCTATTTCAGAGTCAGACATTACAATTATTATTTATGCACCCTGAACATTTTGCTGTGTTACAGACCGTAACATTTCTTAGCACATAATTGCACTATAATTAGCAGCAATTTGCAGTAGGATTTGCAACTTGCTGCTAATTATTTTGAGTTCCTCTGACATGTAACTAAGGTTCAGGTGGTTTACGTTAATAGTCGCAGAATAGCTGCTTTCTCCCGAAGCAGCCATGGAAAATGCCTGGAGAAACGAGGCCGTTTTGACCATGCTGCTGAAATATCCTTGGGCCTATGTCAGGATTCAGTTCCTTCAACAATAAGCATTGTGATTTTAAATGTCATTGCCAGCATGGAGCAGCATTCCTGCGATGTGGTCCAATTGGGTCAAGAAGCATTGTGTCCTCATCATCTGCAGAAAATGCACAGCGATAAGAACGGGCACTGAGGGCTGACAGAGGCCCATGGCGCATATAATGTGGGCTATCTCGATTTCCCAGAGAAAATATAGAATAAATATAGAAAATTCTGCAATTTGACATCATGTTGTCATTGCTTGAACCAAATATAGAACATAATTTACTTTTAGCAAACATAAAGTGCACAAAACTGAATTAACTGAGTGAAAAGAACAAGATAAGCTAATATCTATATGCAGGAGACGGCAATGACTTTGAATGACACAAATTATCTGGAAAACGTTCAATGAAGTTTAAAACGAATAACAGTTATCTCTCAACAGTTATTCAGTGATAACTGATATTTCTGACAGCCTCTTTAAGAAGACAGATTCGAAGTCCTAACAGAAATGTTGTATTTCAGATTACTATCATATATATATGTATATATGTTGGTTATTTGCATAAAAAAATCCTTCTGCTGTAAAAGTACGACTCAGTTGTTGGGGACTCTGCACAGCTAAGGAATTCTGCATCTGCAAAGTGTTTACAGACCCCTAATTTTATTTGCATTTTAAACTGACTCAGCTTTAGATTTGTTCATCAAAAAGTTAGCTTTTCTGTTAATGTAAAAGTGTCATACTCTACATTGTCATAAAATATAAGTGGGCTCTTGCTGGATAATTATCTTTCTCTGCTAGACAGAATATCGTGGTGAAAACAGAGGGACACATATGGATCAATATCTATTTCATGCTTCTATGTTACCATTGGCACTGTACAATTTATGGGTGTTACAACTCAGTTTTGGTCTGCTCACAGAGCATAGGGGGGCATTAAGGTGAGCTTGGTCATTTAGAGGCTGATGATGTCCATGGATTTTATGTTGCAGTCAGAGTCATTTTCAATACTGACTCATAAGTACAGCTCGTGCTCAGCAGGAGCCTAATGTTTTCTGGGATAGTGTATTTTCTGTAGTTCTGTAGTTTTTTTTTTTGTTTGTTTGTTTTTTTGCTTTCAGTTCAGACGTCTGTGGTTGCTCTAAAACAGCTGCAAGGATAATCATGTTTTTTTTGTCACCATGGTTGTTGGTGCCAGATGGGCTTGTCTCAGTATTTCAGAATCTGCTGATCTACAGGGATTTTCCTGCATAAACACCTCAAGGGTTTACAGAATAGGGTCAGAAAAAGAGAAGCTATCCAATGAGCAGCACTGGATATCACCTCTGGATGAAAATGGCTTGTTGATGATGGAGGGCAGAGGAGAATGGCCAGGCTGCTTTGAGGAAATGGAAGGCAGTAAAAGTAAGAACTCATGGCAACAAAGGTATGCAGAAGATGTGTTGTGCATTTCTGAATGCACAACACATTGAAACTTGTCAGCTAGGATTAGGAAACTGCGATACTCAGAGTGCTACATGGAAAGATGTATGTATCCTGTCTTATGTCAGTTGTTCAGGCTTTGGTAGATATTTTCTTAGCACACTTTGGGCCCCTAAGCTTCAACTAAGCATTGCTGAAATGGCACACCTATTTTAGGGATGAGTTCCTGCCCCAAGTGGAGGAGTTTAAGTATCTTGGGTTCTTGCTCACAAGTGACGGGAGAAGGGAGCGGGAGATCGACAGACGGATTGATGCTGCGGCTGCAGTAATGCAGACACTGTACCGGTCTGTTGTGGTGAAGAGAGAGCTGAGTGTAAAAGCGAAGCTCTCAATTTTAACGGTCGATCCATGTCCCTACACTCACCTCTGGTCACGAGCTGTGGGCAGTGACCAAAAGAACGAGATCAACCGGCGGAAATGGGCTTCCTCCGAAGGGTGGCCAGCCTCTCCCTCTTAGATAGGGTGAGAAGTTCAGCCATCCCGGAGGGGCAAAGAGTAGAGCCGCTGCTCCTTCACATCGAAAGGAGCCAGTTGAGGTGGTTTGGGCATCTGACAAGGATGTAGTTGTCCAGGCATGTCCCACCAGGAGGAGGCCGCGGGGCAGACTCAGGACATGTCGGAGAGATTATATCTCTCTGCTGGCCTGGCAATGCCTTTTCTGTTCCCCCAGACAAGCTGGAGAGGAAGGTCTGAGCTTCTCTGCTTAGGCTGCTGCCCCTGCGATCCTGCCTGGATAAGCGGAAGAAGATGGGTGGATGGATCTATTTTAGTATCTATTTTAGTACTGATACTGATATCCGTTTCTTTATGGGCAGAGTCCACCTTCCACCTGGATGATGCTGGAGATACCAGGTGCCTGTGAAGACCTAGCTGTAAGAATATGCATGTGGCTAAACAGAAAGTTTCATACAATTTTAAGAGGAGTTCTTTAGATGCTTCCAGCTGTTTGCATGCGTCCTGCCTATGAGTTTGCTAAATATCCACAGCATCAAAAAGTTTCCTGTAGGATCAAAGTGAAAGGATTGTGCACATTAGTAGTTAAGTGAGTAGAGATCATTATAAGTAATTGGACATGATTTATTCTGTGTCAGAATTCAATTACACTATTTGGCGATTAGACTCTGATGGCTCATCACAGCAGCATGAAATCCCAGCGGTGATAGGAATTAGGCCAGGACCCCTGAAGTCTTGACGCTGGTGGTCGTGAAAATAAAGGCTTGTGTAAGAGAGACTTCTGTTTCATATGATGTAACTCTAGTATGAACTCCCGTTTTTACTTTTTTTTGGTCTCTTCCAACTCATGGAGAAATCTACACCTCTTGCTGCTCACCAGTTAATCTCATAAATGGCATAACTGGGATTTTTAGACCTCTTTTCCCTAAGCCCAGTTGTTGTTGTTGAAGCCACTGTTACTGAAACAAATCGGTGCACCTTTAAAAATACTGTGTCAATCTACTCCAGCTATGATAAATAAGAAATGTCTAAATATGTTAAAAGATTTTAGTGATCAAAAGTCATACATTTGCTTAGCTTTATATTAAAGTTTGCCTGTGAAACGTTTTTTAAAAATGCAAAAGTAGGCACTGTAGAATAAGGCAGATCTGCTCTTAGTGTAATGAGACCTTTTGAAATCAATTAAAATTAGAATTAAATCACCTCGATCTAAATGGACCATCAAGAGGCTGCTAATCTTTACACAAAGCTCACATTTGGAAAATAGTCCTTTTATTGTAATAGAATATTTGGTCCATGACTTAATTTACCATGCTACCAATGGCAAAGCAATTGACTTTCTAGTTAACCTTATCCTAACATATGATTATATTCTTGTTCATGGTCCATTTGTGCCGGTGGTCAGTATTAGACCGAGCAGTGCAGAAGAAGGCAGCAACATCGTTCACTGTTCAGTGGCTCCATATTTCGCATTTATTAGAAGCGTTGCCAAGGTTTGCATTCCTGTACAGCCATTGCATTTTCACTATGGCATGTGCATGCTGGGGGATGATGAGAAGAATACAGCCACCGTGACAGTAAGAGAAAAAACACAATTTACTTCAGTAACACAATGACAACCATGGATTGGTCACATACTGTATACCTTCTTTGTAGTATGCTGAAAACAATGTTGGAAACAATTTAATTAAAGGCATTTTGTACCACCTGTGGTTTTAAAGTAGCTGTTAAAAACAGCCACAATGGACCAGTTGTATTACAGAAAGAGGCTAAAAAATCCCTACTGAAAACAGCACTGACACCCATAACTAAGCTAATAAATGAAAACACAGCATTGGAACACAGCCTTCTCTTTAGTCCAAAAGGGTCATGTCATGACATGACAAAATAACTATGCAGTTAAAAACACAACAACTTCAGCAAGTGTGTAAGTGGGCTTTTTCCAAACCAAAAGTACTAAGTATGTCCCTGGCAACTAATTTTAAAGTTGTTTAAATGAGAAACAAATTTGAGTAGTTGATTAGACGAAAAGAGCGCAAAAAACCTCAGAAAACCTGTAAAACTGAGCTCGCTTTCATTGCATGAAGATGAACTTTGGCCATGCAAATACCATGAGTGTATTTTAGGAGCTATATGAAATGTGCAGCATATTGCATCATGACATCACAAACATATTATCAGATTAGTCTGCAGAGTCTTTCTAACCTTTGCAGTGTTAGCAGCAATGGTTTCTTACCTTATAGTGTTCACACCCTCGGTGAAAAACTTGGTTAAATTCCATTTTATTCTGATATTTTTTTTAAAACTTCAAAGTGCAGCAGAACAGCACTGATTAGCATAGGCATCTGTTTACTCCCACCTCTGCTTCTATTTACAGATATAGAGGATATGACATCATACATGCTACGTCATGCATGCTTTGCTTGAGATTTATTCTCGATATTGGATCTGCTACAATCACTGCTTTGGAAAAATGTGTATTCCCTGACTGGTTGGCAGTGGTTTCCAAAGGTTGCTGTGTCTTCTCAGGTGGAATCAGATTCAAAGTAGGCACAGCTAGTTGCTAGCAGACTGCTTGTTAGCAAACTGCCACAGTTGCCTATAATTTTACATGTTTGCCTGCAAATAGTGAGTATTTGCAGGCAAATATTGCAACTGTCGGAGTGGTTTTACAACTTGAAAAACTGCTAACATGTTTCATAAGGTTGAACTTTTACTTTGAAGGCAAACGATCTTCATATCTGGTTGCACTTTTCACAGTTTAACTACAGCTCTGAGAGTACCTGGCTATTGTTTGTAGACAAGTCCATCACTTTAATTCAAACTATGGCCACAGCGTCTCTACAAATCATTTCCCCAGCGACTGCGTCCAACCTCCATTTTTTTCCTCAGTACTGGTGATTGCCATATGATTACAGACCAATCTCTAGGCCTGTGTGACTGGGGCTTTATTCACTTGCTCCTACATTGTCACCATGATTGTCACATATCCAAAATAGCAGATAAGTTAATGTCACATGGTTAATGGTCACATGTCTGCAAAACCACAATAGGGAGAGGGTGACCATCACGGCTGCAGCCCAGGTGAGTAGCTTATGGTGTTGCGATATCTTGGATCCGATAACTACCTTTACACATTAACATAACATGTTTAACTGACTAGTATTTCTGACATCGACCAACAATGATAGCAACTTTTGAATGTCTAACCAAACAGTCACGCACATCCCCAATAATAGTACAATAGTTGAGGTTGGACTCTTTTCTGGACTAAAAAGGTTTGTTATCTTCTTTCTTACAGATGAAATTAAATTACAAGGTGTTACTAGCTGATCAAACACTAGCATAGCTGTATCATAATAACTTTAGCTCAGTGTAAAAAAGCCTTTGACTCTGGTACAAAAGCTGATGAACATCAGCTTCTGTAGGAACTGCACATCGTGTGTCTCAATGCTCAATAATCACACACAGTGTGACATTCTTACAAACCACAGTAATGCAAAAATAAAAAAAAACCAATAAATAAAAATATGGACAAAAAAGAATCAAGGCCTTTAAAATAGTTGCTCTGTGGCTTACTGCCACACTTCAAAAAATCAATACACTATTGCTAATTATATCAAGTGAAATTCATAAGGTCATTTCAACAAATCAAAAATCACTGACACTGGTCTCACTACCAACTCCTCACCCAGGCATGCTTGAGTAGGATGTCTTAACATCAAATTTGAATGCAGTGGCTTTGCGTATACCATTTTTAGCATGCAGAGTTAACATCTTCAGTGGGCAAACCTAGCCCTTCAGAGCGTTCATCCAATTATCCGCACAGTTTCAATGCACGTATTCCCAGTAAACGTTCAAAGTCCGGAGCTTTGCAAATGAAATTCACTTAAAAGAGCTGTGACAAAGACTTGACTAAATCTGCACCGGCTGGAAGTGTCTTCTCATTTTTCTGTTAAATCAGTTTTCCCATGTTGTTGTACCTGTTAAATTCCTGTGCGTTCAGAGTAATGTGTGAATCTTGTTTTTATTTCTGTTACTTATGTTACTGGCATTGTTGTAGCTGACTTTGCCACAGTAGTGACTGCATAATGGCATATTGTGATAGTACTCTGTAATATAGCCACATCATCTTGTTACCCTGTTGCAGCTTTCCTTTCTGCTAATTAAAGCAGAGAATCCCCAACAATGCAATTTATCTTGATTTGTTGTCTATCACTGTGCTGTTGGGGTTTTAGTATATTGAAATGTTTATGTTCCTGCAAGATGAGCAGTAGATGCAGCCATTAGGGGATTTCAGACTCTACTTTAGCTTGTTCTATTTGTGTATTATAGCCTGTAGTGCACGAATAGCCTATCATCAGTGGAGCCGTAGCTTTCTAAGCTAAGTGTGACTCTTTAATGTTTCCCTAAAGTTAGACTGTACTGTACATTTTTACTGCTTAGATTTAGAGTGCATTACAACTGTAATGCATGATTAATTTGTACTTTTATATTTATCACTGCATAAGCTTAATGTCTTTATGTGTTTAACATTTTTTGCCATTAACAGTAGCCATATTGAAGGAAAAGTATACTACACACAGTCTCCGTGTTTACAGTCTTGATTTACTTCACAGACAACACAACTGCCTATCTATATCTTCAAAAGGCTAAACATTTTATTCAGTCCTTATATAAAGCTTTAAAAAAAATCCTTGTAGCTTTATAATATGCTTTATATGAAAAGACGTATTAAGGTATTGTGGAAAAGTCTAGGTGCAGAGGTTTATTGAAACATAAGCAAACATACTTGGAAATACAGTATATAAGCGATAACCCACATAGCAAGCAGGTCTGGCCCGGATCTGGTATCAAGCTGGCTCTGCTGGCTGACTTCTGGCATGATAAGACGTATGTCATCCAGATATGGGCCAGGTCTGGCAATGATGGCACTCTCTATGCAATTGCATGCCATATCTGGCCCGATTATGGTTTGGTTTATGTGGCCCAGGCCCATAGAAAACAGGCCGGGATCCGGCATCAATCTGGCACTTCTGACTGGCTGGTGTTATGGCAGGGTGAATGTCAACCAGATGTGGGCCAGGTCTGGCAATGATGCACTATTTATGTTCCTATTTTCCTATTTTAGCTAGAAGACCCAAATGCCAAGTTGCAATACTATACTGCTATGGTAGCCAACATTTCACAGGTTTGACAGGTTTGTGAGTGTACACTTTATCCAAAACCTAGTGAGAGTTTACTCATCTTTGCCAGTGGGTGGCTGTAGCTCAGGCGGTAGAGCAGGTCATCTACTGATTCAAAGGTTAGTGGTTCGGTCCCCTGGCTCATCCAGTCTGCATGTCAAGAGTGTGAAAGTGTATGAATGTAGTTAGGAAGCACTCAGTTAAGAGAAAGTGTGTGATTGGGTGAATGTGGCATGTTGTATAGAGCACTTTCAGTAATCTGGGAGAGTTGAAGAATCAGTCTGAACAGAGTTTTTTCATGTTACTTTTGCACTATTATGCACATGTTGTTATTACATGGCTTAATTAAGGTACACATTAGGCTGACATCTGGGGCCAGAGCTGAAACTGTTCTGGGCCAGCACAGGGCCAGCAGTGTGTCTGCAACTGGCCCGTGGCTGCACACAACTTACACATGGCCCACATACCACAAAGAATGACAGCCCTTTGGTTGCCCAGACCAGGTTTGCCAGAGATAATCCACACATGGGCCAGCACAGGACCACCAGTGTGTCTGCAACTGGCCTTGTGCTGGCCCATGAATGGGCCACATTTGGCAAACCAGATCTGGGCCACCAAAGGGCCGTCATTCTTTGCAGTATGTGGGCCATGTGTAAGCACATTGTGTGGGCCACGTCTGGGCCATACCAATTTTGCTATGTGGGAAGCTTAAAAGTCAGTATTTTTTATGAGCATCTAATAAAGTCACTGCTTTATTATGGCAGCTGGTGACTTTACTCGTGTCATAACATTAAAAAAATAATGATTTTTATCAATACAGTCATAATCAGTCATATTTGAGATTTATAATCTTTTTTTTATCAGTGTGATTACCTGACATTTTTCTTTCCACAGGACTCTGCTGTGCCTGTTGGCTTGGGAGAAACAAAGTGAGGTGAGAATTTTTAATAATAATAATAATAATAATAATAATAATAATAATAATAATAATAATAATAATAATAATAATAATAATAATAACAACAACAACTTAGATTTGTATAGCGCTTTTCAAGAAACCCAAGGACACTTTACACAAGAGTAAAAACACTATTTGCTTGAGGTTGAGGGTTTTGTTGAAGAGGTGAGTTCTGAGAAGCCCAGCCCAATGCACCGTCCAGTGACGTGGCATTGGGAAGATCATATGGGAGAAAGTACCAGAAAGTGGGGGCCGCCACACTGAAGGTTGTGTCCCCAAAGGTATGGAGGTTAGTGCGAGGGACAGAAAGCAGACCCATGGCTGATTTTTATATCTCTCTTCTGTTTTCCACAGTTTGTGCTAAAAAACATAGCAATGACCTGAATAGATTTTCTAGCTTTGGATCATGTAAACCTGGGTGAAATATCACTCTGTGTTTAATCATGCCTCGAATAAAAATGATTACGGAAAAAATTCCACATTTTCAACCGAGCATCCAAACTAAACACCGCTGCTGAAAAACATTCCACTTGACTTGAAACAACACACAGGGGGTTAATTACTGTTTCTTACTCTTTGTTTTTTCTGCACAAGCTTACAATCCCAGCTCTGGTATTCATATTTACTACAGCTGTTAAATATGAATAAATCTCACATCTGATCTTACGTTGTAAAACAGTTTAAACACCATCAAAGTTGCATAAATCCAAAACAAAAAAGCATGTGCGGAGGAAATCTGTGCGCAAAGTTAGTGCCATGAAGCATTAGATGGAATTTGTGCAAACCCTTCTTCTGGGAAAAGGACAGGCGAGGCAGAAATGCGTCAATAATTCAGTCTCACATATCTCATATTTGACCTTACAGAAAAATTAATTCCCTTGTGTGGAAGTGAGTTTGAAGAGAGATGAAAACAGATGCTTGAGAAAAGGTGTAGATGGGGAAAAATAAAATAGCAAAATAAAAAAATAACAAAAAAGAAAAGAACAGCATCAGTATGAGAACCATGAGCTTTCACTCCTCTCTGCTGCATCCTCACTCACGTGTTGATTGATGGGATCACTTAGGCATAAAAAAGAGACAGCTACATCAGACTGGCAAAACATCTCAGCAATAAAGGCTCGTGTGCGTACCTATTGTGAATATATATTATACTAGTAACGTGTGCTAAACTCTCCCGTTCTATCTTTTTAATGAAAAGAATTCAATTTTTAATGTTGACAGCTGCCCTTGGCAGTCCTTGAAGGGTTTTAATAAACCAAAAACTCTAATCTCTTCTTCAATCTTAAACATATTCATCCCTACAATATGCCTTTCAGAAACCATAAACTGCCTCCTGCATGAAAAATGGGGAATAATCCACTCACACAGTGACCAATGTTGTATTGCAAAGTGCCCGTGTATTTTGGAATAGCAAAATCATGTACTGACTACTCATTTGAGGTGCACTTAGCAGTGGCAGTACATTAAAAGTCTTGATTTCCATATTACTGCCATCATTAGTGTTATTTTTGCATAACTTTCTGTCTGTTAAATCAATTAGGGAGGTCTCTAATAACCAGCATGGGTCTGCAGGTAAACTGGTTGAGGGAATCATTTGGAGTGATTAGCAAAGGTGCACAATGTGGTTTCAATGCATTCAGCTTTTATGCCTTAATGGAGACGAGCAAGCGTTGCCATTTTTGGATGTACTGCAGTTTTATTGGACAGTCTTATGCTTGCTTCTGTGTTTTTGTCTACCTGCTGTGATCCACACAGAGAAAGTAAGACTCAATCAGACACAGCAACATTAGCCTGATGACTTATATGTACTGAATCCATTGTGCCCATGACAACCATTGTGAGCCGAGCTTTGTCGGACATGCAATGACACAGCCTGCGAATTGTGTTATAGTAGACACAAAGAAAATCCATTTACTTGGTGGGGGCAACTGGAATAAGAGTATTTCACATTTCATTGTGTGAGATAGGCAGCATAATACATCATCTGTGATAAGAAGGTGTTGTTGTGAGTTTCAGCCAGATGGTTGTGTCTTTTTTCTGTCTGGGGAATGCTGTACTTTTATCCTTTGTGTTAGCTTAGCTCCCTGGCGGTAATGCTGCTGTTGGCAAATCTGTATGTACAGTGTCACCTGAAACTGAGTTTTCCATTAGTGATGTAAAATTATGATATTATTTTATGCCATGTTAGACCCCGAAATAAAGATTGTGAATTATTATGTAGTTTAAGTTGGCATTATTCTCCTGAATTAGAAGAAGGTGATAATTATTGCAGTATTTAAACTAATTTGCATTGCATTAGACTGCTGATTTATTGTGAATGAATGATATTGTTTATGATGCATTATACTGTTGAGTTATAAGGAATACTGTTCGCAGAAAGTCATCGCCTTATTTGTCTGATTAGAAGAGAATAGAACATGCTGGAGTTTTCTGCCCCATCTCAGCACGAGCAGATAAACAGGGAGCCAAGGTCGTAGCTTAGGCGCCGTGTGAGAGAAAGAATGTGAATGTTTAGGCTTTTATGATAAGATGGGAGAACCAGAGGCTATAAGAGTTTGAGCAATGCTCCACCACTTTGAGATTTGAGGCTGTCTGCATCAGTGTCCATCTCCCACGTGTGTGATCATTAAATCATCGTTTGACTCAACCCGACCGGACCAGTGTTGTTATTGTGGTTTTTCTCTTGTCTCCATCCCCAATATTTTGAACCTTAACAGTGATCATACCATCAAACGGAAATCTGGGTATAAAACGAATCCAGAGTTATTTGTAGTAATGAATAGGCAGGCTAGCTGTTTTTCTAGTCTCAGTCTTTATGCTAATGTGGGTTGGTTGGCCAATTGATTATTTGATCTCCCTTTTTTCCAAAACATTCTTGATATTCATTTGCAACGGCCGATACATTCATTGAGGTCCTTCTCCTTCTGTGTTTTGTGTCTCCCACTGGCATGTGTTTGTATATGTGTGCTTACCTCTTTCCAGAGTAGGTGCAGTCACTAGAGGACTTATGAAAAAGTACAAGTCTTAGCTGATGTCTTCAGCTGGACATGGCCCCGGCCTCAGTTGGGTGGTGGGGGTATGTGGCGAGGTGTGGCGAGGTGTGGTTCGTTGCGTGGCTGCGGGGGAAGCTGTTGTAGTCGTTGTTGTTGGTGGCGTATGGGCGGGTGGGAACTGAAAAGCTGCAGGTGCGAGTATTGTGGAAACCACAAGAGGAAATAAAGTGTATGTTGACAAGTGTGATAATGTGGTGGGGTCCCTCATTCATGCCACATTTATGTTTTAATGCTCTTAGTACTGCTGTTTATTTCTAACATGACAGTTCCACGTTAGAGCTCTGCAACATTAAACTGATACATTTAAACATTAAAGGTTGCTGTCAGCCTAATAAAGGATTTTTTATTCTGGCGATTAAACAGGCATTGTTGGTGATAGGCTACAAATGTAACTAATCAGTTTTCTAATCTGTGTTCCAGTGTCTGTAAGTCCAACAGTGTAACTCATCAGCATTTGGACTAAGTGTACTTGTATACATGCACACTGCAGTGATAATGTGCTGCACAGTTTACTGTAAGTGGGCTTCATTCAGTAACGTTAGCTTTACTGATCGCTTATATAAAAGTTATTTCTTCAGGAGAGAATCTATATCAGACTTAGAGGAAAGCAAATAAAAGAATCATGATTTTAAACTGAAGCTCTTCAGCCAGACAGTAAGACCCACTTCACCAAACCTCTCTGGTGCCTTATTGCTTAATTTTGATGAACCTCAATAGTGGCGGCTACAGTAGATATATATACAAAAATGTCTACTCCTTAGTCTGCCAAGCTCTAGGTTCCAAAATGCATAATGATGCAAATAATCATAAATATGGCACTGCATTTCCATGTTTTGTGCACTAAAAGTTAGTTAGTATGTTGATACCTGAAGCCTGTGCCACCTTCTCTATTTTCAACCCCAAACAGAGCTGCTTGTTTGTTTTTTGTTTCAAAAATGGCTCTTGTCTAGAAAGTTCATGAAACCAAACAATTTTGAAGCAGTTTTGCTTGTTTTATCATATAGCTATATAGAAACCACCTTCAGCAAACACATACTGCAACAAAAATGTACTACATGCACAGGATGGTTCACTTGTGCATATACCAGTTCTGGACTATTTAAGAGAGCATTCTCAGACTATACAATACTTTTGTTTATTTGGCTCCGTGGCATCGTGCTGATACTTTCAGTGTTAGTGGCAGACAGAAGCAGGCTTTACATTTTTAAAACATGTCCTTTGGCTGTAATCCTTATTAAGCTGCATAGCATAACCATGACATTTAATACTCAGTAATAAACAGCTTTAAAATACCTACAGAGAGGCCAGTTTAAAAAGAATATTGACATGTTTTTGAACAAGAATCAATACAGCTCTGGGTCTTGGTGTAAAGCAGCAGAGATTATTTGGGTTTTCAACACATTTTCAGTTGCAACCATCTATCTTAGTCCACAAGTAGCTGTGAAAGGACATTTGATATCTGCAGTGTTTAGCGGAAAAGGGAAAGAATAAATGGTTTATGAACCATTGACCTCTCACAGACTGGCCTCTACACTGTGACTCAGATCTACAGTCTCTCTATAAAGCCCTTTTCACATCTCATAGAATGAAGGGAAGACCACAGGGAAAAACTACACACTTCAAATATGGTCTATAGAGTCAGAAAAAGAGGGGAAAGGGAAAAACTTTCTCTTTTAAAATACATTTTATTATGTAGAAACCAAAGACAAAATGTACATTATTAACATCATAATGGTAATCACAGACTGACGTTAATGAAGCTTGAGTTCTTTCAGAGAGTCGACTTCACACATTAGAAATGCTAATATCTTGTTCTAGTGTTGCAGTCAGCAGGTATAAAACAACACAACATGTTAACATCAAGAAAAACAATGCTATGATACAAACATAAAAAAGACTAGATTTCTGCATTCAGAATGAACCTCTATAAACAAATCCACCTACCCACACCCACTCGCACATATGGGTAATGTTAATGTAGTTTCAGTAAGAGGATTGCTTTAGGCCTAATTCTAATGGGATGTGTAGCAGGATTCACAAAACAACTGTACTTCACTCTGAGAATTAACTTTGTAATATACTACACAAAACATAGACGAAACACGAAAAGTAAAGCGTAACGAACGAAATTAGAATAAAGCAGACACTGTGTGCTGCATCGTTTCAGCCTCTTTTTAGTGTAACTAAACTTTAAGGATAACTCTAGGTTACCCACCTAGAGTTATCCTTAAAGGGTTGATTTTGAGACAGAAAGCTGTGGTTCATGTGTTATTTCCCCTTCAATCGTCAGTCTTCTTAACCCATCACGAGTGTCATACAGTCAATCAAGAAGCTCTCTCAGAGGCCACTTGTGAACCAGGCTCCCCCAGAAATTACTGACTGACAATCTCCCCTCTTTAAAAGGCCAGATAATAATCTGATGCTTCAAATCACTGCACCAAGGTGATTTCCATTATTGTCTTTAATTAAAAGTCCATCAACATATTGTTTCATGCCAGAGCATAATAATGACTCCTTAACAATGGATCTCATAGGCAACCTGTGATCCGAACAGGAGACTCTGACTGAGGAAGAGCTCTTCTGGGTCTGTTGTTAGGGGCCCCTCTCCCCCATCCGCTGGGTTTCTGCGTAGTCCCAATCCCCCCGATCGTGTCAGAGTCTGAACCATTTCGTGATCGAGGAGAGCCTCCTTCATGCCCTTCTGTTGGACAAACCCGCTCATCATGGGACATGCAGACGAAGTGGAACCCAGGACCGGCTTGGCTCGGTTGAGTACGTACATCTCGTGGCCATGGTCATCGCGGTACTCCTCCAGCTGCGCAAAGGTGGTGGGTCCATCAGAGTAGTCGTTCACATAGAGGATGCTCTCTTCCTTGCTCGTGCAATAGGAGCCAGTGTCATCTTTCTGATACTGCTGGTGACGAGTGTAGATCATAATCAAGAGGAGAACAGCAGTGAGTGCCAGCAAGGAGATGCCAACAGCAATAGCAGTCTGTGTGGCAGGGCCCAGGGCATTAAAGTCCATGCTGTCTTGCTCATACAGAGGCTCCTGGCTAACATCCACAACCTCAGGCTGGTAAAAGGAGTTGGACGAAGATGAAACATAGGAGTGAGTGTTCAAACGAGGCCAAAACTGAGATGAATAGGAGGAAGAAGACATGTTGACTGCTAGGTGGAAAGTAACCCTAGCCACACCACCAGGGTTCCAGGCCTCGCATTCGTAGCGCCCAGCATGTGCTACGGTGACATTGCTGAGAAACAGCATGCCGCTGCCCATGTCTGGATCAAAGCTGTCCCTCTCGCCACCTTCCTCAGTTCCACGTACAGGCCCGTGGATTGCTCCAACACCTCCCACCTTGATCCCCCCACTGCTTGGTAAGGCTGTCACCGCTCCACCGGCCCCAGGCCTAAACAGCTCCCCATTGGGTCCCAGCTCTTGAACCAGGCCTCGAGGTGACAACTGTGGTTTACCATGGGAGGCTTTTTTCCAAGTCACTTGAGGCTGAGGGTATCCCGAGGCCTGGCAGGAGACTCGAAGACTCTCTCCTAGGCGAACGGTCAGGTGGCTTGGCTCGAGCTGCACTACTGGAGGGATGCAGACCAGACTGTTTGGAGGTACCTCCACCAGGCTGAGGTGGGAGAGGCGAGGAGGTTCAGAGCACATTAGCCGACGCTGCTCTGCAGAACTCAAGAGACGCTGTCCGTCTTCGCTTATCCAGGTTTTCAGCCAGCCAAGAGCGCAATCACAGCGCCATGGGTTCTCTATAGGGGAATGAAAGAAAGCAGTTAAGGAAACAGACATAAACGGAACGCAGTTTTCAAGGTCAAAATTAACCTAGCATAAATCTGATAGCATGGTGGAAAGTAACCCTGGCCACCTGCATGATCTACTGAAGTGGATTTGTTAAATATATTTTTTTGTTCATGTAATATCAACTTTCTAATTCAATTCAGTTAATCTATCCATCAATTCTCTTCCACTTATCCAATCAGGGTCAAGGGGGGCTGGAACCTATCCCAGCTGCTGTAGAGTGAGAGGCGGGGTACACCCTGGACGGGTTGCCAGCCTGTCGCAGGGCTACCACAGAGAGACAGATAACCATTTGCACTCACATTTACACCTGTGGGCAATTTAGATTTACCAAGATTTCAAACCCAGGACATAAGAAACTTCCAGCAGAACCAGGCTCTGCCGTGACCAGTTGAGGATAATGGGAGTGAGACAGGACAAAAAACATATTGTGGTGCTGTGGAGTTCTTTTGAGCCCACCGCAAGACCCTGGGCCTTAGTAATCAAGACTAAATCATTGTTCATGTTTATAGTCACAGAGACATCATAGAGCTGTTTAAATAATAACAAAAACAGACTGTGTACATTTTTTACACTCTTTGGGACATATAGACAGTGACAAAAATGTCAAACTTGGAGAGAAGTTCACTCTTTGAATCCATTAATGCCTCTGTCATTAAATGTAATGAGTGTGAAGTTGGGATTGTTGCTTTCTTGGAAGTTACAGTAAGGGTCAGTCCAACTTTAGAAAAGTGTGGGAGGAGGGATTACCAGATTTTATCTGAGTAAACAGGCTCCTCCACATGAGGTCCCATTAATTAGCTGTTTTGTTAATTTAGTTGGCTTTTTCCTCTGGTTTTAATTCTCGGAAGTCTGCCTGCTGTGACCCGCTGTTATAATTTCATTGGTAGAGTGTGAATTTCAGTGGTTGGAAATACATTATTGCAGGGGTGTGAGTTATTCGGAAGTGTGGAAAGAGAGAAGTTTTTCAAGGCACCTTGAATTAAAATCAGTGTTGGATGATTCTATCATATTATAGTAACACTTAATATAATCTAGGAATTCTACCCACCTGTAACACGGAGCACCTGCAGACTGACAAGCGGTTTGAGTGATGAAGCTCCCAGGGTGCGGAGGTGATTCCTGCTGAGGTCCAGCAAGGCCAGAGACGACAATCCAGACAAGGCTTGCTCAGCTAGCAGCTCAATGCTGTTTTCTTGCAAGTGGAGTTCCTGCAGACGCTGCAGACAGCAAAAATGGCACAAAGCAGGGGAAGCAGAGGTAAGTATAAAATGTGCAAGTTCATAAGGGATAGAATTATCCAGTATAGTGACAGGAGGGTGTCTCAGCTCCACCTGAGTCAGTCTGTACTGTATTACCACATGCTAGGGATTAAGGAGACATCAGTCACGAATAAGACTTAGGCTACGTTCCCACTGCAGCTCTTAATGTTCAATTCTGATTTTTTGATCAAATCCAAGTTTTTTGTCTGCTTGTTCACACTACAAATAAAATGCGACAGCAAATGCGCTCTAGTGTTAACCCTCAAAGCGGCCCGCATGTGCAAAAGAAGACGTCACACACAACTCGCTCTGTTTAGACCCAGACCAAACAGTATTGTTTGACTGATGGCCCTTAATATAAAGACTTGTTTCGGACTTTACGTTTCCCAATTTTGCTTTAAGTTATAAAGTTATTTTGTTATTTACATATGGCCCAATAATTATCCTTATTGCTGTTTTTTGAGGAGCGGTGCTTCAAAGGATAGTTGCAGATTTCTGTCAGAATCTGCAGATTATACAGTACAAATAAAATGTTCACGTTTCTCCAACGTTGTCTTCCCAACAGTTTCACTGGATGGCCAGGAAGCGTTCGCGATGTCTTCTTGAGCGCTTCTCCGGCGCTGATAATTGGCGTCTGGATTTAATGCAACATGACCATTCAAACAGCAGTCGCTTTCTAAAACATCAGATATTTGATGCGCTTTCGCCTGCAGTGTGAACGTAGCGTTAAATTTGAAGACATCATTCTGTAAAAACATTCTATATTTGTTTCCTAGAACACCTATTTCAAAGTTTGCATTAATTATTTCCAACTAATACATTTGGGCTGACACAACCTAACCTGTAGTCCTCTGAAGGTGTGGTCCTGGACTCGAGTGATCTGGTTGCCGGCGAGATACAGGATCCTTAGGTGCTCCAGACCCCGAAACATATCAGAGGTAACCAGGTGGATGAGGTTACCATTAAGGGCCAGCTCCAGCAGCTGCCCCTGCCCGAGAAAAGCCCCGGGCTCCAGGGCTGAGATGCTGTTGTTCTGCAGGTATAGATAATGGAGGCTGCCAAGGCGAGTCAGGTCCTGAAGACGGATCTGCACTATCGCATTGTCCTGGAGGAAAATGGTCTTTATGGACGACAGGGTAAATGAAATTAGCATAGTGATCACACATTGATTACATTAGGGAAACAGAAGATAGGATGTGAGGTTTCATCTGAGGTTTGTTTTGTACAAGAAAATGAGTGTGGCTTATAGCTGTGCTGCACTCAGCGGGTAGAAATTAACCACACAATGGATTAAACCAGAAACAGATCCACCTTGAAACACTGTCTCACTGGGCTGTGCATGTTAAATGTAGTCATGTGTGGTGTTCCATATACCGCAGAATGAACTAGTTCACAGTTATGATAATCTTACTAATTCTAATGATGTCTGTATGCTCTAAACCTATCATCGGTAATCATTGTTCATCTGATCTTTCTCAAATCTGGCATATGTGTTGCTGAGAATCCAAATAACATCCAAAGTATGTAAGCTTCAGATAGGTTTGGCTGAGTGGTTCTCATATCAGCTCACTTGTCTGCGATCCTACTCTCCCAATAGGATCCATCACTAATTTCAAGTCATAATGAATACAACATGATTTTAATTGAGTAAAATGTGTTGACTTAACAAACCGGAACTTTGACCCTGAGAGATCTGCACTCCACTGTGAGGCTGGAACAGCGACAGCCGGAGGGACAGCCCAGAGACGGCTGAGGGTATGCTTTACTATGTTACTGAAAAGTTTCGAGCCTCTGTTTCTGAACCAGATCTGCCCCTTTGCCCTACACGTTCAGTTTCAAAACACCGGGTGAAGACATAGACATTCAAAATCAGGCTTCATATTGAGCCTCCACAATGAGTGATGTCACAGTGGCTAGGTCCATCTTTTATTTACATCTTTTAGCTGCAGCCAACAATCTGCCTGTTCTGCAGAGCCCCACTCTGAGCCGGCACAGTGACACCCACGCACATTCTGCGAGTGCAACCTTCTTGTTGTCAGTATATGATTACCTGCATGTGATGTGTTTAGGGGCCATCTGTAAATTGAGAAGGACATGGGTTATATTCTGCCTGAATGAGCACTGTGGTAGTAATGGTAGTTGGTTGCGTTTCACGTGTCTTAGTCAGAAATCACAGGTCTTTTAAGTCAGCATATCCCCAAAAAAGAGTTTTTTTATGAGACGTGCTTTCTGCGTTGGATCTGGCATGCACAATTTTGCAGCTTGATTGGTAATATGCATTCATCTGTGACGCTTCCTTGGAAGAAAACACGGGGGCCACGAGGTAAAGTGTGATGGACGAGATAGACCTGCTGATTGAGGTTAATGGAACAATTTATGCAGGGCATGCTTTACATTAATATTCATGAGCTGCAGTGATGTTGGGGGGGGGGGGGGGGGGGGGGGGTTGAACCCAAGAGGAAAAAAACCACGGCATAATGTTAAACATCTTCGCAACAGATGATCAGAGCTGTGCAAGAGTCGCGCTCTGAGCAAGAATGAATAATTACACAGCCAACAGCGCAGCCCTTCCCTCAGGCTTACATCAAAGAGGGTCACAGTGAATTGATTAACCACAATCATTTCAGGGTAATAAGAATGGATCAGAGAGGAAGTCAACTGAAAACCTCTGGTGTGCATGTGTGTGTGTTTGGATGGGGCGGGGGCACGGGCAACTAGTGCTCTAACATACAGTCCAACTGACCTCGGTGACAGACGGGATGCCCTGTGGGATTTCTTTGACCCCGAGAGATCCGCATTCCACTGTGAGGCTGTAGCAGCGACAGCCGGAGGGACAGCCCAGGGACGGCTGCGGGATGAGGACTAGGATGATCAGGATTAGTCTGGAGAACCACAAGAGGTCCATGACGGCTTTACAGTAGGTCTTCAGAGGCAGAACCTGAAAAGATGGGAAAAAAGGGGAAAACATTTCTCTCTTCTTGGTTAATGCACTTTATTCTCAAAGCGGAGACTGACAGCAGCTCCAGATGTGCTGTTAAAGCATATAACTGTGAAATGGCAAGGGAGGATTGACAAGAAAGCAAGCAAAAACAAGCGTATCTCTTCATCCCCAGCTATTATCCATTCAACTGTGTCTATTCTGCGGGACTGCAGCAGCTTCTATTATAGGCTTCAATTAATTAAAGATGTGATAAAAGATGTTCAGGTTGCCTCAAGGACCTCTCTCTTGTCTGCTTAATGCATGCACAAACACACTCTCCCTCATTTTCGGTCTCTTTCTTTGTCTTACAATCACGCACACACACAAATGTGTAGCAAAGAGTCACGGTCTCTGTTTTGAACTCTGTAATCTCAGAAAGCACATTTACCTCCTCAAAGCAACTCTCCAGCTCTAATCATCTGATCAAAACCATCAGCATCGGCTGCTCGCTGCACCTTACAGCAACGTCTTGCTTTGATATAAACCCATCGCAGAGCAACTCATCCATGCACTTCTTTTTTTCCGCCCGTTTTTTTTTTTTTTTCTTTTTTTTTTTTGCATCTATACGGTCCAGAAGGGATTTATTGTTCTGCTTGGTTGCTCACATCAAAACTCAATGCTGGCCGGCAGTGTTCAAAATAGTTAATCTGCAGCAGGTCACACAAGGATACCGGAGGGCTGGAGATGTAATATGCACTGAAATGTCACACTGAGCCTGTCATTCTGTCCCCGTGACAGCAGGTTGATTTACCGTGCTTTACTTTGCCACCTGCCTCGTCCTGGAGCAGCTTCTTCCAGCAGAGAAGACGATGTCTCATTGATCCAATCTAAAATCTCACATTGTTAGAAAACATTCGCTCGTACCCCGGCCCCCGTTAAGCTTGTCTAACTTGTGAAAAATCCTAGTTTACTTAAAGAGTCTCCCGGACAGATAACTGATAGTATTTGCATCTTGCTCGGAACGATCTGAAGATCGTTTAGTCTATTAATCATCAGAATGCACACAGCTCTCATTAAAGCTAAATGATGAAAGGGTCCTGTGCCTGAAATAAACTGTGACTGATAAATATTTCATTTGCCGGGTGTTTGAACTCTTCTGTCGGACCGATATCAAGCCTGTCCACGCCATAGGCAGCGTTATAATCCAGACGAAATGCCTAAGCGTAAAAGTACTGGGATTGCTGTTTCAGTGGCTGAGAAGTAATTCTCAGTGCGGTCACGCTGCAGTATTAAGCAAATACGAAATAAAACTGGATTATTTTTTTTTAACATTGTGTGTTTCATTTAGAGCACATTTGCAAGGGTAGCCAGCTTGATTAATACAATGTGACCTACATAAGCTTTTCAATCGTCTCCTCTCACCAAAAAAACACTTATTAACAAAAGCATGCCATTTCCTCTCTGGAGCTCGCCAAACAAGCATGCAGAGAAATTAGGTATTTCTATTGTTGGGAAGAGAAAGCACAAAAATTGAATTCTGAATTAGGCCTTGGTCTGTCATTGAGCCTTTGTTACTTCTCACAGTGAGATGACTTCTAAATAGCTTTGACTTAACTTGAAAAGTGTCAGAAGGGGAACCGGAGAGGAAGACGCCTGCCCTCGGCTAAGAATACACTCAGAACAGGGTGCACAGTCAGATATTTGTTGTTAGAACATGAGCCCAACATCAATGCAAACGACGCACTGCCAGAATACAGCTCGTGCATTTCTCTCCTTGCTTCCAGGGCTGCTCAGTTTTTTAAAAACCGCACGCATACAGAGTCTGGATGGCCCACACACAAAGGGTACCCATGGAGTCATCAGGTTCTGCAAACTGAAAGGACTCAGTGACAAAAATAACACAACGGGCGGGGGCAGGCTTCTTTAAATAATGCTGCTGACACTTGTTTTGCAGTACAATGTATACTCCACTTTTTCTAGATTCAGCAGAGACTTGACTTTTATCTTTTGTTTTGCTGATGTGGGATTTTGGTGGTAAGAGGTCAATTTGTTCATTTCTGTCTCGGTAATCCCTCGCGGAACACGCGGTAATCTGCACAATCAGATGCTTGTTAGCTAAGCCTCTGTCTGTGCTGTCCACGTTTTTGTGGAGGGAGGCGCTTTGTTCGGCATAAAAAAAAAACGAGGTCAGCAATATATCTTTATTGACCACGTGGGAAAGTGTACATAAGATGATTAAGGCTTGTTGGTTTGTAGAGCGAGCCAAGAGTCAGGGAGAGAGCGGCCGCAGAGACCTGCCAGGGCAGATGTCAGTCAACAAATGCCAAAGGAAATCTAATAAACCTGGCATCACACAAAGCCCTGCTCAGCATTCACCAGCAGCTCCTAACGTCCGCCCACGCACATCTCTGCAAACATTATTTTGCACTGGACTTGTTTATTTGGGCATTTCTGAATTACAAATGTCTCTTTTGCTCTTGACACAGTGATCTGTTTCTGCAAACAAAATCATCACCCACTGGTGAACAGTTACATTCTGGCTGACCAAACACTCACAGCGCCGACAGCTCGCTCTTGTTTTTGCCAAGAAGGGTAGGTGTTGATATGTCAGAGGTGCAGCAGACTAGCCAGAGTGCTGGAGGCGGGAATCAAAGTTCACATTCCCGCGTTGCCATCGGTGCAGGTCGGCCTCATCCGTTGTTATGGTAACTCTCGCAATCAGGGAAGTTTCTGCTTGCAGGGCCTGAAGGCCAGCCACAGTTCCTGTGAGCTGCTGTTAGGCAAACAACTCTGCAGAAATAGAAGCTGTCATTTCCAGGGGAAAATTGCTCACAGGCACTTGAGCTATGTGATGACCCAGAGCTAAATTGTAAATTCTCTCTCTCACTCTCTTTTTTTGGTTCTGAATCTCTTTCTCTTTTTCCAGCTTCAACTTTTCCCTCCCTCTTTCTCTCCTTGTTCCCTTCACAGTTTCCTTGAAAAGCCGCCATCATTTTCCCTTTCCATAGTCTCTGACCTCGCTCTTTTCTCATCGCCTGTCCTTCAGCTCTGACTGACAGGTGCTAAATCATTTGTCTCCGAGCATCCTTTTGTCCACAAATAAACCGAGGGCCAAGGCTCCGGCAGTGCACTGTGGCACTAACCCAAGAGTAACACACTGACTTTGAGAGAGAGTCTTGTTGGTGCGCACCAAAATGCACAAACACACACAGGAGCGCTCATGAACATGCAAAGCACGCCTACAATACAACACTCATATACAAGCACCAGCCACCAACGTTCAGGGACACACACTCTTGACTGGCAGACGCACACACACATAGAGGAAGACGCTCATATGCTTATGCGCTCGCACATCTTGTCTACAACCAGCAGCAGCTATCATCATTCACAGACACAGACAAGTCAAACACTCACATATTTTTGTGTCAGCGGTAAAGGAAGCTCTGGTCAGTTAATAAGTCTGCATTGATTTCTTTATTTTTCCACTATTACTCCGTCCAGTTGGGCTCTGCAACCATTGATTTTCACCGTGAAAGCAGTGGGGAGGGGAGCTGGCATTTGTGAATGTCTGTGTTGAGGAGAAACAGAGTAAATGACTGCATGTTGCTTATTGCTGGGTTACTTGTGTGTGTGTGTGCCTGTCTGTGTGTGTCTAGCTCACTGTCAGGTTGCCTCGAGCCAAATCACCCTCTGAGCAGCAGCAGCACTCCGCCACCACTCCCAGAGGAGCATTTACTCTAAAACCTTCACTCCCTCTCCGCGTACTAAGACAAACTCGATAAATCTTTGCTATTTAAGAGTTCACATGATAAACTGCTGTGACACGTCTGTCTGTGACGTGGAGGCTGTTGTTGCTAATGTAAGCTGGCAAGCAGATAGACTCTGAAGGTATTGACATATTCTGCACGGAGCCTCGAATAAACCCACAAACTCTGATTTTGTTTTGAGGTTCATGCGACGCTTTATACAGGCTGCTGCTCTGGCTGAAACTGCAACCATGAGCGGAGCAATTTAGAAATATCAGCGTACGGTGTCTCTCGCAGGCTCAACAAGTCTGTGTGCTGGAATCCTTGCAAGTCAGTTTGATTTGCGACTGATAATTGAGAACTAAAAGCACAGCGGCGACTGCAGCGCTGCATAATCAATATTCCATTCCATTTTCTACATAAGATTTATATTTATGCCTTCGTGGTCCGGGAAGGGTGGCTGAAACATCACGTCATAATTGCTCACAGCTCAGGAGAAGGTTTTCGACCCGTTTTAGCCTTGCGACTTGTTTTCTGTTGCTCCATGCCTTCTTTTTCGTTTTTTTCTCCCCCAAATCTGGTTAGTATGATGAAATACAAGCAACACTGCAAAAGCAGTGTGTCAGAAAATGTCTGACATAAAAATAAGGCTGCTGCTATATCACATGTATATCTTATTATATATGAATAGAACAAACTAATGTGGCCAAAAATGTAACAAGTTCAAATTCATAGTTTTTTAAAATGCATTTTAAACCTTTTTTCTAGGGTGTGCTTTTGCTTCTGTTTTGCTATTTTAGACAATTAAATTGTACTCAGACAACAGGTGTAGAGTGCGACCCTAACTGACAAAGTACACACAGCTAACAATTCAAAGGAAACCAGACAAAGTAATAAATCAGTCATTGTATTTGTACCACCATGAAGGTGCTGTACACAGTCCACTATATACTGTATACTGACCATGGATGGATTTAATGCAAAGCAAAAGCATTTCATTTTCACTAACCAAGAACCTTTTATAAAAGAATACAGAGCATGAAACTGCTGCCCACTTACTAACAGACTACATGATTATAATAAGAGGCAAACACACATACATCAGTCTGGGAACCTCACTAACTAGCCTCTGGGAGGAGGAGCCAAATTTCCAGATCTTCTGCTTTAGCCACGATATCAGTATATCCAGGTCTATGCTTGCTATTTGATGGATTGGTGATGGATTACCTGCTCAAACATGATTAGTTAAGTCAGACTCAGACCACAAATACAATGCAGACAGTTTCAGTTAGCAAAACTTTGGCCCATTGTCTTCCGTTTCTTCCGATTCAAAATCAAATCAAATCAAATCAAATCACTTTTATTGTCACATCACATGTGCAGGTACATTGGTACAGCACATGTGAGTGAAATTCTTGTGTGCGAGCTTCACAAGCAACAGAGTTGTGCAAAATACAAAAATGTAAACAAGCAAAATACAAATGTGGAGACACTTGCTTGTAGACGCTGCACAAACAGTGAACACCATGTTTAAATCTCTTACAAATTTTCTAACAAGCTCCAAAGTTACAGCACTTTGTAATAACCAACATTAGTATATGTGTGTGTAAGCAGATGGACGTTGTCTGGATGGCCTTAATACTTGTTTTTAAAAAAACAGGTGGGCTGTCAGTGACATAAATCACCACACTGTTAACCTGAACGCCATGTTTCGTGTTCTTTTTTCACTAACAGCTGAGCTTTGTTTTCACTTTGAGTTGACTAGCTTTTAGGTTAGGAGTCGGCACCTGCTTTGGTTTAAGCTACAATGATTAGACAAGTGCAGCAACTGTATCACAGCCGCCTTTATCATTTATGGCACAGATTCAACATTCCCCAGAGATTTTGGTCCACATTGATGTAATAGCATCACACAGTTGCTGCAGATTTGTCAGCTGCATATCCATTATGCAAATCCCCTCTTCCACCACATCTGGGGATTGTAGAGACCATCTGACCTCATTGTCATGTTCAAGAAACCATTCGGTATAAGATGATCTGAGCTTTATGACACGATGTGTTATCCTGCTGGAAGCAGCCATCAGGAGATGGGTACACTGTGGTCAATACTCGGGTAGGTTACGGTGTTTAAATAATGTTCAAAGTGTGCCAATAAAATATGCTCAACAGCATTACAGCAGCAGCAGCAGCAGCCTGAATCATTAACATAAGGGAGGATCGATCCATGCTTTCACTTTGTTTATGCCCAGTTCTGACCCTACCATCTGGATGAGAAACAGACTCATCAGATCTAGCAACATTTTTCCAATCTTCTGTTGTTTACTTTCAGTGGCCCCATGCGAATAGTAGCCTCAGTTTCCTGTTGTCAGCTCACAGGAGTGGCACCTGGAGTGATCCTCTACTGCTCTAGCCCATCTGCTTCAAGTTGTGGCTTCAGAGATGCTCTTCTGCCACCTTAGTTGTTACAGGTGGTTATTTGAGTTGCTGTTGCCTTCCTGTCTGCTCCAAGCAGTCTGGCCATTCTCCTCTGACCTCCGGTTTCAACAAGACATTTTGGTTCAGCGAATTGCCACTCGCTGGATATTTTCTCTTTGTTCGACCGTTCTGTGTAAACCCTAGAGATGGTTGTGCAGGAAAATCTCAGCAGTTTCTAAAGTACTCAGACCAGCCCCCGTGGCTTTCACAACACCACTATAATGGTCACTTAAATCACCCCTCTTCCCCACTCTAATGCTCGGCTTGAACTTCAGCAGATCGTCTTGATCATATCTGCATTCCTAAATGTGCTGAGCGGCCAAAACTGAGTGGGTACTTAGAGCGAGCTGTTTCTTGTATCCAGTCCTTATGATAAGCCAAACTAACTTTGGCTCTAACTTCATCTTTACAGCATGGTGTCAGTCTTCCTGCCTGAAGAAATTATAGTTAAGTGCAAATTTTGAGAGAACAATAAACATAAATGAGCCAATTGTGTGTTTGTGTATGCGTGCCTCAATTACTCACTTAGTAAACACTGCTGGCAGCAGGCTGTGTCACCTTTTCGAACACAACGTCACACATACGCATGTGCTCTCTCACAACTTTTTTCCATTTTCACAGACATTTTCCTCCAGCCTCTCTCTGTCGCACACTGTCCATTCTAATTGTCAAGCTTGGTGGATGCGATCAGTCCTAGCCGTTTCTCTCACAGTAGCCGCATCTGACAGGCTGCCTAATTTGCCCCAGATTAAAATAAGCAGTTTGACTGATTGATTTATTTTAATATTTATATACATTTTGGTCCGTTTTCATCAGTCGGGCTTCAAACCTCTTGTTTTTCTGCTGTGCCCAGTACGACACTGACAAACACCACTCACGTTTGAAGGTTTAAGGATGGATGAGATCAGACAAGTTTGAAGGCAAATGCTGGGAAGACAGATCATCCTGTATGGCAAAGCAGAACAATCCCTTCCATTCTTATATTTCCCTGGATTTGACAGAAGCATTAACTTGAATGGATTTTCTTTTTCTATGCGACTGTTTTCTTTTAAGCGGCTGCCCCCCCACCCCCTCCCCCATTGTTCTGGATGGACGAATCTGAATTGTAAATATTGTTTATAGCAGTCGAGTTGAAAGTGCAGGTATTACTCAAGCAGCAGTGAAACTGTGTGTGAAAGCGTATGTGTCCAGAAATGAAATGAAATGCTCCGATAATGATTGCTTATCATCCATCTATATTGCACTTCTGTAATACTTGGGTGTGCAGTGGTTGTCTGCGGTAGGAGCCACTGAATCCTCATAAATTATGTTTCTTTGTTGCCATGGAAGTGACAGCATCTGCTGACTCCAAGTAATGGATGTCAGGTGTGTGTCAAATTGCACTCTGACACCTAGCCTATACTGTGGTTATCTGTACAGTCTGGCATACAGGCAGGAATTAATGAAACTTTAACAGAATCTGCTTCTTTTTTTTTCTCATGAATTTCTTATTTCAGCTGATCTTTGCCATCTGCCCGTATCAAGTCAGGCCAGAATTGAGGGTACTATACAATTACAGCCATGAGACATTTCAGTCATCATTGTCTGGCAGACAGTAGCCAATGAAAAATTAAACATCTCTGCAGCCGTAAGAAGTCAACTTGTCTGTACGGATATGTCCACGGAAGACAGATTCCCCACCCTCAGAGTTAAACAAACGAGGTCCTATCTAGGGTGGGGGGGGGGGGGGGGGGTTGCTGTTTGGCTCCACACCGCTTCATGTGCAGAATAGCAATTAAGCAGAGGCAAGCACATTACAACTCTTGACATTAGGGAAGAGAGACGTCTAAAATTCCAAATAAGAAAGCAGGGTGGTCTTCCTGTAGGGTTACACTACTGCATGCTAATCATATATCACTCTTGGTCCCTCACTTTAAAATATCTCCAATAGCAGCAGCAGCTCGTCAGATAATCTGGATATGCTGCAGCTCTGTCTGCAGTGACATTAGTGTAAGTTGTCTGAAAGGTATTCTACAGTCTAAGAGAACTGTTTAAGCATCGTAGCGCTGACACATGAGGACACAAAGTACAAAGTTCCAAATCACTGCTGTGACCGGATTGCTAATTAATCACGCCTGGAGTTCTGTGTCAAGACAAACAGCAAGAACCTTTGACAGCTGGTCAAACAGTGATGACCCAGTTTATCCGGCAGACCCAGTGCAGTGAGATACAACCGCTCTGCAGCGGAACCCAGAATATGTGACGCTCATCATTCCTCAAGTTTTTTTCTTTTCTTTTCTCTTTGACAGGTGTTGATTCTGTTTCATGGCGGCTGCCTTTTGTGCTGCTGTTGAGCTGTATAGGTCATTATTTATTTATGTGCACTCACTGGCCCATTTGTTAGGTACACCTGCAAAGTATAATGCTGTGCAATGCAATAACCCTGTTATAGTAGTCATGTATACAAAGGTGAGTTTTGAGTGATGCGTGTGTCAGTACGGAATTGGACTTGCAGTATTTGTACTCGATATGTGTGTTATATGTGTTGTATACCGGGAGGTATTTACATTTTTTGTCCGTCTCATGTACAATCATTGTAACAAAAAAGACAAACAAACAAAAATCTGGCATCTTGCAAGGGGAAGTGAGCAGATGCACCAGATTGATTTGAACTACACAAGCATACACAGCAATAACAAGTGATTTAGCACACACACAGTTAGACAGACTTTCCATGTCAGGACTTTACACTAGGCTGCTGAATTTGAAGTCTGTAGGGCGTGTTACTACCCCCCCCCCCCCCCCCCCCCCCCCACACACACACACACACTCACAAAAATAATACAAAGACCAGGTTAGATACTGCTGTAGTATTAACACTATACAGAAACGAAAGGGTCTTATTTTTTTTTTCACTTCAATTAACATATTCTAGGAACGGTTATATGTCACCTATAAGTTTAAGTAACAGGTACTCACAGACAGGGGGAAAAACAACAACAACAAAATCCCCAAAAAGGAATAAAAATATTAAAAATGGTGTTCTCCCCAGCTTCAACTATGAGATGATAATAATAACATTTCCCAAAACAAGCCACCTCTTCTGTTTTACTCCCTTTCTGGTATCTGTGTGAGTGGGCTGCACAGTTTTCTGTTACTTCAACACAGAAAAGGAAAAAACAAACAAACAAACAAACAAAATCAACCAATGTGGATTTAAATCAAACGTCAAACGGGGTCGCTAACAACCGGCAGTATGAGATACCTCAGTCTCACTATCCCAGGCGAGAAAGGAAAGGAAAGCGCATTTAAAACCTACCCTTTTCTTTGCGTGCACGGACTTGGTCTCGGCAGCAGCGGTCGGGCGACTTGAAAGAAAAACTATAATAAGAATTTTTAACAATAATAACAATAATTTAAAAACAAAAAGAGGAATTCCACTTGAAATCACAGCAGGGGAAAGCGTCGGAACATTGTTTCCCTCCCTCTGCCCTGCTCGCTCCTGGCTGGGCAGCGCTGAGGAGTCCACACAGGCTGAGCTGCTCCGCTGTAATTGGACGCTGCGAGCCGGAGGAAACTGCTCGCGTCTGCCAGGGCTGGACTTCAGTGCTGATGATGCTCCATTAAGACTTAAGACTCTTGTCTCCCTCCTCTCATATTATTATGCGGCTTTGATTCGTATTCCCCCTTTCCCCCTGACTTTATCGGTTGCTTTCTTCCAATAGTGACCCACTCTTCTAATTATCTCTGCTTGAACGGACTCCCTCCCCCTTCTCTCTCTCTCCTTCTCGCTCTGTGTGCATGAGTGAGAGAGCAATAGAGATGGAGATCCCTCACTCCTTTTACTCTCATTTATTCACTTTCATAACACACTAGGTGATCCTCTTGCCGCCGTCAACCTTTTGTTACAGTTATTTTTAAGTGACAGTTCCACAGCAGCAGGAAGGACGCTAAAGAAAAAGCGCCACGTTACTGTGAAACAACACATTAGCAGGGAGGGAAGCAGAGTGGTTTCAGCACCACGGACAGCGGCCTCGTCTTTTATTGTGAAAGGTTACGGGCGTGTAAAATGTGATCATCCATGGTCTACTGCTGAGAAAGAGACGCTCATCATATATTTCCGGCTGTGACGACGACAGGAATGAGATTCTGAGTTGAAAAAGTCCTATTTCGATCTGGCCAAGGGCAAGAGAATCCAAGCTGAACCGCCAGCCTCTCAATATCCTGAAAAACCACACTACTCAGTCATACTGCAGACACAGTTCATTACCGGCTGTGTGGCAGAGGATGATTTTGAGCACAGGTTACATTCTATTTTGCAGCATTTTGCAGTCTGCTGTCTTGTACTGTGGCACAATACAAACAACTTTAAAGCTACTGACAGGTAAATAATGTAAATCAATTTGTTCTGCTCCTCTGACAGGTGCCATCCACTCAACAGCAGCAGTCGTTCCCAGCAGGAAAACGTCCCTGCTATGCTGTTATTAATGGCAATTTTCACAAACAGTTATTGTATTAGAACACCAGTAACAGCCCAAGGCCTCCAACATTCCCAGATCCCAGTCTGATCAAGTTTGTATGCGACGTGCAAGAAGAAACCAGATCCATGGAGGTCCCACTCTAAAACCCACAGAACTCAGAAGGTCAGCTGCCAACGCCCTGGTGTCAGAGGTTCTCTGTTCATATCCTGGAATGGTGGGGACCTACAAAATATTAGACAGGTAATTTAAATATGGTCTGATTAGTGGACAGTTCTCATGGAATTTGGCATTCCTTAAAGTTTTCTTCCCATTGCCTTTCCTTAGGAAAGGCTTATTTACAGCCACCCTGGATCGCCATGGAAACAACACTGGTCCATCCTTTGAGTTAGGTTCCATATTTATTCTTAAACAATCATAGGTCAGTGTTAGGTGACCTAAAAAAATTCTTTGAAAACACGGACCAGACTAAAAAATTGGTGAAAACGCAACCAATGTCCAAAGAAAAAAAATTGAAAGACATTCAGAAAGCCTACACAACTATTTCCTTGACCGTTTCACTCATAGTGGTCACTACAGTGGACAGCTATTCAAAGGGTGTTTTCTTGTATTTGCGTCAGTGTTGATGGCATACTTGCACATAAACCACTACATTGGACTGATGTGACGCTTCATACCCTGCCACCCACTGGTCGTTTAATGCTACTATAGGTGTATAAAGTGTTTCACTGTAATTATTGTTATTTAACACTGTCATGCATGAATTATGACAACCTCAATCAGGATTTTTTTCTTTATTCATCTTTTCATGCCTAAAGAATAAAAATACTTAAGAAAAAAAATCCTGATTGAGGTTGTCATAATTCATGCATGAAAGGGTTAAAACCACTTTTTAAAAATAACATGAAACTCTGGCTTCTTGGAAGGAAACTGTAATGAATTGAGGGGTGGTTCAAAACCTTTGCACAGTACCGTATATTGGACATATTGTGTCCTACTCAATGAGCTCCCAGCTCCTGTATCAACCATAGACTGTTTATAAATGATAGACATAGCCACCGTGGAGTTTGGACTGTAAAGTTAGCATTTGGAAAAGAACCATGACAATATTGTTTTTTAGGAATCAGATGTGACCATATCTAGATGAAAGGTTGACATGCATATTTGCCAGATGACAAGCTTTGTTAGCGATCTGATGAATATCTGCTAATGAGTGCTAACAGTCTAATCCTATACTCACCAGCTCTGTTCCATTCTCAGCAAGCCTGATTATTTTTCTTATAACGGCATTAAAAAATACCCAACAGTACAAACACAGTCAACATGTCCAGTCTGATGAGCCAAAATTTGCAGGGGTGAGGCCTAACAGACAGCAATCAGCTACAGGGTCCTGTCGATTAAAGCAGCCACACTTTTAGATTTTATGTCTTACCAGTATCGATGATGCATGAGTTATTGAAAACAAATCACCCTCTGTACAGTCGTTAGACATAAACTATCCAAAACAATTAGTTTAACTAGGCTGTAAACATGCCTTATAATGCTATTTAGTTGGCCATCTTACAAAGAGAGTCTATGGGGACTGACTTGCTTTTGGAGCCAGCCTCAAATGAGTGTTAGAAGAACTTGGTTTCATTTTTTATCCAAAGACGTTACAGCTTGATGTCAACAGCACTCGATTTATCGCATTTTAAATAGGTTTAAACAGCCTACACAATTACTGAATACAGAATTAATGTTAATGTTGATGTGCATTATACTCCTTAGATTGACAAAATATGGTCATTTAGACTCTTTATCCTCTGACACTTTAATGTACGTATACTGTGGCTCTTGTGAGAAATTTAATTGAAATAATTACAAAGAATGAAAAAAACATAGTTTGCATGTGTCAGGGGGCACACAAACAGACATGTCTGGAGGTTAATGAAAATCACTAGTGTCAGTCAAATTGTAAATTGGGTTCACTTTTATCCATAACTTTCAACTTAACGATATCCACCTCTTCTAGCTAATTTTCTCTTTCATCCATTAAACTTCAACTTGAACAGATAGGATATATAAAATACAGTTAAATGGTTGACTCAGTGTTTTTGTTAATAAATAGCTCCAAATGCTAATTATGCAAAATGTCAAACAGGATGAAATTAACGATGTGATCACATTTTTTTCTTCCAATGGGTCGATCGTCTCTTCACTGTAATATCATTATGTCATTATTCAAAGCCATAACTCAGAAACAGGGAGGTTGTAACTATATTTCACCTGGGGGAAGCCATTGAATCAGCTTCGTCACTAAAACTAGGTGCCCTCCCTATAGCTTGAACCTGCCAGACTGATATGTGTGAGTCATCCACTAGTTAGAATTTGCAGCATCTTTGAAGCAACAGTCACGTTTCAAGCACCGTCTACACCAGCGGTCTCAGCTTGGTGTTCTGTCAGAATCAGCTTTATTGGGCAAGGATAAATACATTGAGCACATTTGATCCAGTCCTTTTCAAGTCTTCACTGTAAGTTGGGATTCTGGACAGACTTGGCTGGTGGGGGCATTCAGCTGTGAGGTGGTAATTCTTAGTGATGTGCGGATCGATATTGATTGATATTGATACCAGTTATTTATGTTCTAGAATCGATTCTCATATTAAAATATCGATATTTTAGTAATTTGGGGTAAATTTGTAGTTTATCATTAACAGGAACACAGTGGAAAGAAACTATATCATTTGGAAGGAACTACTTTCTCTTACAGCTGTATGAATGTGTGGCAGCCCCTTGGCATGTGCACTCACAACAGCAGCTGAGCATAAACGGAGTTGTGTGTAGACGTATATTTCCTCCACAAACAGCCAAGATGCGGTTTGCGATACATGTGGCAAGACAGTGAGGTGTTGTGGCAACACTACTAACCTTGTCAAACACCTCAGAGTAAATCATATCACAGAATATGACGAGGCGAACTGAAGAGGAGGAGAGGAGAGGGACAGGTGCTGCTAGGGTGAGGCAGACGTCTCTTGGAGTCCTTTAGTGCTGCAGGCAGGCAGCGTGTTCAAATAGCTCACAACTTCAGGTTTTTTTTATTTCTATATGATAATTCTGCATTATTAATAATAATAATAATGGATTGCATTTATATAGCGCTTTTTGAGACCCTCAAAGCGCTTTACAATTCCACTATTCATTCACTCTCACATTCACACACTGGTGGAGGCAAGCTACAGTTGTAGCCACAGCTGCCCTGGGGCAGACCTATTAAACAATAGGAACAAGTAGTCTGATGCCCTGTAATCATAATGAAGCTATAATTTGAAATACAATAAAACATTAAGTTTTTGCACAAAGTATCGGATCCGTATCGTCGATACCACCCTGAATTTTACTTGGTATCAGATCGGAAAGGAAATCAGTGGTATCGTACATCACTAGTAATTCTAGTTATTCCAACTGTTTAATGGTTAAAAGCTAGATAAACCTGCTTTTAGCTGTTTTAACTGAACATATTACCTACTAATTTAAGCTAGCAGTTTTAGTCATGCTAATTATTTTAGCTATTTTTTTGATTACTTTTAGGTAAACTATCTTTGACACTCCATTGTTATTGTAATTCTCTTAGTTAGTCTTTGTACATTTTTTTCCCAAAATCTTTTTATATAATTTTACGCTAGCAGTTATATAGCAGTTAGCTAACAGTTTACATCACTTTCTTTACTTGCTAGCCAGTTTCACACTCTTAGTTACAACAGGTGGCATGCCTTTAAGTGTTAGGGCGTGTATTTTTTATTTTTTTTTAAGTACTTATGCTGCACTGAAATGTTACCATAAAACCCACTGCCACTGCTCAAGTCCACCTGGTGTAAGCTGTAGTTTCCAAACCTGGTTGTGAATCAAAGACACACATGCTCCTGTGTGTCTTTGATGTTGACTTGATCGCACGCTAATCACACAGTAGTTAAATCCGTGCTGACCCATATTTAGCGTTGCTTGATTGACAGCTTGTGCGTGCATGTTCGAGCACACACGCATACGCTCATACTTAAATGTGCACTGATGCATAGCCATATGTGAAAAGGTTCCCATGCCTAAGCAGGTATATTAGCTGGTGCCTAATTGCGTGTCTTTGTGATGCTGAGCGCGCCGTACTGTGTGTTTGGGCTTGGATTTTAATGATCTCCTCTTTCCCCCTCTGGGCCAGGATGAGCCTATTTCGACCCACATCTGGATAATTAACATCACACTCAAATGTCTGTACGAGCACAGAGATCCTTTCACCATCTTCCTTGCTGCTCTTAACTCATCTCTCTTTTTTTTGGCTCACAGGAGAAGCAACAAATGCTAAATTACAACCCGCTGGCTATTTGTATGCATGCAAAGTCCCATACACATTTTATTTGCACATTAATTGCTCCATAAACTTCCCCAACAAGTTGTGTTTTCCAGCCATAAAAACCAAAAGCGCCTTATTAAACAGCTTAATGTGAGACAATCTAGCTTATGTCATAGTTGCCAGCATGAATCCCCGGATCTGCAGGGAAATCACTCCACTACACCCACTCACTATATTGCTCAACTGTCTAAGTGCACTTGAACTAGTCACACTTCCATTAGTGCTGCTCTCAGTCCAGCCTTAGAAGACTGAGGTTCTCTGGACTGTCTCCAGGTATGTGGGCATGTCTGTGTGTGTGTGCTTGAATAAAAACCCTTCATCCCTTTGCAGCTACTCCCACAGGGATTGACTGTAATTAGGAATGTTCTCTTTTCTCAACTTGCCTTGTAAATGAAAACACCTCTATATCAAAGGAGCACGTTGGATACAACCCTGCTACAGAGGTTTTCCCACCTCTGATCTTGCAATGACGGGCCTTTGTAGCTTTTTGCTTCCTCTGTAGTCGAGAAAATTCAAGTAGAAAAATGAAACATTGTTTTTCCTTTTCCCTCACAGCATGCGGAGGAGGCTTAAATTAAGACATGCAAACTGGCACAGAAAAATACACACGCTTTTTCTCACTGCAAGAAAGATAATTGTGACTGAATCATTCATCTTTTTGTTACTAAAATTGACAGGTTTGAGCAATTTTCAAAATGGCTGGCAAAGATAAAGTCTGACGAATCGACTCACAGTCCGACAGGCAGATGGAGATGGAGCGATACAGACGAAACCAAATTACCAGTGGGGCAGTATAATTTCCATTTACATATTTTACGGAGCATTATAAATGAGCGCAATTTCCATATAAATGCGGGGAAGAAAATATCCAGGTGAGGAAATCGCCTTTTTGTTTGTGGTGTGGTCTACAAAGGTTAGAATCAATAACATGCACAGAACAGATGCCGGGATAACAGCGATTTAAGGCAGACCTGCATGCACACACACACACACTCACACACACACACACACACTCTGCTGTGTAATGAGATGATCTCCCAATGAAAAACATGCAAGACACAAGAGCTTTACAAATGGCCGGCAAAACAACAGTTGTAATACGACAGGCAGATATTTGTTCCACTAATCACTTAGGGGATTGTCAAATGCGACCGAATGGAGGCCAAGAGAGTCTTATGATATTAGGCTCTGCAGTCGGAACGCCACAACACAAACATACATGTACATTGTTGACAAGTGTGCAGTCCGTCATCCCTTGCCTTGGCCCTCACACCTTAACAGCTGTCAATGATTTTGACACGTGACATTACAGAATAAGGGGATTACACTGACCGGTGGAGAAAAGGAGAGCTTCAAGCAGATACATCAGAGAGCATGGGCTACACATCAAGTAAACAGCGGTGGATTGTACAAGCTTGCAGATTAAAGACTTAAACCTATTTAAATAAAATAAAAAACTAGTTATAGGGCAACAAAATCGAGTTTTCAACATCGTCAAAGGACACATTTCATATGCTATAACTTGTTTTGACCAACCCCCTAACCCATATGGCGATATGAGCCTTGAGCGTTTGTCCAGTGTGCAATTTTTATAGCTTTTTTCCAGTAAATTAGCAGAAACATTCATTACTCTATGACACAGGCATTGAATCGGTGCCGTTTCATTCCTGAAACTATGATACTGATCCTCAAAGTTGATCCTAGAAAAAATCTGTGCTGAACAAAAAACTAGAAGGCAGTTTTAGATTGTAAGACTTTAAACAAATGTCATCATCAGAGGCTGTAAATAAGACTTTGTAGTTATGGACCCCCTGTCCCCCAAGTTTTTGTTAGACTCCAATGGCTAGTAGTGCAATAAGAAGAACTTCTCCTTTTCGGTGTCCACTAAGGAGTGTCTTCTTGCCTTGAAAGCTAGGCCATCTAAAGTGCATCGGTGCATGGTTAAGTTTAAGCAGCTAAAACACACTTGGCTAAGATTTTGGTAAAGGTCAATGTTGCAATGAGCACATTGCAACATGAGGCAATGCATGAGGTTTTGGGGTACTCAACCTCAGCTTTCTCACCATTTGGTTATATTAATAAGCTTATTACAGAGCACATGTCTACCACTGACTCTGGATTAGGTTCCAAATTTTCCATTTTCCATTTGTGAATTAGAAACCATGAGTCTGGAGCTCTAAGGAGCTTTAGTCAATTCAAGGCGAGCTGGAAGTGAGCACCTAATGACCGAAATATTTGCTCACGGGCCAATGGCCAAAAACAGAAAAAAATCAACAAATGATTATTGCACTAACAGAAGACTGACTCCAACTGAAGGCTAAAGGAAACCTATTGAGTTTAAGAAGGTAATTATCTTGTCAGCACTACAAGATAGGGTTCGCTTCCAGTCTGGTAGATTTAGATTTTTCATGTTATGGAGAACTGATCCCTTAATAGGTTTATCTATGTGAGCACATTATTAGACAAAATGGTGCTGCCTGGCACTCACACATCCAAACAGATAACAAGGTGCTAACAATCATGGGAGCAGTGTCTCCCATCTTCCTCGATATCCCCTGATGCCTTTTCATTTGTGATTTCAGGAAGTCCATTACTATTGCAGACGGGTCGTGCTTCTGCACCACAATCAATACTCTTCCATTAAGGTGATGAACGGTCCGTTTCTCCAACCTTCTGCAGTCCAGAATAATTCGCAGGACCCACTGATCCGAATCAGTCAATGTGGGCATGACAGCCCAACACCTCGGCAAAGGGAAAGAGAATGACTGACCTGGGAAGTCTAAGCAAGTTCTCAGTTTCCACATGTGGCCTATGCAACCCACTCCCCCGTCAACCTAAACCTTAATGCAGTTGACTTAAGCACTGTCAAGGCTTTCTCAAACTTCGGCCTAGCAAATAAGTTAATTACTTTACTAGTGGGTGTTTACCCCCAAAAAGTTGGGAGGTAACATCCACCAGACCATTGCATTGCAGGGTTTTTGTACAACATGAATACTTATACCCACAAACAACAATATTCAGAAGATATCAAGATGTTAAGTGGTTTAAATGTTCTTTTTGTATAAAATAATAGGTCATATGAGCAAGAAAAACCCTAGGAAGAATTATTTTCACTCTATTCTGGCATCAGAGGTTTGGTAACAACAGACTTGGCACATGTGGGGTTTAAACGCTAATGCAGTGCCAAGAAAACACATTTCCCCACATGCTCTATAAATATTTGCATCAGCACCAACAACAACACTCGCTGTTCTTTAATTCATAAGAGATATGCTGAGTCACCCTTCAGGAAACAGGAATTAACTTTTCCTGAGATGGACATATTGTGAAAACCTTGGCAAAGACAACACTATGTTAATTCAATAAAGTCTGTGTTGTTAGCTTACTACAGAGACTGTTTTCCTTCAATTTAACAGCTGACATGTTCTACTATCTTTTGGTAATCCGAAAAGAAATACAGAGTGGCAAAGCAATTACTGGGAGACTGACAGGTTTGCGGCTGAACATTCAGCTCAGCCAACATAATGCTCAGACAGTGTTCAAATCTGTCAGCAACACAGACAGATTGAACAAGGCTACACTACATTACTGAATGAATCAGACAAAGTAAGTGCTACGTCAATTAAATCAGTAGTTTTTACCAATTATAAATACAAAGCAGCTAATTAAAAAGAGGCAAACGTAATGATCAAGTGCAGTCATCGGGTTGACATGTTTACTAGCCACAACTACCAAGCTTATGAAAATGGACGTGTGGTCATTTGTAAAAAATAACAAGAGAACAACAAAGTTTTTGAGATCGAAATATTCAGAGCCAAAGCTGGAGTGTCTTAAACTTGTATTCTTTTAACAACCATCAGGGGGCGACTTCTCTGGTTGTTAAAAAGATTTCTGATTGTAAACAACAAGTCCCTGCCTTAAGAGTGTGGAGTGTCCTCGGTTTCCCAGTCAGATCTACGCCCTTACTTCTCACATGTGGTTTCAAAACACCAAGATGGAGGTAGCCAGAAAGTCAATATTGGGGATTCAAATATGGATTTCACAAGGTAGTCATGGTAGCCAGTACATGTTATTTTTTTTCTAATATTTTATTTATTCTAAAACTAGATTTATCTGAGGGTAGGTTTATTTTCATTTTAGCTTGTGAGAGTTCAAAAAGTTCAAGGCTTTAAATATAATGCAATTAATTTAGGAAAGATATTGCCATGTAACAAATTATGACTTAAAATCAAATGACAGATCAGCTATTTAACAGGGACTTGTTTCATGAACAGCTCAATGAAAGCAACATTCTTGTATTCATAAATATAATTATGTATTAGAATCACCAACTACAGTGTTTATCCTTGAGCCACAAATCACTGATGTCATAGTCACTGATTTCTGTGTCGGTCCACAGTAATTTAGGTCATAATATTCTTAAGGGCTCGAAATGAAGGCAGCTGGACTTCTTTTTGGTCCAAAATATAATAAATGGGCCTGTCAACATTAGTATTAGGTGTAATAGGTATAGGTGTAAATAATTAAAAACCTTTCCATCTGTTAAATCTCTGAACTTGAATGGTTATTTGATACTTTCGCATCACATTTTCATTGCAGTAACATGTTTTTGTTGCAGTTGTCTGTAAGACTTACTCACTTTTACTACTGGAGAATATATAGAATCCCTTACATCAGTAATGTCATCTTGTCCACCACATTCTCCACAGCAGGATCTTCTCAGCATACCCTGATCTCTGGTAACATGTTGTCATAGACAACATCACAGAACTACAGCAAATTTGTCTTTTTTAATAAATTATTAAGTGAATAAATGAGCAAACATCATGCATTCCCATACTAGGTAACACAGTGATGCAGCAGTTAGCACTCTTACCTCACAACAACAGACCACTGGGTTCAAATCCACAATCTAGAGTTTGCATGTCCTCTAGGTTTCTCTCCTGGTCCAGAGACGTACATGTTTCACGATAGCTAGGCTTAAGCCCAGCAGGGATAAATGGCATTTCCATATTCATTTCCACCTGGCCACTTTTTTGTACATAAAGAGTCGTGTCCCACTCTGGAATGCTCGATTCTAGACCCCTGACCTTTTGTAACCAACAAAAAGTTACAAAATCGGGCCAAAATGTGGTGTGAGCTTCATGCTAACTTCATGCTAGCATTCAATACTTCAGTATTCAGTTCCTACATCAAGCTGTAAAACATCAGCTAAACTAGTATAACTAAGCTTTCTATATTCCTCCCATATGTCATATTTGTGGAACTTATTCTGAGGTCAGCAACTGCTGCTAATCAACAGAATATATAACTATGCTAATTAGCCAAGGTTAGCCAAGGTTTTTGAAATAAAAAGGCTCATAAAAGAGTTCTCTTTTAAAAAAGGAGAAAAAAGTTGCATGCTTTTATTTGACAAATGATTTAAAGAATGGATCCATTATACAAAATATACTGTAGGTTAACACTTAAGGTTGAACTTACTCATGTGGCCCGCAGTATTATAAAGGTGTCACAGCAGTGGGTATGTCATATATTACTCCTGACAAAGGTGAAGGACCAATAGCTTGCTTGCCTGTGACCCTGAATGAAGGCTGTTTTTCTCGTAAGATGGATTCCCAGAACTAAAGTCACCTTTCAAACAACAAGCAACAATAGACCCACAAGCAGCAAAATTACTTTCTGTCAAAAATGAAAACCTCAGTCTGGGAAATGTCCTTCAGCCACCCCTCAAAACAAAGGCTGCAACACTCCACTGCTGTTCTCAGTAGAATATGGTAAGTATTCGTGGATAACAATCAGCAGTTACGCCTCCACAGTTGTCCTCTGTCTGTTACTGTCCAGAAAGGTACTTAGAATTCAGCAGCTATGAGGCACTTCATTGCATCATGTTGTTTTTCTAACAAAACTGCTGTAACTGATGGGATTCTGGAACTTATAAGCAGACCTGATAGTTCACCAGCAAAGAGAATAACAAGCCTTGTGTGTGTGTGTTAGCGGCTAACAAGCCAATGACATCTAGTTGTGTTCATTATGTAGCTTAATCCTGTAGTCTGGTGGTACTCATGATGGATGTTATGACCCAGTGATAAAATAGCTTGGCTGCAGTTGCTGTGCCTGTAAAAGAGTCTGTTGGGTCTTACAGTCACACTCTCACTGCCCTTTTCTGATTACACTTGATGAAGGACCTCACTGAACATTTTAAGGATGATGAATCTGATGTGTCCATTCATCTATCCTACGTGCCATTTCAGCCACTTTAGCCCAAATTGCTGCGGGGTCCGGCAGTCATCAGTCTCAGTCGATGATTCCTTTGGATTTTGGTCTCTTAGCACAGTGGGGTTAATGCTTTTGGTCTGCGACAAGATGCCTCACAAATGAAGAGAATGTGCTGTCGAGGTTACATACTGCACCTATGGTGACTACTGGGCTGCTTATCTCAGAATCTTGTCTGATGTGTACAAAAAAGATTTGATATTTATGATATCTTGATGTGTTACAAAGGTTTTGGAAGAGGACAGAAGCGGTGGATGTATCTGATATAATGCAATGAATATCAGCATAAATATAAAAAACATTTTGGAAGCATTCACACTACAAGCCTTCATTTGGATGAAAAGGCACAAACTTTAGCAAAAATGCTGAAACAGAATCTAGAAATATTACAACTGAGCTATTAACTGAGGGTTTTTTTGAAAGGTTTTTACTGATGACTATAATGTAATTAATTTAACACTGAAGAAATCTTTATATCCTCAGGCTAATTCTGAAACCTTACAATCCCTGAGCCATTAATCAGTTACGCACTGTACTGTGTTTATGAGTTTCCTTAGATCAATGATGAGATATTTTTATGCCAGTGAAACAAATGGATGAATGAGAACTTAGTAATACAGGTTATATATCAAGGATGGTTTTTGGGGCTGTTGTACCAGTGAAGATAAATAAGACAGAAGGCTCTAAAGGCATCTCTTTTGTATCTTAGGTGTCGATGAACATTACACCACCACGCATGGCTTCATTTTAGGACTCAACTAAGATATTAAAATATCCATATCCAAATAAAAGAGAAGTGAAAGCTACAATCTTTCCCCCCACATGAATAAAAATGTGTCTTTTTGTTGCTCATCTTTTGCTTGTACTCTTCACATCAGTGCTGACTAAGAAGGGTAAAGCTTTGCCTACGTGTTGATGATTTTCTTTTATATTTACAGCCATACTGCCCTCTTCTGACTCCACATGGGTAGTGTGATCATTACGTCCAGCATCCAGGACATACAGTGGAGTAAGTGATCACCTGTGCAGCTTCATTGGCATGGGTGCATATATGTTGAATCACTGTACATGCACTATTTAAAAAGCGTGAAGAAGAAAATGGATCTAAGCTTAGCCGTGTTAAAGAATTAAATGTTAAGAGGTTAGCAAGACTGAAAATTTTGCTTAACAGTGGAAATTACAGTTTAATACCCTTTCCCTTTAAAGTCCCTTTATTTCCCAAGACTTTCTTAAGTCACCATGTTTAATTCTAGGCATTGTATTGTAAACCTTGACCCTTTGACCCATAGAGTGAGGAGAAGATTGGTTTGATCCCACTCAAAATAATTACAGAGCAACCCCTTATTTCCTGTGATGAAAGTTTTCATCCTGATACAAGTCCTCTGTTCTTAAAATTGTAACATTGTTTTACAATTTTGCCTCAGTACACCTCCAAAGTGGATTTTAAATCAAACAGTTAGTGCAGACTTTCAGCTTAAATTAAATGGGTTTTTGAACAACAAAAAAAAGTATCAAGTGTTTAGTGAATTGCAGCAATTCTTTTACATGTTAAGAGGCTGAAAGTTAAAATTTAGGGACAAGTAGTTTCATGACCAGGTTAGATCTGTGACCTTTTACTATTTCATGAAAAATAAAGCAAACATGATATCTCAAGTTGAATCAAAGTGTTGATTTAGTAGCTGTACACTGTAATTTTAAACACGAAGGCTCTATTCAATTCAATTTTACATATATAGCACTAAATCACAACAGTTGCCTCAAAGCGCTTTATATTGTAAGGTAAGACCCTACAATAATTCAGCAATCAAATGACCTCTATGAGCAATCACTTGGTGACAGTGGGGGGGAAAACCCCTTTTAACAGGAAGAAACCTCTAGCAGAACCAGGCTCAGGGAAGGCTAGCTATATACTGCGAGAAGTTCAAGGATAATGGAAGGAAGATTTAAGTTTTGCTGTTGTGTTCAGAGACTTAAAGAAAAGTTGGTTGGCCATCTGTACATCTTCAAAATATGATGCAACAGGATGAGCAGAAACAGTGTGTCCAAACTAATTGTCAGCAGAAAGATGTAAAACTAACATTAGTCCTAATACAGTGTATCAAACTGAGTAAAGGTGCATTTTACACTGCATGCTATCAACTTTAACTTTAGTCCATATTGCACAAAAGGATGAGACTGCGATGGATTAAGTGGAGACTGCTCCAGGCCAGAAAAATCTAGATTAAATTGTTAACATAACTTCGGCTCTTCACAAGCATCTGTACAGACAGCATGCTAACGCTAAGCTAGCCAAGAACATCCATCTGGCCAAGAAGCCAGAGTGACGTTAAAGCTGAGTGATTGGTAAACCCAAGCCCAGCACAGTTATAAAGTGAGCCTTCATTTGCAGTGAAGCGGATGAGCAGTAAGGCTGCAGCCTGTTTCTAACTGTTCATGTTTCTGCAGTAGAATCACTGTGACGATCGCTTTAAAGTTTGTGTTGTCGGCTTTATGTTCATACCTAAATACTAAGGGAAAGATCACAGGGTTAATTGGTAATTATGAGACAGTGTGTTTAAGATCATTTTCCAGAGTAACATGAAAGTAACGAAAAAAGTAGTACAACGAATGTCTTTTTCCTTAGTGTAATTAAATAACGTACTGCATTACCTTTAAGAAGAGCGTTCTGTATAACATGTGTAGTAACTGTTTTGAGTAATAACCCCAACGCTGATCACAACAAAGAGGGGAAATACCTCCAACATGTTCAAACATTTGACCACGCAGCATGTAATTCATTTGTATGAATGCCTTTGATATGCTGGTGACTCTCAAAGTGGAGCCAATGAGAATCGATAAGGGAATTGATAAGGTATTGAATCTTTAAGCGATATCAATAATAGAATCTGAATCGCTAAATTCTTAGCAATTCCCATCCCAACTCGCAAAAAGATGTGAACATTTCAATCTTGTAGCCTCTGTACTGTGATTTGTGTGTGTGGGAGGTGGGGGGTTGTAGCTCAAGTCATTTCCATACATATAAAGTACGTGCATTATTTTAATGCACGTGCATTAAAATCAACAAAAGTTTAAAAGACAACACCGAGCAGTGATCTTTAAAATAGATTTTATTTATCATTTTGTAACAGTTTACGATACACAGCTGACAGGACTAAGACATTTCAATGAATTTTGGCCCTAAAGGTTGAAGAACACGAAGAACAGACATGGTTAGATACACAGACAGATATGATAGAAGGTACCAGAAGAACTGTGCTCTTTTCTTTTCATTTTTTCTTTTTACTTGTGCTTTTTCCCCCTCCACTCCACCCATGAAACAATTCACATTGGCATATCAACAACAAAGCAATGTCCTTCAGCCAGAACACTGAACGGACATGATTTACTTTTCTTGTTTTGTTTAATTTTTAAAAAAAATGGAAGTTTGAGTTATTATTGTAATTATATATTTATACATTGTGTTGCTTATATAAACACTCATGATCTCTTTAAAGTGCTGTGACATGACATTATGCTTTTATGACCAGTAGTAAGAAATACAAGAGGTAATGTTTTGTAATTCACAGAGAAAGCAATGCAAAATGCAAAAAATGTTTTGTTTTTTTCACTACAGTGGAGCAGTTGTCCTGCAAACCTTTGCCTAGCTAATGTTCTTCATCAACACCAGTGACTTTCTGCACAGCCGCCAGCAGTGGAAAGCGATGGTAAGTAGTCAAGTTTTATCTTTCTATTCATGCAGTTATCAAGAAATCATAGTTAATCAAAACCAAACAATAGATGGACCCATTTCTGAAACATATGCCATGTAATTTGCCTACATTTCCACACAAAACAACATTACACGCAAGAATAAAAACTGTGTATTCCTGATGCCGATTCCATCGTGGTTGCTGAGTAATTTTGGTGTTTTGATTTCATACATTTTTTTTGTTTTTAAGGACTACACAGAAAAAAAGGCAAACTGTTCACACTGAGGGCCACAGGATATTAAAAGTAAACAGTGATGTATGACTGTTGGCACTGCACAGATGAAAGTCAATGTAATACTGTTAAACACACACACATACAAAAACAAAAAAAAAAAAAAAGCATTGTCATGTAGTGGCTGCCACTGTCTACACCAGAGCACACAGTAAAAACTAACCACTCTTTTGTAGTTCAAGTTTCAATACAAAGCTTTTTGTTTGGCAATGCTTTTGTTAATACCAGCTGGCTTCGTCGGAATTTCTCTGTGGATACAGTGTCAAAAACCAACAAAAAGTTGCGTCACTGAACGTGGATAAACGACGGTTAAAATCAGAGGATAAAATATGTACTTGTCCTTCTTTTAGTACAAAAGATAGACTGTATATGATTAGCAGAGTAGGACTAGATTAGAGGTACATGGACATCAATACTGACACTACGCCTGCTCTACATGCAGGCTCAGCAGTTAGAGCTAATCCACTACACGCAATACACAGTACACTCGACATTTTCTACATTACACTACAAATCAGGGGGAAAAAACAAAAAAACAAAACAAATAAAAACTGAAAACAACAACAACAACAAACACAACAACAAAAAACCTCAGTCGATATCTGCCCCTCAAGACCCAACCCCCCAAAAGAAAGAAAAGAAATGAACACCCACCCCAGAAATAAAAGCAAAGTAAAACACGCACAGTCTGATTATATACGTTTTTCTTTACATTACTGTACAATGTGAGGAGGAGATGCGGGGGCCAGCAGAGGTGGCCAGGGTTGAAATATATAGAGATAGCATTGCAGCAGGCTGGCTAATCTTCACTTATTACAACATGAACACAACGAGGCAGGCAATCACAGACAGGACGTGGTCTGAGCTACAAGCTGTCCCGACATACACTGAGAATAATCAAGTTCTTCATCATCTTTTTCAGCAAGCACGACTTTACCTATAAAGCAGACTTTCTAACCTATCCAACGTGGTAGGTTAAGCTAGGTTAGCAGATGGTGATAATGTATTGTTTCACAGAGCACCTGGTTTTGGAGTAATTTAATTAGAAATAAACACTGATCACCCCCCTGCCAAAAAAACAAAACCACATGTAGCCTGATAGTTTAGGAGTAAATCAGAACCAGAGGGTCCAAACAGTCGGCTAACCAACTGAAGTTCATCTACAAGAACAGCTTCCTATCAGCTTTCCTTTCCTGTTCAAAAGCTCCTTAAATACGATCAGTAGAATTGTGCTCATCTTAGAATGATCACTGTGCTTATTGGGCTCTCTTAATGTTTCTTTCAGGATATTTAGCCTCTTCAGCCAACTTTTCCACCCCCCAATCTTGTGCTCCATCTTGTGGATTACTGGAGCAACTGCGCTGATATACTAAAAAACACTTTCTGCTTCTGAAGAAACAACTGTGGGGACCTGAACTTGTTTCTTGACATTTTATTGGTCACAGATGCAATTAATGACGGCTCAGTTCCATTAAGAGTAGAAGTAAGCTGTGAAAGTGCTCTGGCACGGTCAAAAGAAGGCCCTCCAATAAAGCAGTATGTAGCTTTTCTGCGCTTTTCCTAGAGTCACAAGAATATGTGCAAGTCCATGGTGACATTGTGCTACATCTGATATAGGTATGTACTGAATCATTTACCATTTTTGGGAGTGTGCTTACTCTAAGTTCTTACTGAAAGTTAAAGACTGAATACACTACAGCTTGTGTTAGCTAAGCTTACAGCGTTAGCTTAGGCAACTGTGACTGTGTAGAAAAATTCACATCCTGCTCTTCAAATGGCCACTAATTAAAAATGAATTTGCTATATTTCTTCTTAATATTACTTTTTTTTTTAAAACCGAAAATGAAATAAGTTGCCTGTTAATGACTGAGACACCAGTCAAGGCACAGCGCTGGGCTAGCTGTAGTCCAGTTGTTATGCTAATGTAAGCCAACTATAGCTATGAGATTGGCATCGATATTCTACTCTAATTCTGAGCAAAAAAGTGAATATGGTTTCTACAAATAAATATGGGGAATATAATAGACAGTTTGGTTTATTATACTAACATGTTCACTGCCTGCACATCACAGCCCTCATTTAACCAGTCTGGATAATCTGACAAACTATAAGAACCTGGAGAGACAACTTTGCCTTTCAAGCTAAAAGCATCTCACAACATCTAAGGAGGAGTGAATAGAAAACCCTTGCCTTGTTCTTCCTTCACACCACCATATAAATCTCTGACATCACACTTATACAGCAGTCTACCAGAGGCCTTCTGGTCTCCGGGGAAGCCCGACCCTGCATGCTAAAGAGTCCACTCCCTAATGCGTGTCACCCTCCGACATAACCACAATAAGTCAAGTAACAGATGAGGAATGGTAAACACGGTTAAAGGTGATTCCGTAGTGTCACTTCTTTTGTACAAAATAAACATATGCGGCCGTTACTATTTACTAAGTTTACAAGAATGAGAGGTAATAAAGAGACGTCTAGCGAGACAGTACTATGCAGCTACATGTAAAACTACATCAATGAAAAGGTTTTCCTTCTGGAAAGAAGCAGCATCTTCTCTGCTTTCCGTCTCTGCCAGTTACAGCACAGCTTGGCTCAGAGCTTTTAAAAACAAATGTCTGTAAATACATTAAAGGTTTACACTGACTGTAAGTGACTGACGTTTCAGTCTCTGAGAAACATGTGTTACCAAAAACATGTGTAGGACTCAGGTAACTTAGGAAATGTTTTTGGTAACATGCCTGAATGGGGCAGATTGCTACGACCCATAGGACACACAGACTACGGCACACTTTTTAATACTTCCTAGCCTGGATTCTCCTTCACAGATCACATCTCATGATGAGTTTCACTCAAACAGAATTTCTGGAAGACTTAATAAGAGATGGCACTTCTATATATATATATATTTATATACTTGTATATACGGAGTTGCATTGACCTGGTTTGCGTGTATGTGTATGTGTATGCGTTTTTGGACAACAAGGAAAGTCCCTAAAATCTAGAACAGGCCAGCTCAGTCGAAGCAAGGTTTCCACTAGCGAGGAACCACAAAGTTCACCTTCGCTTCGATCCAGAGAATTGGGCACTGGGACCTCTTCTGTTAAAAACAATGATTGCATGTCTGTTTATGTGTGCACATGTATGCGAATGCAGAGTTACAGTACAGTTCACTGATGTTTCTCTGCTTAAGGTTTAAGCAGCTTTAGTAGAAGGAAAAAAGTTACCAGTGGAGAAAATTTCCAGAGAAAATAAGCCCTAAGTGTCAGTTGTCATCTTGGGTGTTTGTTAAATATTTGTGCTCTTTCGATTTTTTTTCCTTTATAAGAAGAAGCAGCATAAAAAAAACAACAGGCTTAGTCTTAAACTGAGATCAACTACGGTTGAGGTCACTGTGTGCTGTAAAATATACAGATTGTATGAGTGTGAATGAGAGTATTCGCCTCTTTTTTTGTCTGGCTAAACAACAGAGCCTTTTACCATCTTTGTCAGACTGTAAATGGCCCGTACAGGCACATTTTACCCTTCTCCTCCATGTTACAGCACCACAACAAGTCTCCAGCTGCCACTACAAAGTCGCCCATCCCAAACAGAACCAGCTAACGGTATAAAGGAGAACAGTGTGTGTCTCTATGCTGCTGCATGCACAAAAACATAACCATGCAGCATCACAATCTACTGTACCTCTAATGGCATATGAAGAGGACGTATACAAGTTTCACAAAAAAAAAAATGAAAGGAAACCCCCCCCCCAATATTATTAAATTATGTAGAACAAATTAAAAACTCACTCACGCACATGATGCCATACGCACAAATCTTTTGGGTGATGAGCCAATTTTTCTTTTTTTCTTCCTTTCATTTTGTTTTTCTGCACTTATGTGGAGACAACACACAGATAGATAGAAGAGGTTAGGATAGATATAATAAGCCCTTACAATATGTAAAGGTCTCCAGTGAATGGGATCTCCCCCACAGAGGACTGTGGGAAAGTGGGGTTGAGGATGAAGGAGAAGGGAGGAAAAGGGAAAGGTGTGAGGCTTTTGCCCCCTGATGCCGATAGAGCGGAGTGCCGTCTATGCGCTGGGGTTGGGGTTGTTGTGTGTGTTGGTGGAGCCGTTGCTTCCCTGGATGGTGAGGCTAATCTCATCCTTCCTCTCCTTCTCCTTTCCCTCCTCCTTCTCCTTCTCCTTTTGTTCTTCCTTCAGCTCATCCCTCTCCTTTAAGGGACGGGCCTCCACAGTGTCTTCGGAGGCCATAGGGGCGTAGCGGCCTGTCCGGTGCTCCTGGAGGGCAGGACCCCACTTTGGATGCGCTCGGCACGCTGCCTTCAACCTCTGAGAGAGAAAGACAGACGCGCCTTTTAGAGCAGAAACATCAAGACTTATGAAGTCAAATTAGGTTTTCATTAAGTGACGCTTTCCTTTCTTCAGCTGCTCCCACACATAACCACTGTGACTAAACTCCACTTAACTTTCATTTTCCCTCCATGCTTTTTAGTTCATCTGATAATTTAGCAGCTGCCATTGCACATTCACATCTCTTAAACAAGATTTATGGCCTGTCTAATTGTCAGAAATTGCAGCATTCCAACAGCAGGGCAGCTTTGTGCTGACACACATTATACTTTCTATACTTTCTCCCATTTGTTATTAACAGTTCTGCAGCACTTGTGGTCTTTATAAAACCAAACATGTGGCATCAGTGTGGTTACAATGTCCTCCAAAGATTGTATAAAAAAAGTGCACTGTTATAGCCTGCTCATTTTCATGTGTGTGGGTTTTTTGTTATTCTTGTTCCTTTTTAAAAAAAATATGGCACTTCACTTGCGTTTCTTAATTCAGTGTTATTTATATAGCACAAGTTCACAATAATAATAATTTCCAGGCATTTTATATTGTAAGGTAAGGGTGGTGCAGTATTAGAGAGAGAACATCAGTAGACCAAAAATTCCCCTGTGAGAAAATGCTTGACGATAGTGGGGAGGAAGAACTTCCCTTTAACAGGAAGTGAGCCAGACTCAGACATGCAGAGAGAGAAGGAGAAAGAACGAGAAGGAAGCTAGCCATGTATTCACTGTGAGGTCATATTTTTCTGTTTATATCTCGTCATATCTTCTTGCTTTTTCAGTTTTGTTCATTGTTGCCTGCCTGTTTGCTGCAATGTTTGCATTCTACCCCAAACGAAGACTTAACACATGTGGTCCTTCCTCTGTTTTCCCAGTCTCTATGACAACCAGCTTTTCCCTCCTAGTGTAGCTATCGGCAATAAGGATCATAAAATTTCAACCGGCAGTTCAAGTGACGTCATCACTATCTGACACCAGCAACAAATTCTTTCCTCCTCAAACTAATTTGCCAAAAGCAGAGATGCTTGGATTGATATTTAAATGTCGTTTATGGTGTAAACTAATAGTTCGTCTGCTTTTAGAGCTTACGTAATGCAAACGGGCAATTGAATTATGGAAAGAGCTCTTTCCGTTATTCGGCAAACATACTTCAGCTGATATGCAGTTGAGAGCTTTTCAGTTGCTCAGATGATGTTAAAACTTTAAGTGCTTTAATTTGTAGTGCAGCTCTTGCATGCAAAAATGTTTTAACACGTTGACTTTTTTGAAAATTTGTTTAAATGCTTCAGAGGGAAATTTAGCCTTTTGTATTGAACTATAGAGCTGTTTATGTCAGCTGAATGGAGAGGAGACTTTCGGGGGAAGCTGTACCTCTCTAAAGGTAGCTCCTGGTGACTTTGAGATCTTGTAGAGGGCGTAGATGGGTATGCAGACCACCGAGGACAGAGCCATGGCAAAGCCAATAGCCAAGGACCAGCCGGGATACACGTAGTCATTGTAAGTAATGGGTTTGTACTGGATCACTGTGAAGATCAGGATGAACTGCAGGGACAAAGAGAGAATAGAAAGAGCCTGAATGTGTGCAAAATGCATGTATAACACAGTAATAAAGACATATGTCACATGGGTGGGTAAAAGCATGAAAATTAAGCCAGTGCAGGTGAAACCACCGTTGACAGCTTTATTTAAAAGTTGCAGATGATTGGGGCAGCACTCTGTGCAAAAGAAATGAAAGAGAGAGGAAAATGACCAGTAAGCCACAACAATGAATTTCTTGGTTAGCCCAGCAGCTTAGTGGACTAATACGCCTGCTTGGGAAATACCATTGATATCAGCTGCATGTGTCCATTTCCCAGTCAGAAAGCTTTGCTTTTGGAGGTTTTAACTGGAAACAAAGCCAAAAAGATTAGCACTGATGGCAGCTCAAATGTAGGTCGGGTCCATAACAATGCGTCAGCAGCACAGGGAAGTTGAGAACCTTCCACTCAACATCCTGCAGACTATGCAAAATATTGACAAGCTATTTCGTCACTATGTCTGGTCTTAGATCAGTGTGCTTGTGTGTGTTCACTTACAGAGATAATCACAGGCGAGATGAATCTCCAGCAGACTTTGAAGAAGAGAGGAGGAGGGAAGCCCAGCATCATCTCTACATCTTTGAAGTAGTTCCTGTGGCCTGCAAAGGAACAAAAACCCAGCATTCGTCATCATCATCAGCTTTGATTACTTGTACTGGATTATGTGACTAATATTATGACTCGCTGTGGTAAGTGGTATTCTAGTTTTTATTAGGTCTGTTAACTTAGCACTTCAAACTAGAGCTGGGCGATAGAACGATAACGATATGTATCGCGATATAACTTTTACTCGATAGAGAAATTAAGCTATCGCGATAGACCTCGCCGCTCTTGTCATCTTAAAAAAAAAAAAAAAAAAAGGTCAGCCAAATTCAGTAGCGCAGAGCCGAACCAATCACAGCCGCAGCGTCACGTCGTGTGACTTGTTACGTACAGCACAAGTGCCAAGCCGCACGTGTGTTTGTTTGGGAAGCAGCCAGCGGGTAATGGAGCCAGCGCGTAATGGAGGAAATGAGTGTGCCGACTAGAAAAATCAACCGAGCGTGACCGAAGAGAAAACAGATGATGGTTCCAATGCCGGAGAGATTGTCGAACGGAAGAGCCATAGAAGTTCCGTAGTGTGAAGGTATTTCGGCTATTTCAAGTCTGACAAAAACAGAGTAGCGTGCACTGTAAATGTGCCGAAAACAAGTCTGGAAATACAATAAACTGGTGCATGCGTCACACTGCGCCACGTTATTGTTTCGGTGAAATGAATTTCTACAATACTGTTAATTCTACTCTCTGCAGTGTTTAAATGCTTACACATACACACAGTTACTGTCCGTCCACACATACGACTCGGTTCTGCTTCTATGCCCCAGCTTTGTTTACTTTTTCCCACCGAGGCTTCTAGACTTCTGATTGGCCAACATTTCTGCACGGTTAGGAATCTAGCGCCACCTGCTGCTTTGGCATGTTCATAGCAGCGTTTTCCTTCATTTCTGCCTTTATGTGTGGACGGGATTCTTTTTTAAAACGAAAACGGAAAATCTCCGTTTTCAAAAATACCCGTGTACGTGTGGACGTAGCCTCAGTCTCTGACTGGAAGCGCTAATTCGTCATTCGGCTTTTGTCAGACTAAAGTAACTGTTAAAACTGTTTGAAAAGCTCAGCTATACAACAAGGAGAGATTGAGAATTTCCTTTTAGTTCTCAGTTTATTTGATATTGACAAAAGTTAGTCAGTTTTGTCTGTTCTTCTGTAAAACAAACTAAGATTTATTTTTAGAATTAATATTTTGTTTCTAAGTGGAATTGACAATTTAGTAGTCTGTTTCGTTTGTTCTATTTTGAAACTTAAACGCTTTAGCGGCTGCCTTTTGTGTAGTTTGCAATATTTGCCTTTATTTATCTGAAAAAGTCTCATGTTCCTTAAGTACATCTACCCTGTTGAACTTATTATGAGAAATAAATATTTAAATCAAAACAAGCTGCTGATTATTTCACATTTTACTTGTGAGCAACGGCACATTTAAATCTTACAAATATAGTTATTTGGCTTATATCGTGATAGATATCGTTATCGCCTGAAATGAAAAAAACATATCGTGATATGAAAAAATCTCATATCGCCCAGCTCTACTTCAAACTATGGAGTCCAAAACCACTGGGTGACATCACAGTGACCACGTCCGTCTTTGATACTGTCTATAGGGGCAGGGATAGCTCAGTAGGTAAAGTGGTCGCCCCATGATCGGAAGGTCGGCGGTTCGAATCCACTTAACGGCTACCCTGAGGTACCCCTGAGCAAGGTACCGTCCCTACACACTGCTCCCCGGGCGCCTGCTTAGTGGGCTGCCCACTGCTTCACTGAGTGAATGGGTCAAATGCAGAGAAAAACAAGTAATTTCCCCATGGGGATCAATAAAGTATCCATTATTATTATTATTATTATAAATGGTGAGTCATAGGGATAAAGGTCAGGTAACTGTTGAATTAGTTGTTTAAGGAGTTCTTTCAAAGCCCTTTGGTGTATTTGGGCTCATACTGAACCATGACCCCTTCTACACACAGATGGAGAACAAAGCCATCTATAAACGATGGAGTGATACTTGGATGGAGTGACCCATGGCCAGTGTTGAGTTGAATCAGGGGGTTCAGGGGGTTGGGAAGCTCATCTTGTAACCGGAAGGTTGCCGGTTCGATCCCCTGCTCTGTCTGTCTTGGTCGTTGGTCGTTGGCCTACTGGTGTTGGCCAGAGGGGCCGACACCAGTAGGCAGCCTCGCTTCTGTCAGTCTGCCCCAGGGCAGCTGCGGCTACAACTGTAGCTGCTTCCACCAGTGTGTGAATGTGAGAGTGAATGAATAGTGGAATTATAAAGCGCTTTGAGGGCCTCCAAAAGCACTATACAAATACAATCCATTATTATTATTATTATTATTAATCAGTGCAGGTGTCCTATTCCTGAGTAGGCAAAATGCACAACACCTACTACCAGGTTTCACTGTGGGTATGGTCCACTGTGGTATCACTATCTCTCCTGTTCATATTCTGAATGACACCCCACTGTTCCTGCTACTCATCTATAACTTGGATCCATAAGTAAATTAGACCTTTTTCCATCATCCACTGAGTGTTGGTCATATATCTGAGATCAGCTTGAACACTTATTTAGGTGTGTTTCAGTTTGTGCCTGTGTGATTACATATTTGTAAAATTGAACTACCACACTTAGAAAGTGCACCATGTTCACTCTTTTTCCCTCCTTACCGTAAATATACATGATGCAGATGCACATGATGCATGAGATGATCACCAAAGAGAAACTGGCAGCATAGTTGTCCATCAGTAAAAGCCAATAGATTCCTGCCTGCGCACACACACACACACACACACACACACACACACACACACACACACACACACACACACACACACACACACACACACACACACACACACACACACACACAAAGAATGAGTAAAAAACATCAGTCCAGTGAGAGAGTGATTGTGTTTAAGGATGTGCTCTCCATATGTTTGTACCTGTGTCGTTAGCGGCACTCCCAGTAGAAAACCAGCTATGGCCACTGACAGCGTGACTACGGTCTTGTTCTTGATGATCCAGTCTGTACCAATTTCATCGACGATGGCCGTCACTAAGGTCTCCAGCAGACAGAACTACATGAACAGGGAAAAGAATTTGACAGGAGATGAATTCTTGATCAAACTTCTGCTTACATGACGACAGACCAAAAGGAATCTTGACCAAAGGGATAATCCATTGTTGAGTAATTGTGAGAATAAAAATTCCTCAATTTCATTGTCCTGTCTATTTAAATGTATTTTTTAATGAAATACAATTGGTTTATTACAGCATTCCTTAAGACCAGCCACATATATATCCACTGTACTGTGAATTTGATCTGTAAATATTCAATATATGGAAGTAAAAATCCACCTCTGAAGCATAATGTCTATATTTTACCAAAAATACGCAGAAAGTCAAATAAATGTCTGAGAATAAAACACCTCTTATTCATACTGGCTAAAAGGTTAGAATAGTACTACAACCCTGATTCTGAAAAAGTCAAGTACACACAAGCAATTTCTACAGCCAAATGTTTTCCTGTTCTACACTCAGTGGCCACATTATTAGGCAGATACTGGTAAGTATCAGGTTTGACCCCCTTTTCCCTTCACAACCAACTAAATTTTTCATGGCACAGATTCAACAAGGAAATACTCAGTGGAGGTGAAGTGGACTCAATTTCATGTTTAAGAAACTAACTGTAAGCTGACTATAGCCACATTGATGGACCACTGTGGCTATAAAGGGATGGACATTGTTAGCAATGATACTACTGTAGGCTGTTGCATTTAAACAATGCTCAGTGTGCGTAGAAGATATCCCCCATACCATTACTGCACCAGCAGCAGCCTGAAACACTGGCAGGATGCTGGTGCCTTCATCTTGTTTATACCAAATTGTGACACTACCGACTGAATGAGACTCAGACTATTTTTCCAGTTCTGTGCTGGCCAATCTGCTGGAGCTCATCTGCTTCAATGTGTTGGCCATTTAGAGACGCTCTTCTGCATACCATGATTGTTATGAGTAGTTATTTTAGTTACTGTTGCCTGTCCATCAGCTTGAATCTGCCCAATCTCCTCTGACATCAAACAAGGGATTTTTGCCCAGAAAGCTGCTGCTTACTGGATATTTTCTTTTTTATGGACCATCCTTTGCAGAGATGCTTGTGCTGGAAAATCCTAGCAGATCTCCAGTTTCTGAAATCCTCAAACCAGCCTATCTGGCTAACAGCTATGCCACATTTAAAGTAATTTAAATGGCCTTTCTTTTCTATTCGAATGCTTGGTTTGAATGTCAGCAAGATGTCTCGACCATGTGCTCGTGCCTAAATGCTGCCGTGTGATTAGCTGATTAAACAATTGCGTTAATGAGCAGTTGGTGCACCTAACAAAGTGGCTGTTGAGTGTATTGCTTAATATAAGATTTCAGCAGCTTAACAGTTCAGAGCTGCACTGTAATATGTGCTGTGCATGTTATCTTGATGAAATAAACAAGCCCATCCCTGCCACAGATGTCCCCTGGATAGCAGCATATGTTGCTCCAAACTTGAATATATCCTTTAGCATTAATAGCACTGATGCCACGGTCACTGATTAACTTTACATTGAGAAATGTTAAGAGGGTGAACGCCCATCTTTACTTCTGAAACACTCCATTTCAGCTTCTTTCCACTCGATAGTTTTGTTTTGCTGGCATCAAATACATCATTCCAGATACAAATTTCCCAGTTTCACCTAAATATATAATGAAGTAAGATGCAAATGGTTAGCAGCAGAAGACCACAGAGCGTGCCACTCCTTTATTTTAAATATTTAGCAGTTTAGCAAGTCCAAACTTGGAATCAGGGTTATGAGAGGTTACGTCTATTAAATTCAAACACTATTATTTAGTGGGACATAATGTTCACCATCTCATTTTAGCAGGAATATAATTTTGTAGCTACGGGGCCACAATCACTTCAAAAAGATAGCATCTAAGTTATACCTACAAACAGCACCTATAGTCTCCCTGAGTCAGCAATGAAAAACGTGGCACACAGGCAGACTAACTGTTGACTGTAAATGACTTGTAAGCTTTTTAGCATTACACATCAGCAGATCCAGATCAGATCTAATCCTGATTTCCCCACGCAAACAATTCCAGTCAGTTCTCATTCCAGTGAGTTTATTTGGTCTGTTTAGAGTATCAGCATGGAGGTTCACTCAGCATGCAACAAATATGGACTAAAGACAGCATTTGCACGTTGTTTTGTTGTTTGAAGGTAAACTGGAATTTGGTAGACCGCTCCAGCTGAAAACATGAAAAACAATCTATACTAATGACTGCACATATACAGTCACCTATCTATACGTCTGTCTCCATACACATTTAGTGTAATGTTTAATTAATTATATCCACAAGGTCAATGCATATTAATTACTTATACTGATTACTAAGCTTAATTAAGAAGTTAATTATATGATTTCACACAGTTCATAATGAAATCTTTGAGCGGTGCGTGACGCTGCAGTTTCTTGCTCTCACCTGAGTTCCCAGTCCCAGAAGGATGAGCATGAAGAAGAAAAGCAGCGACCACAGCGGCGAGATTGGAAGCAGAGTGAGGGCTTCTGGGTAGGCCACAAAGGCCAGCCCCGGACCGTGGTCAGCCACCTCTGACACGGGGACGTTGAGGTGGTGGGCCATGAAGCCCAGGATGGAGAAAATGACAAAGCCAGCATAAACGCTGGTGGCACAGTTGGTTATACTGATGATGATGCTGTCTCTGTATGTTGAAAGGAACAAAGAACAAAGCCAATTATATGAATACATACCGAACACATTTTAAATGGTTAAAGAAAAACAAATGGGATCAGCTGATCTCGATCTGTCTGCTGAAATATCAGTGTTTAATAAAACCGTGAATTAATATAGAAGATGGCTTCATTAGTCTTAATAGGCCCGATGTATGAGTCACGATAGTGTTCCTAAGCTCATTTACTCTGTTTACACTAATACACTAGTGCTGGTTTTCTGCTCTTTTTTTGACATCTGACTGTTGCCCGGGAAACACCTTTTCATCTTCTCTTCCTCCGACACAGACTCGGACTTTGACCGTGTTCAGATCTAAACAAGGGAATACTGTGTTTCCACACTGCTTTCCTTTCTCACATTTCCTGTTAAGGTTACTGCAGAGGATGTCTTTGATCACTTTGATGCCAGTCCGTTTCCCCACGCATACGGATTCTGTTCGATCCCACTCTATCTGCACTTCTGCATGCGCACCAACTGGTGGTGTTACAGGAGTGCAAAAAGCATCTCCACCAGGGATGGAGCTGCAGAACACAAGCTGATTAAGTTGCCGTGCAGCTGTGTGCACTGATAGCACAACTTCAAGCTTCTGGCAGAGGAACACATTATATCTTTAGCTTCTCTCCTTAGCCCCCTCCACCGACACCCTCACTCCATCAGCATGTGTGGACAAGCTCAGGAGAGTAAATGACATCGTTTTCCCTCCTTATCTCCTTCTCTGTCCTTTTTCCTCCATCTTCACCTTCTCTTTGGCTTCTTGCACGCTCCCCTGGTGTTCAAGCACATGGCAACCAGCCTCCTAACACAAGTCCAAAAGAGCATTTATCTCTGTGCCCACTTACCTCACCTTCTCTTTTTGCGAATGACTATTTTACCCCACTGCTCATAGTTGCTCCTTAGCTCTTGCTCTGACTCATTAGGTCATCTGATGCATAAACTCAAATAAAGTCAGGCTTTTTTCCCAGAGCGAGTTATACTCAGCACAGCACTCACCACAATGACAAAACCAAACCTATATCGTGGTAATGTTTTTATAGGTGTGCTTTTAAGGTGCTGGCAGTTGGATTTTAATCCCATTAGACAAAGCAAAGTCTTTTCCTCAGAATTTCTTCCTTAGTAACTCATCATCGCCTGGCCCTGAATGTGTATTCTTTTTTATTTAAAGCATAGCTTATAATGAGTTTACTCATCATCTTTACCAACCTGAAACAGTTGTTGTGGAACTTGTTATATGAAGCCATGGTAATGAGACCACCCCAGGCACAACCCAAGGAGTAGAAGATCTGTGAGGCGGCATCTCCCCACACCTACACAAACAAACCCACAAACCGTCAGAGGCAGTACAAAGATGGGGGAAAAAAACCCAGTTCAGAAACATTTCTACATCCAGCACATCTCATTTATCTACATGCTAATGGAAGTGCATACCTTTGCATCAAGGACTTTCTGCCACTGTGGAGTCAGGTAGTACTTGATGCCGTTGATGGCTCCATCCAGGGTGATGCCACGGATGAAGAGGATAGTCAGAACAACATAAGGGAATGTGGCTGTGAAGTACACCACCTGAACACACAGATGATCACACAAGCTGATAAAATCATCCTATACACAAGCGCGTTAAAATGCCATCAAGCCAGGGTGTGTGTGTGCATGTGTGTGTGCTCTAGGCTCACCTTTCCAGAGGATTTAACGCCCCTGATGAGACAGAGGAAGACAACAGCCCAGGATACAGCCAGGCATCCCAGGATAGGGAGACGGACCTCTCCAAAGTTCCCAATATCATCAGAGATGTTCAACACATAGTGTCTGATAGACAGACACACAGACAGAGAAGGTTTCAGGTGCTTGAAATACTTTACATTTACACGTCTGACTAAAGTTGTGCAAGAGAAGAAAACTCTGAAAGAGGAAAAAAAGCCCAGCTTTGCACTCTATCAACAGTCTTCAGCACATAGATAATAGAAAACTTTAAGCAGAGCCACAAAAACCTTGTATCTTGTGATCAAACAGATCCATCAATCTGAAATGGTATTATATGTGGTATTGTAATTAGTAATGAACAGGTAGTCTGTACCGACAAGCTGAGCAGTCCCACATTACATAATCATATGTACCCTCTGTCATTAAAATGCCAAGAAAAGCATCAGGGAGTGCAGTTACAGGGCTGCTCCTTCTGCAACACATTTGAATAAGAGGCAGCAGATAATGACAACACTCACTTCCACTTTGATGGCCTATATTAATGCTACTAATTATGGATGTTAAGTGATGCGAATGCCACAGGAACTGCTACACTGGCACAAAAATGATGATAAAATTCTAAAGAAGTTGACAGTGAAATGCTACTGAAAGTACCAATGTTTTTGGAGATTTCTGCAAGCACTAGAGATCCTGTACAATAACAATATGTGGAATGGCAGCGGCAGGTGCAGGACAGGTCTACCTCAACTTTAGTAATTAAAATCGTGATATTTCTCTTACACTTTTGCTCCCTGTGCAACAAACTGTGAGGGCAAAAACTGAAGCCAACGCGGAAGTGCCAAAATCTGTAGTTCCTGGAGTGTCAAGTCAGTCACCATAGGATTAAAAGCACATTTCCAGCCTTTCCCCATCATAACTGTATGCTTAGAGCTGGGCGATATGAGATTTTTTCATATCACGATATGTTTTTTTCATTTCAGGCGATAACGATATCTATCACGATATAAGCCAAATAACTATATTTGTAAGATTTAAATGTGCCGTTGCTCACAAGTAAAATGTGAAATAATCAGCAGCTTGTTTTTATTTAAATACTTATTTCCCATAATAAGTTCAACAGGGTAGATGTACTTAACTCATTCACTGCCATTGACGTCTATAGCCGTCAATTGCAGTGAATGAGTCAATGGGTTTAACTCATTCACTGCCAATGGCTGGCAGTGAATGAGTTAAGGAACATGAGACTTTTTCAGATAAATAAAGGCAAATATTGCAAACTACACAAAAGGCAGCCACTAAAGCGTTTAAGTTTCAAAATAGAACAAACAAAACAGACTAAATTGTCAATTCCACTTAGAAACAAAATATTAATTCTAAAAATAAATCTTAGTTTGTTTTACAGAAGAACAGACAAAACTGACTAACTTTTGTCAATATCAAATAAACTGAGAACTAAAAGGAAATTCTCAATCTCTCCTTGTTGTATAGCTGAGCTTTTCAAACAGTTTTAACAGTTACTTTAGTCTGACAAAAGCCGAATGACGAATTAGCGCTTCCAGTCAGAGACTGAGGCTACGTCCACACGTACACGGGTATCTTTGAAAACGGAGATTTTCCGTTTTCGTTTTAAAAAAGAATCCCGTCCACACATAAAGGCAGAAATGAAGGAAAACGCTGCTATGAACATGCCAAAGCAGCAGGTGGCGCTAGATTCCTAACCGTGCCGAAATGTTGGCCAATCAGAAGTCTAGAAGCCTCGGTGGGAAAAAGTAAACAAAGCTGGGGCATAGAAGCAGAACAGAGTCGTATGTGTGGACGGACAGTAACTGTGTGTATATGTAAGCATTTAAACACTGCAGAGAGTAGAATTAACAGTAACAGTATTGTAGAAATTCATTTCACCGAAACAATAACGTGGCGCACAGTGTGACGCATGCACCAGTTTATTGTATTTCCAGACTTGCTTTCGGCACAATTTATAGTGCACGCTACTCTGTTTTTTGTCAGACTTGAAATAGCCGAAATACCTTCACACTACGGAACTTCTATGGCTCTTCCGTTCGACAATCTCTCCGGCATTGGAACCATCATCTGTTTTCTCTTCGGTCACGCTCGGTTGATTTTTCTAGTCGGCACACTCATTTCCTCCATTACGCGCTGGCTCCATTACCCGCTGGCTGCTTCCCAAACAAACACACGTGCGGCTTGGCACTTGTGCTGTACGTAACAAGTCACGCGACGTGATGCTGCGGCTGTGATTGGTTCGGCTCTGCGCTACTTAATTTGGATTGGCTGACCTTTTTTTTTTTTTTTTTTCTTGAGGACAAGAGCGGCGAGGTCTATCGCGATAGCTTAATTTCTCTATCGAGTCAAAGTTATATCGCGATACATATCGTTATCGTTCTATCGCCCAGCTCTATGTATGCTGTTTGAGTTTATTTTTTTAATTCATCTTTTTGGGTACCGATGGCTACTGTGACTGATAGTTGTTCTTACACAAGCAGCATCTGCCAGTATAATATATATTATATATAGTACGGTACGGCCTCTAACATAGTAAGAGTCAAAATGCTAAAGTTGAGACAAAATGCAATTTCCAGAAGCCAGCTACTAACCTCATGGTTTATGCACACTCTACAATGCAAACCACCAAATTTCTAGCATTGTCACATCCCTGATAATTGATGCATATACACCACTCTCACTTTTACATAACATAGCAAAGCCTGCACTTAAACAGTAGATGTACCTGGATATCCGCTTAAAGATCTCCTACTTTATGCAGATTTTTGTGACTGTGCTGCACAACAGAGTGCGCAGGGGTATGGTAAACACCCTGCATGTCAGCTGAGATGATGCAGACCCAACACTGTACAGAAACTTCTGCTAGTCCAGTCAAATCTAGTCCAAATATTTGAATACTTTCTGCAAACATGAGGCCTCTTTGAGTCAAACTTATCTGATAGGTCTGAGTCAATTTCGACCTCTGTTAAGAATGATAGGCCTACACAACCAGGTTCTAAGAGGTTACTGGTATAACTCGGCAAAACAAAGTGCATTACAAAACTCAATCATTGCATGAGCAAGCATTCCTGATTTATTTTATATATAGTACTACTTCGCAGAGAAAAACTTTTGGTTTAACTGTATTTTTAGTGTCAGCCTAAGTGCATCATATACTTCCTGTTCTTACTTCCAGTACTCCTCGCTTGGGCTGGTCCTCTTGGTCCGGTTCACTACCTCAGACACCCCAGCTACCAAGCTACTGGTAGCATTTGCCAGGCTAGCGTTCAACTGGTAACTGCTAACGACACCGCTGCAGTCTGGCGTGTTCCACGGGTTGTTGCAGTAAGTCCATGGAAGCAGGTTTGTCATGGACAAGAAAAAGTAGTAGAAGGCAATGCAAATGACCACATTGTAGTATATCCCAATGTAGGTGGACACCACCATCATGCCGTAGCCCACGCCTTAAGGTAGGACAGGATGGAGAGAAAAAGATAACCAGGTAGAGAACATTAGAAACTAAAATGTGAAGTGGATGTAACTACTGCTGCCTAATTAAATTTTCATATGAACAATAAAATCAATATTCACACAAAGACATACACACGCATATACTTACCTTTAAACATGGGGCTGATCTTCCAAACCCCCAAACAGCCCAAGCTGGCAAACTGACCAAAGGAGAGCTCGAGGAAGAAGAGTGGAATGCCACAGAACACAAGCATGATGAAGTATGGCAGCATGAAGGCACCTGGAGGAGAAAATTAACCAGGAAGTCAATTTCTCTGGTCCAGAAAGACTGGGAAGGATACACGAACACATTGATTTAAAGGGACATGTCATATTTGTTTTCAGCTTTATATTTATATTCATGGATTTTGCTAGAGTAGCTTAGTATGAATCCCAGTTTAAATGTGAATCATCTACTGCTGGGCATTGGTGGCCTTATTTCGTCCAATGTCTGGAACAAGCTGTTTTAACTCTGTCAAAGCCAACTGTCTTCTGATTACAGCAGCTGGATGGGCCTTGTGTGCTTACAGTTAGAGCTATTAAGATATATCAGAGAAAATGAAGACAAGCATAACTCGTCCCCTCTGATATAAATGGTGCCCTATTCAGTGTTTTGTTGCTAGCAAACTCTTAAACAGCTAGATGCATGGTCTGTACAAATTACTGTGTTGTTGTGAGAACACTTTTTGTGTTAGTCGTGACAAAAATATCCAAACCTACGAGGCAAACAAAAGTCAGCTGCCTCCTATTCTGTTACCTGACAAAGATAATAACTACCATGGAGCCAGATGAGCATAATTACTGCAGAGATGCCAAGTCCACAGACACCAGCAGACAAAAGAAATCAGGCACATTATATAAGCTGGCAGACGTAGTCTATAAGTATTCTACATAGGTAGGCTCTCCAGCTACAAGCCAGAGAGGCACAATGGACCATATGTTGTCATTAAAAACAGGCTGTGCTATTATACGGTTTAAAAATACTTACGTGTAAGCAATGACGTGCAATTTAAAACTTAACCAAATCAAGTCTTACATGAATTGGACCCATGCCATACAGACTTATAACTGAACCTGAAATTATTATTATTATTTTTTTAAAAAGCAAATGAATTTCATCTGTTATATAACCTCCCTAGAGTGAGCAGAGAGGTCACTAAATGTCTGTTCAGCAGTGCAGCAACTCTCTGGTGGTTCAGACTGGACCAAAAACCAGACGGTCAACTAGAGGGACAATCTGTGCGTGTGTGCACGTGCTAGTATGCTTTCATAAGATACTCCACATGTGAACTATGTTGGTGCAACCAGCTGATACTGTCCAAACCTTTTCACTGCTGATAAAGTGAACGGTCACTGCTGCAGTATCTGCAGCTGTGTGTTGAGCTAATGCATGGCCTCCATATACAAAGTCCTTGCGCAGGAACTCAAGGCTCCTGCATGCATGACACAAATCCAAATATTTGCACTGTAGGCTTATTATCTGCAGCTGGGGTCATGCCAAGGAAATCAAGCACTGAGTGAGGAGAACTGGACCAACACTGCTGCTTTTCACTACACGTTGGTACAATTCTTGCGCATGTTTTCAAAGGAAGATGCAAGGTATTTAAAACACAATTTAGGCTGTTTAATGTTTAATCCACAGCTTTTAGGATGCATCAGAGTAGGGAGCAAAATACTGACAAAAGAGCTTATTTTGCTGTCACGATGTTCTTACGCACTGAATACGGTAGCTTTATTATGAAAGCAGCATAACAGCAGCAGCACCTGGATCTGTTCTATGTGCTCAGACATATTTTGACAGCAATCACAGCCCAACAAACAATAACTGCAAACCTTTATGCCTAAAAAGATGTTTTGCATTGATGTTGAGCACGTAATGTGTGAGCTATTGTGGAAAAAAGACAGCTGCACCGAGTATAGGTCTATGAAATATGTTTGAAACATCCGGCCTGCACAATGATCTGACTTTATATCTCAAACAAATACACACAATAAAAGATCTTGCTAATAATGTTAGCACAAATAAGTAATCATATCTGCTAAATTTCCCTTTTTTTTTTTTAGATTCTAACCCCAGTTTAACTGTTAAAGACCTATTATTCTTTTCCTTTTTACTGGCACGTATTCAGTGCCGTGGAAAAGTATTTCCCCCTTTCCAGATTTCTCCTTTTTTGTGCATATATGATATATAAAATAAAATGCAGCTTTTAAATTTTGATTTCATTTATTAAGAGGGAAAAAACTATCCAAACTACCTGGCCCTATGTGAAAAAGTAATTACCTTCCCCCCCTTGTTAATCATGAATTAACTGTGATTAATCACATTTGTTTGGAAAGTTAAGTTCAATTTCACGAGCCAAACCAAAGCCTGATAACTGCCAGACCTGAATCAAAAAATCACTTAAACAGAACCTGTCTGACAAAATGAAGCAAGGTAAAAGATATCAAAAAGCAACACATCATCCGAAAGCTAAGAAATATAGTCATTGACATCTTTCAGTCTGGAAAGGGTTACAAAGACATTTCTAAAGATGTGGTACTTCAGGGAGCCACAGTGAGAGCCAATATCCACAAATGGAGAAAACTTTGTGGTGGACCTTCCCAGTAGTGGCAGCCCTACCAAAATTACGGTGAAAGTACACAGATGACTCCTCCAGGAGGTCACAAAAGAACCCAGACCAACATCTATAAAACTGCAGGCCTCACTTGCCTCAGGTAAGGCCAGTGTTCATGATTCAAAAATAAAAAAGTCTCAGCAAAAATGGCATCCATGGGAGATGTCCCAAGAGAAAACTACCCACAGATTAGCTAAAAAAAACAAAACAATTTTTTTTTTTTTTTTTACTGTTCCCCAAGACTTGTGAGAAAATATTCTGTGGACTGACGAGACAAAAGTTGAAAACTAACCCACCATTTCATATAAAGAACATCATACCAACAGTCATATTTGTTTTCAGCTTTATATTAGGGGCAGGGATAGCTCAGTAGGTAAAGTGGTCGCCCCATGATCGGAAGGTCGGCGGTTCGAATCCACTTAACGGCTACCCTGAGGTACCCCTGAGCAAGGTACCGTCCCTACACACTGCTCCCCGGGCGCCTGCTTAGTGGGCTGCCCACTGCTTCACTGAGTGAATGGGTCAAATGCAGAGAAAAACAAGTAATTTCCCCATTATAATAAAGTATCCATTGTTGTTATTATTATTATTATTATTATTATTATTATTATTATTATAATAATATTTATATTCATGGATTTTGCTAGAGTAGCTTAGTATGAATCCCGATTTAAATGTGAATCATCTACTGCAGGGCCTATTTCGTCCAATGTCTGGAACAAGCTGCTTTAACTCTGTCAAAGCCAACTGTCTTCTGATTGGATGCCCCTCATAAACAGAAGGTTTGTACAGCAGCTGGATGGGCCTTGTGTGCTTACAGTTAGAGCTGTATGCTGACAATAATAGACAATATTATTATATCCCCTCTATATGAAATCACTCGGAGCCAAAAGTAGAAAAAACAAAACACAAAACTGAAACTGAGTGTTTAGTGAGTCTACTCAAAAGTCTGAGCTGACCTGATTATTGTACCACTCAGTGGTAGTGTGATGGTCTGAAGCTACTTTGCTGCTTCAGGACTTGGATAACTTGCCATAACTGATGGAACAATGCATTTTGCTCTCTACTGAAAATCCTGAAGAGGAATATCCGGCCATCAGTTTGTTCCCTGGAGCTCCTGCACACTTGGGTTATGCAGCAGGACAGTAAACCAAACCACCTCTGAATAATAATACATTTAATAATACATCTTATTTGAAAGCGCCTTTCAAAACACTCAAGGTCGCTGTACACAGTAGAATAAAAGCAACATAAAAGCAAGAAGTTTACAGAATCATAAAAGCATAAGACATAAACAAATAAAATAGGAGTGTTGTAAAGGCTCACCTTTCAACACATTCACTTCACCAGATGCACCTTGTTTCTTTTCCTCACCTTTGATTGGGTGTGGTGCTTGGCCTTAATTGCACTCACCTGTCACTTGTTATATAAGGACTGCACTCACCTACCCCTCACTCTTTCTTCACTCCCACATGGGGCGGCAGCTGAGGTGAGTTTCTCTTTGAGTCTCCTGAGTTCATGTATCATTTTGAGTTACTTAAATCGTACTTTATGTCCTTTTTAGAGAGCAGTCCATGTGTGTCTTTGTTTCCTTCCTTTTTTGCCTTATTTATTTGAGAATAAAAGGAGTACCCTGAAAATAATTGCATTAGATGGCTGCTTTTCTTATTCTAACCGGATGAGCCCATGAAGCTGATTGCTTCAGCCCTGAACCTTCCTCCCTTCAAAACATGGTCCTCCGAGCCGGAGTAGCGTCAGCGTCATGGATTCACAGCAGCCATTGACTGAAGATTTGAGACATTCTGGTCGTGATAGTCGACCTCCTGCCCACCTGCAGCAGTATGACGTTCAGTATCCTGGAAGTAGAAGTGCTCGATGTGATACAGAGAGTCAAACAGAATGCCAGCATAATGACACAGACACACATGGGCTGCAGGATCCTGATGGGGAGTCAGGAAGTCTACCAGAGACATCACTTGCTCCTTTACCCACCAATCAAGATGAGGTGATGAGGGAACTCCTGATGACAATGAGGGAGATTAGGCAACTCATGCTTCAGTTATCTCCTCCCCATTCTCGCAGTTCCTCCAGATCTTCAATTCACACTGTCTCTGATGAAAGCAAATCCTCTGTTTGCGGTTTACAAGCCATTCCCCAAACACATCAGCAACATGAGCAGTTCCCAGTGATTGATCCAGCAACATGTCAATCACCCTCTCAGCCCCCCCAGGTTAGCCGTCACTCTGGTGCAGTTCTGGCTGCTAGCCCTCCTTTCCCTAATTCAACAATATTAGATGCTGCGGTTCCTTCAAGTGGTTTGCCTAGACCAGTTTTTCCGACACCAGATGAGACTCCTTTTAATTTCCTGGCCACGCCAGTGCAAGGTCCCCACCGGATTTCGTGTGTTCAACCTGCTGTTCCTCTGGATGAAGACCCCGCTCAACCTCTCGTCTGCATTCCAGAACCAAGGCAGCACCCTCCTGTAAAGCAGCAACCAGCTACATCTGATGGTTTGCATGCACAAAACCCTTCAGTACCCATTACTGCTAGTTCTAGTCACCCTGTTAGCACTAGAACACATGTGTATAAGCTTGAGGGTCCTTCTTTCCCAGACCTTACCAGAGAAGATGAAATCCAGTATAGGCTGTTACGAATGGCCCTTACTAACCTGCTTGACCCTCATGAGACGGAGCACTTTAAATATCATGTCCTCCTCGATCATCTGAAAGTAGACCAAGCTAAACGGTTAGCTATTTCCTTTTCCTATGCTCCTGACCCATACACTCAAGCCATCAAAGCTCTTGATGAGCGTTATGGGCAACCAAGACAGCTGGCATTGAAAGAGCTACGGAATATACTGGAGCTTCCTCCTATCAGAGCAGGTGATGGTCGGACTCTGGACAACTTTGCTCTTCGTGTGCAAGCTTTAGTTGGTTTGCTTAGCACTATGGGTGATCAAGGACAGACAGAACTAAATTGTGGCTCCCATGTCGATCGCCTACTTGAAAAGTTGCCCGCAGAGCATTCCAGTCGCTTCAAACGGCACATTTACAGGGAACAAGGATATATGATGTATGACTTACCTTTGTTCTCATCCTGGTTGCAAATGGAATGCAAGTGTCAACCAAGAAAGGACAGTCCTGTTTCATCCTTTAACCAGCCACGACCTGCCCATAAGTACACCTCTCCACTCACAACAATATTACATGGGACAAATGCATCCGATCCTGTACAGGCAGCACAACCCATCATAATGACTAAGGCTAGATGTGCATATTGCTGCTCACCTAAACACCACATTAGCAAGTGCCCTGAGTTCATTAACAAGACAAAGGATGAGAAAATAAAGTGGATAAAGAGAAACAAACGGTGCTGGCGTTGTGCTAGAACTCATCAGGCTGCGAAGTGTGATCTGAGGAAAGCATGTGCCACCTGCATGGAAAGACATCTACAGATCCTATGTGAGGTGAATCAGAGACCTAGAACTGAAACTAATCCTGTAGTGAGGACACTGTACTTTGATAGACCTAGCGATCGCCCTAGTGTACTATTAAAGGTTGTGAAAGTGCTCCTGCGTAATGGCAAAAGAACCCTGGAAACATATGCGATACTTGACGATGGCTCCCAACGTACCATGCTTCTGACATCTGCAGCTAAGCATCTCCACCTAACCAGGAAAGCTGAAAAATTATCACTCAGAACTGTCCATCAAGAAGTTGAAACCATTCAAGGTTCTTGTGTAAGTTTCCAGATCTCACCCATCGCACATCCAGAGAAAACATACACAATTAATAATGCCTTCGCTACAAGTCACTTAGCACTTTCAGACCACACCTACCCCGTATCCCCTCTTCAACGGAGATACAAGCATCTTCAAGGTATCCCATTAACCTTCATTAACAAAGCAGCTCCACTACTGCTCATAGGCTCTGATCATACCCACCTTATTACGCCGATTGCACCAGTTAGACATGGACCATTTGGATCTCCTGCAGCAGTCAAAACCCGCTTAGGATGGACACTCCAAGGTCCAATCACAGACTTCCAACCCCAGAGCAGTTCCACGCATGCCCAATGTTTATTCACATCTTCCAGTTCAGGTTCAGGAGAACCGCTCCAGCACATCCTTGTGTCCGCTGATGGCTCTGAATTCATTCAGCCACCTCATACTCTACCATCAGCAGTACCTATGTCGTCACCGGCAGTGCCACTATCACCAGTTCCACCGCCTGTGGCTGCCATTCCGCCAGTGGTCAGGGCGCTGCCTGCTCCTGCATCACCTGGTCCTGCCTCCGCCAAGCCCCGTACATTGCCCCCAGCACCTGCAAAACTGCCCAACGGTCTGCAGGTCTGGGCCTGCCGCTGCATCCCATGCGGTTGGCATTTGGACCTGCTTTGCCGCCACCGCTGGCTACATGGTCGGCCCCCTGAACTGTCTGGCCTGCATTGTCGACCCCCTGAACCTATATTAGACCTGTAGCATGTCTGATTCCTCTGCTCCCGCTTTGTGAAAAGGAGCATCTCTGATCCTTTGAACATATTTCTCAGTAGAAATATGGGGGCGGCTGTTGTAAAGGCTCACCTTTCAACACATTCACTTCACCAGATGCACCTTGTTTCTTTTCCTCACCTTTGATTGGGTGTGGTGCTTGGCCTTAATTGCACTCACCTGTCACTTGTTATATAAGGACTGCACTCACCTACCCCTCACTCTTTCTTCACTCCCACATGGGGCGGCAGCTGAGGTGAGTTTCTCTTTGAGTCTCCTGAGTTCATGTATCATTTTGAGTTACTTAAATCGTACTTTATGTCCTTTTTAGAGAGCAGTCCATGTGTGTCTTTGTTTCCTTCCTTTTTTGCCTTATTTATTTGAGAATAAAAGGAGTACCCTGAAAATAATTGCATTAGATGGCTGCTTTTCTTATTCTAACCGGATGAGCCCATGAAGCTGATTGCTTCAGCCCTGAACCTTCCTCCCTTCAAAACAAGGAGAGTGGAAAGGTTATGTGGGATAAGCTATTTTGTACAAGTGGGTTTTGAGTTGGCTAACAAACCCAAAATGACATGGAGTGGCCAAGTGAAAGTGCGGACTTAAATCCAATACAGATGCTTTGTCATGACCTTAAACAGGTCAATCATGCTCAAAAACCCTGGGACAAAATTTCTCCATGGCGATGTGAAAGACTCATTCCCAGTCATCACCAACGCACAAACACTAGTTCTTAGGTTTGGGGGTAATTACATTTTCACACAGTACCAGACAGGTTTGGAAAGGTTTTTTCCCCTTAATAAATAAAATCATCATAAAATCATCAATCCAAAAAAGGATTTTGTATTTACCCGGATTTACTCTGTCTAATATTTAAAAGCGTTTGATCATCTGAAACATGTAAGAGTGGCTAATTTGCAAAACAAATTGGAACTCAAACACTTTTTCTTGGAACTGTATATCCGATTACAGCGTTGGATTGTCATTTTAAACAACACTTAAACAACGCTTCGAACAACGATGTAAAAGTAGTTTCCGTGAGTCAGAACAGAAGGCTTTGCAACCAATTAGAAGAAAATAGGTTTAACCTCCTGAGACCCGAACTCTTTCATGGCATGTATTTTTAATTTCTGTTTGCTATTTGGGCTGATTGGGACCTGTTGAATATAAAAAAAAAAGAATTACGTGATTTTTCTGATTTTTGTTTCTGAGAAAAATGAGATCCACATATAAGGACATTCGCTTTAAATTTCGATAGGACAGTGGCAGTATAACGGCCTCATAAGTGGATAGCAGGCCCTTGTAGAGCAAAATTTAGTATGTTGGTCTAGACAACCCAAAGTGTGATGTCCACATACAGTATGTGGACGCCAGGTCCTAGGAAGTTAAAGGAAGGGGGGTCTTAAAGGGAGAGGAGCCATCTTGTTTCAAACAGAGGATTTCTCAGCAGCTGATAAATTCTTAGTATCTTACTACACTAGGGTTACAACCCAAAATACAAGTTTGAAAACACCCAGTAGTTGCCATGATAGGAAACATATCTATTGAATCCACCAAGAATAAAACACTGTCTAACATCATCTGATTAAATAACAGTGGTATTGCCTCTGAGCGACTGAATTATTTCTAAGTTGACACACACCTGATCATATATACAGTGTAGAGAATATAATGGCAAAGTACAATCTCAATACAACAAAAAAACCAGAAAAAGAACCCTGAGAAAACCCGAACTTTCTCAGTTCTCGACCTATAGACTGTGTCCATCTGCATGCCTATATTATGCACAGGAACCCCCTTTTAACAGAAAGAAATCTCATTCTACTTTTGAATATCCTCTGAACCACAAGTAACTCAGCAGTCGGAGAGCAAACTCCTTCGTTAGGATAACATGGTACTATGGAGGTCTTTAAATATGATATCATTATTCCAGTACTTGTATGTGAGGAGGAGGATTTTAACTTCGAGCCTGTAATAACAGGGAGCCAATGAGGAGCCAATATAGGAGAAATACACTCCCTCTAAAGATATTAACAGCTCATCATAAGTTTATAAAAGTCGATAAACAGAACAATAGTACATAACTGATATGGAAATATTACACCTGCTAGGAAGGTATGAGAGGGAAGCAAGTCTAAAGGTTCACAAGTCTATTTTCTTTTGTTTTAGTTAGAATTCATTCTTAAATTATATATGATATATACATAGTAAGCTTCTTTTCAGCTTCACAGTTTCATTCTAGTATTCCAGTGCAGTAATTTGTCATCATTTAAATGTACAAAAATAAATAAATAAATGAATGAATGCAGCCTGTAAACGATTGCCACTCGTTTACATATCTGGACCTCATTAATAGAACAATTATAATAAATGCGGCTTCTGATGTTTCATAAAAATCAGTGTCTGTATCATATTATGAACATGGGTACACTGTAGTTTAGTTTGTCAATGCAAAGATAATGGGCTCAGGTCGTCATTGTGATGCTTACCTCCTCCATTTCTGTAGCAGAGGTATGGAAACCTCCAGACATTGCCCAGGCCCACAGCATAGCCCACACTGGTGAGGACAAACTCAATCTGGTTTCCCCAGTTCCCTCTCCGGGAGTTTTCATCCTTCTTCACTGGCTCTCCTGGAACTGCTCCGTTCTACAACAAAGACACACAGAGAGATAGAGGTGACTTCAGGTGACACAGAAGCGAGTGTGTTCCTGAGATAGTGCTGCTGCAGCAGGTCCGGCAATTGCACCAGGCAAATGAAAAATCAAAAGGGGAAAAAACCCCATCTCATTTAGAAGCATGAATGGGAAATGGATGCTATGACAGAGAGAAGAATCCTGAGAGCCTCTTTTTTCTACTTTTTTAAAACTTATTTGGCCATCGGATTCAAATGGATTGAAAGGATTGTTAGCAATCATCTTGGAGTGCATGAGTTTAATTATTCACTGCTTGCACTCCCGCTCATGGAATATATTCTGTAAGCTACTATCTCGTCTACTGCAAAGTTTAACATAAACATAAGGTGGGTGCGCTGGAGCAAACAGGATGAGAAGTGAAATCAGTGCCTTAAGAACAGCCGATAAGCTTTCGGTCATGTCGTCCTGATTTGCAGCTTCTCCTCTTCCTCCACTCCCTCCCTGCATCCCTCCATCTGCTGGCATCAGATGGTCGTTCTCCCCTGACCTCCTCTATAACCTCAGCTGTGTCTGGCTGTGTGTCTGTCTGTGGGTGCACAGCAAGGTACTTGTGCTCTTTCAGTGTAATAAATGCTGCTAATTTAGGATGTACTTTATTTTAGTGAAATTTGAGCACTGCCAGAGATGCATTCCTTCACCTGCCTCGCTACGATCTACGAAGTCTTGGGGTTTTACATAGATTTGCCTTCATTCTGGTAATTCAGTTAGACCAGTGGTTCTTAACCTGGGTTCGATCGAACCCTAGGGGTTCGGTGAGTCGGTCTCAGGGGTTCGGCAGAGCCTCCGCCATGACATGCATGGCTCATTTTGTGCATCAGTAAAAAACATATCTATGTCTTGAATTTGAAAAAAATCCTATTTTATTTTTCACTAAAGAGGGGTTCAGTGAATACGCATATGAAACTGGTGAGGTTCGGTAACTCCAACAAGGTTAAGAACCACTGAGTTAGACAAAGGCTTGGTCAGTACAACAACACAAAACTATTAAAAAATTTTGCTAAGTTTTCAAGAGGTAAAATTTCTGTATTTATGTATGGTTCTGCTGGAGGTTTCCTTCTGTTAAAAGGGAGATTTTCCTTCCCGCTGCTGCCAAGGGCTTGCTCACAGTGAGTCGTCTGATCTTTGCTCTGTATTATTGTAGAGGGATTTGGTACTGTATATATATATGAATACAATTTTTTGAGAGATTTGTATGAGATTCATAATGTGAAATAAGTGGAAACTTTCTTTTTGATATTGACCTGACAAAGCATCATTTTCATACATTTAAGTTTTTTACCTTTGTGTTAAAAGCAAGATGGTTGGATGGACTATTACATTAGGATTTACTTTGCCAGTTTTTTATGAATTTTCCTTGTTTTAAGATGCTTTTATACAGCAGTCTGGTTCTGGCCAATATAAATATATGTCTTATAAGCTCTTGCAGTCTGCTGTATGAATGACACCATTCATTCATCTGGGCTCCCTGTGTTATCTATGTGCGGCAGAGGCTGCTCTCTGAGACTCGTTGCATGAATACCCTGGTATTTTCAATGCGATTGGCTTTGAATCTGACGAAAATGAGGAATACTGGTCATAAAAACACACCCCCTCAGTGCAGCAGCAAACTGGTAATTCTTCTGCAATGCCATAAAAGTTTAAAAATATATATTTTTATTTCTTAGATTTGCATGTTTGGTTTTAACATTACAAAAATATTTCAGGACACGATGTTCTGGAGAGAAAACTGTGCACAGACAAAGAACCACGAGCCTCACACTTCATGCTTCCAGAATATGGCGAGACATCTTGTTCATAAACAGAAAATTACAAATAGAATTTTTTTAAAGTCAGAAACAAAACAGCAACAACCGCACAAAACAAACAAACAGCTGTGCTATTTTCCCCAAAGCCCTGTAGTTTGTCTTTGAGTCTAGCTGTGCTTGCATGTTAGAAGAGCAAAACAAAGATCTTTTTTTTCCCCTAGCATCCTTGACCTTTCGTCGTGCTAGGCTAAAGGCTGCAGGTGGGACACACAGGAAGATCAGCAAACACAAGTGTCGTGGACAAGGAGCTGTTCGCAGTGAAAACCACGGCCACAGCGGCGTGCAAGTGGAAACCATCAGCGGTGGGCCTGCCAGCGCAGCGTGTCGCACATTATGACATCTCCGTCTGGAGTTGACTTTGGAAGGAAAAGAAACATGCGAGACAGCTGCGTGTTCTTGCTGTGCCTCTTGTACGTCTTTCCCTATTAGAAACCAGGTGTGGGCCTTTAGAAGATACACACAGGCACATGCACACGAACACAGGTTGACACACGCTGTGTGTCCGAGACCAGACAAACATGAGCAAGAGACAAAACACTAGGAATAGTACTGACCCCTAAATCTTAGGTGTCAGCTCTTCAAAAGTTCAACCTGATGTTTTAAGACAGGCACGCACGCACGCGCGCACACACACACACGCGTGCGCGCACACGCACGCACGCACCTCTCTCACAGTGAATTTGAAGTTGAAAACAAGCAGTGGACATGAATCTTTTGAAAAACAGACACTGTGTCAGTGCAAAGTTCATACATTTAAAATGCAAAAATCATTATGTACTGTGAAAAACCTGATTATTCTTGTAGCAATAAAATACATTGGAATGAATTGGTATCCAATTAGGTCAGACCTTTTCTGGGAAACACACTTATTTGGTCACAGTCAGATGAGAAACCTGATACTGCTCTAACGTATGCCATATGCAAACGGACAGCCAGCAGTAGCTTAGCTTGGCTAACTTGCTGTAAACAGGAGAGACTGGGCGCATAAAAACAACATGCTTGGGATTAAATTTCAGAGTATTTGCAGCTATCTGAAACATGCAACCAGACCTGACTGGTTGCTTAGTAACACAACAGTATCATCAAGACAAGATTAAAGGTCACACCTAAAATCACTCAGGCAACTATTTAATCACAGGGAATAGTCCTCATCGATCAGACAGCAGGATAATTATGAGGCACCATCTTTCTTTTGCATCATGAGAAACTATTTTTCATGCAGCAGTCTCCATCCATCCAAGTCCACCAATTCATATAAAAGTTGTGGGAGCATTTATAGTTTTAACTGGGCAACTTGAACTTTTATATAGTGTACCTTTATCATTTTGAATATAAAACCCTCCCAAAAGTAACATTAAATGTCAGATGTCACCATCTTAAACTCTCAAAAGCTAAATTAACCATTTGAGAGCACTTAACATGTAGATGTTTAGAGGTTGGGCTTTAATAGCATACATTTTCCAGACTCGTTTGCTCATTTAGATGCAGTAAAGCCTCCTTCATCTGCTTTGTTGGGTCCTGTGGCTTGCTGGATTTGTCCAGAAATGGATGCCCAGCAGCAGCAATTGTTGGATTAACACTATGTGGAAAACACAACATTTGTTTGAAGATGTGGACGAGCAGACTGAGATACGTCACTTTAAAAGTGCTTTATCAGAAAACGTATAAGGCAAATGTATAGTGTTTGGAGATCATTGTTGGGCTTACTGAAGCTGACTTTAGGCTCATCTGTAGTAAAAAACAAAAGGTTTAACTACTTTATATACACACACATCTGTTTGCACTGCGCAAAAGCAACACTTTGTGTTTTTCATGACCCCCCTTGCTTCCTTGACTGACCCCAATATCTGTATCTTTCCATCCAGGTGTTGTAGCCTTCGGTCACTCAGTCAGATGCACAGATTCCGCTCTCTATTTCCCTCCACCCTTCCATGTCCCCATCATGCGCTTCCCTAGAACCATCTGGGCTTTATGTAAGACCCACGCGTGCCCTCTCCCCGTGGCTCTCCTTCTGTTTCGCTTTAAAATTCTCTCTCTTTCCAGGGTCTCTTTCGAGTGACAGTGACTTCACTGAGACTCATGACTGTATCATCTCAGTTGCTGCTTCGGTACTCCAAACTGCTCATAAAGACTTAAAATGAGAACCACTAAATTTTGTTCAGCTTAAATCAGTTCTTAAATCGTGTCACATTATGCTTCATATAATGAGTGCATTTCCTGACCAGGGTCACAAAGAGCGTGCTGTACCAGAAACCTCCTTGTGACTTTACTTTGGTTGAAAGCAGATTACTGTCGTCGCCCGCGCTGTATGTTGAAGACGCCGACTTGTCTGCAAACATTTGCCATTTACCCTCCGAGCCCTTGCTAAACTTCAAAAAGCGTGATGCAAACCAGAAATTGCCTTCAAAGAAAAGATAGTTGGCAACTTTTACTTTGAAAGTATATAATTTCCATTTCTGTTTTCCAATGTACATTTTGAATTTTCACTTGGAAGCTTGCGAGCATCTGCAGACAAGTTATCATTTCCCATACAAACCACAGTTTGTAGTCAAACCAGTCACAGGGACGTTTTTGGTGCAGCACCTTCTGTGTAACTAATTTCACACTAGAGACTTCAAGTAATCTCCAGCAACCACTTGTCAACCGGTCTGGAAATATGCTTTTTTCTTAGTGACTGGTTGTTTGTCAGGCGCTCACTGACCTGATGTAGGCCTCCCTGAACATGGCTTTCACAATCGATTTCACAGCAACCAACAGCAAGCATTCACAACTGGTTGGGGAATACACATTTTCTATTGCAACTAGTGGTCAGTTGGTCACCAGCTGGGCTTTAAGCCTGTGTGACTGAGGCCCATTACTATCATTATGTCAAACAAAGAAGACAGGAAGTAGATCTGACTAAGAAACCAAGGGACGGTGAACGCTCATAGGCTAGTTACTTGTCAGCTACAAAGAAAAGCATAGCTGATTTATCCTCCTATTTGACTCTAATGTGGAACCAAAATTTACAACATCAGCATTGTGTTGTATTTATTAAGACATTAAACTATTGAGGGAACTGCAGAGTCCCATAGACTTCTGTACAACCTCATGTTATGTTTAAACCAGAGGTGTCTAAGACATTTCCATAATAGCTTCATTTTTACAGCCTTTGTTGTTAAAAAACAGAGACTACAAGAATAACAAATTATTATTCAGCCTCATTGAGGAAACTGACTCGTGGAGTTCAAAATATCTTAATGGAGTTTTATAGCAATAGTTTAATGAAACATAGACATACAAAAACATTATTTACATTTAAAAAAAAAAAGTAATCTACCCTTAAATATAAAAACTACCAAAAAAAGATGGCAACCAAACAGAAACTAAAACACAAAAATATATTTAAAAATGACTTTGAACCATTGACACACTGAACCTGTTAGACACATTCAGTAAAATATCAAATGACATCATTTGTGGCTGCACAACACAAGTTGCATCACTATCATTTTACTAAATGGTTTACTAAACAAGGTGACAGGAAGTGTGATTAGCTGAATGCTCTGCACCAGCACCAAATAAACAGAATAGATGGAGCTGGGGCAGGTTTGTACTTTTGCTTTCACAAGCTGAAATCCAGTATTGATTCAGCTTGTGTCTGATTCATTTCTGATTAGCCAGTGTTTAATTACATTCAGAGCCTGCTGCATATGGGCACTTAGCAGTAACAATACATCGATACTCGCAATATTACCATTAGTTACCTATTCTGCAAAAGTAATCTCACCAGTGGGACTCCAACATTTTGTCAAACTGCAGCTGACAAAATAAGACCATCTAACTCTTCTCTCCCAGAAGCTTAACTTGAAAAGACTGTCAGCTCAGTGCCTGAAATGTAAATGAAACGAGAACTGCTGATCTGCATTGTGCAGGCTTAGAATGGAAAGTGACATAAGGTGGAATCAGTGCGATTTACACAAACATGCGTAACTCTAAAGGCTTGCAGGTGTTCTGTGAAGAGAATAACTGCTCTCCAGTAGGACGGATGTATAGCCCTTCAAAAACTCACTAAGATGTTTTTCACAGCATGTCACATGTCTGCTGCAGGTAATGCTTTATCAAAAAAACAGAACAAAAAAAACATAGACGTGTAAATAAATGAAAAGCATGTTAGGATGTATCACATTCAAAATCAGTGTCAAGTATCACCGCCTGCTCGTTTTGGAAACCCGTCATAAATATTAAATAAATGTAATAGACCTTATTGGTTTGTGTTCTCGCTGCAAAAGTAATTCAGTTTTATCCCGCCGCTGCACCTCTCCCCTCATGTGTTTCCTCTTGAAGTTGCTGTTGCTCATCCTCCCTCCTCTCACAGCCCACAGAGAGCACTTCAGCTTTGTGGACTATACACAATATCACACACACACATGCGTTTAAATGCACACACTGGGTCAATTTGACAGACAGCAGCACAAACCTTCAAACCGACATCTCCTGACAGCTGCAGCCATGTTTGTAAGAGATACTGTCCACTGGAGTGTGGCAAGAACAACAAAATTCCTTTCAGCTTATGGAAACGCACATGCACGCGCACACGCACACAAAATTTACTTTGGCTTCTACAACCACAAATGTGGTTAGGACACTATGTTCTTAGAGCACAGTGTACTGGCGCTTCTCTTATTTTGAAAATTCCCTGTACTACTTCCATCTCTCTCACACACTTCAATAGTCACGGGGAGCACAGTGCTGGGCTCTGCAAAGACTTGATAATCTCTCCTAACAGAATGTGATTTGTTAATATCGTGCAACTGCTTACTGTGCGTGTCATTTCCTATCTGAAAGAAATGTATTTTTGAGACGTCTCCTGTAGAGCGATGGCATTTTACCGACAGTTCAGCGGTCTCACATGGGAAGCTGGTTCTCCATGCACATCTGCAAGTTCCATCCAGTGAAAGTTTAAATGGCTTCTTTAAGCAAATAGTTACATCCATGTTCATTTTAGAGACACCATCAGTTGTGTGATATGTATATTCAAGGACAGAAGTGGTTTAGTAAGAAAAACAATTCAACTAAATTTGATTTGATAATAATTTTTGTATGCCATAAACTGGAATCATCCTGCTAATAATTCATATGTGTATGACATGTAACAGCACTGTGGGGCGACTGTACCAAAGGTTTCCACAGTAAATGCAAAGCTCTTTACAGATGCCGTAATGTAGGTGAGTAACAACAGCTGTTAATTTCACACAGGCACTGATTAATCTGCCTTTTTGCACGTGGGGATGAGTTTACAATGTTTGTCCTGTTGCCTAATAACACTTGTAGTTTTGGGTGTGACCTGAATAAAAAACAGCCACAAATCGAGATTCATTTGTAACATAAAATGTCTTTTAAACGCTCATAGACGCTCGGGTTACTTATGTGTGATTGTAGATGTTGTGACCGGAATCTCTGTTTTCCTCTTATAAATCCAGATGTTACTATTCGTGGTTGTAGTTGTGCTCTGCAAATCATCCTCCAGCGCTTGAAAACACTACATGGGAGGGGAACTTTATGTTACAGTGTTAGAGCCCTACAGAAAGCACACATTCGTTGTGGTTACGCATGAAGGCATTAGGGGTGGGGGAAAAAAATCGATACTGTGTAGTATCGTGATATTTTGTTTGCTAATAATGTATCGATACAGGGACAGCAGAAATTGATATTTTGTTACAAAAAAAGTTTTTGTGGACTGGAACTCTGACTTCAGAGCATGTTGATCAGCTCCTTTTTGTGAGCAAGAATCCTGACATTCCTTCACTGTCCAAATGTGTTTAACTTGTTTTTTGGCAGCAATAAACATGACAGTTTACTTCTTTTAATTTAAGACATGTTTTATTTTAATTAAGTTTAAAACTTTTATTTAATGTAAAATTATATTTTGTTTTAATTTACTTTCAAATTCTTCAGTTGCTGAATGGGCTGCATAGTTATCATAAATTGCATAGTTCAGAATAGCTATAATTGTACCAGATGGTTGCATTCAGTTAAGTTGGACTAGACTGTAATACAAACTGTTCAGTTTGTCAACAATAAAACTGACTGAAATGAGAGAAAGACTGAGTGTGAGACTTTGATATTAGATAAAATGAATATTGATAAAGTTTACCTTTATGTACAGAATCTGAATATCGCAAAATATTTTTAAATTTTGCAATAATATCGTATCGTGCGTTAAGTATCGTGATAATATCGTATCGTGGGATATATGGTGATTCCCACCTCTAGAAGGCATATTTCAAATGAAGACCTATCCTAGGTGCCGTTATTAGCCTTTTTAACGAAGCACTCATTGAAACAAATTGCCAGAACATCAGTCTGACTGCTTTTGTCCGTTCAAATCTCAAACAGATCTGAAGCAGTGGTAAAGATTGAGCTTTATTACAGCAGCCAGTGAAAGATGGCCTTTTTACATGAGGGCTTTGCCTTAATCAAACGTACCAGATAGTAGCTGTGATTATTTTACTTACTTTATTTGTTTGTGACCATTTTTGGTCACCATTTCATTACATACTGTCATATATGTGAGAGAAAACCCACACAGGATCCAATATATAATTAGCATGTGCACACTCATGCTGCTGTATTATGTACGTAGATGCTACTTTGTGATATCCAGGTGTTATTATTAAAACAGACCTTGTTGTTTCGTGAAACTTCAGCTATTTTAAATTCAAATTGGGTCAGTTAGTTCTTAATACCTCATTTGGGTTTATGAACTTGAAGTGGAACTGGATAAGGGAGAAAAATAAATGTGACAGATAAAGGAAATGGAGACTGGGAATAGGTCTGTCTAAATCAGTGTGCATATGTGGGTTGATTAAAAAAAATGTCAAGGTTTTCTCCTAATCCAGTTAAAACTGTATAGATTAAATTTATCATTAGCGTTACAGTCACTGACTCACCAATCTGGATTCGACCAGCAGTGCAAAGAGAAATAAAATAGCTGTTATTATAAACATAAATTGTATGTAGTTTTTGCAGGTTTAGTGTAAATAAGAGGCACAGCTAATGTTAAAGTGTCCTTTGACCTGTCATTGTGAGTTCTGTGTTTAAATTCAATCAAGGAGGTAAGCAGCCAGTCTGCAGTACAGCCATGTTGCATCATTATATGATGAAATGGTGAGTAAGAAAAGAATGGCTGTGATAAATCATAACAGACAGATACAAAGAATAACGAGGCTTCAAGGTGGATGAACATTCATGTAAACAAAATCACCTTAATCAAGTGTAATCATTTTCAATTTTATAACCGTGGAGGGTTTGAATACAGACTGTAGGCTGGATACTTTCAGGTGACCTGGTGAATATCGTGCACTTAGTTTCATCAGAGTTTAAAACAGCTTTTGTCTGATGAAAAGATTTCTGAAATATACTGTATCATAAGCAGACTGTACATGTGCTGATCAAGGAAGGAGCCAGTGGCATATAAAATAGTGTAATCTACATAAAAATGTACATTACAGTTTTGGGTGGCAGAGATAATATTGTTTGTCTACAGAGTAAATAAAAGAGGTCGAAGAAACGATCCTTCTGGAACATCTACAAATGCTTTAGCTATTTGCTTTACCTGAAGAGGGTTTGCTTAGTCGATGATTTTTACTCAATCAGGGAGAGAAACTTTTATTATACCTCAAAATGCAATGAAAACACATTTTCTTGTTTCTGGAGATAAAAGTGAAAATTAGACCACATAACTGTCTCACACACTATTTGTCAAATCGGTAGTCAGGTGTATTTTGTGTGCAATCTCACAAGCAGCTCCAAATGTAACACCAGATCTCTAAATCACTAGTCTTGTATTTTGGGCACTATGTAGAGCTTTCAGTTAAAGAGGACCTCTAGCACCAGAATGGCTTTTTGATGTCGGTACTTCTCTAGCACCAGAATAACTCACTCAGTCTCTTGAAATTAAAAGCAAAGGTCAAATGTCATTCAAAGAGGAAAACTAGAGAAAGTATTCAGTATATTCATGACCATATAAATTCTATGAGAAATCAAAGGCTATTAAATGTTAAAAGAATAACTCTTCAAGAAGGATTTAACAGTATATTCTGTTCCTTCCCATCAGTTCATTGTGCTTTTCATTCAATCTTCTTTTACATTTAAATAATTGTACAAATTTTTTGCATACCTATGTTAGTTCAAGAAGATCATGCTCAATCCCAGCAGATCAACAGCTTATATGTAAATGCTGGCCAACACCACCTGGGGCCTCAGCCGATTCCATCTGTGCATCCTATTTTAGTCTTACAACAAACATGCTGCTTAAGATACTTCAGTATGTATATAGTTCCTGCCCCACTGCAATCCACTTTGCAACCCAACATGTTGCTCACCATTTTACATATACAGTCCTGATACTACTAGTGAAATAAAATGTCAACACCAGTTCTAGGTGATTAGGGAAGAAACATTATCATTTTCCCAGACTGTCCTTCAGCCAGTAATCAGGGCCCTGGTGTTTGATTGTGGCACATGTAATCTCTCTCACTCCACCTATGCAGAAGCTTAGTAAACATGTCTGTCTGCAGTGACTCAATCCAATTGGTTATTATGGTACAAAAAGCCTACCGGATCCCCCCGCAAAAACAGTCTGCTCAAAGCTCTCTTTATGAGTGGGCTGTGAGGTGAGAGTAATAGGCCTAAAGACACTGCAGACCGTGGCTTCTCAACCTGCTACCATTGGGGCCACATACCAAAGAATCCCACTGGGCAGGGACTGAATAAATTCCGCTCCATGGCTGATTAATTGAAACCAATGGATGGGGTGTTGTGAGAAGGAGAGAGGAGGATGAGAGAAAACCAAGCACTGTCAGATGAACGGTGGATAGATGGCTGCCCAGAAGCTAGGGTCACCTACAGGTTACGTTGCTGAGTGTCTTTCATAAGGTCAGGCATCTCTATTTCACTTTTAAAAAGTGCTGATGTATTAACATTCAGCTTTGCTTCCAGGTGCACATATTTAGGAGTGACACGTTCACAAGTGAATGAAATTAAGCACAGTATAGATTAAGAGGAGTGTATCAAAATATCACAACAGCTAGTCAAAGAGTATGAGCAATGGCATAGTTAAAGCCTAACCTACTACAGCCTGTCCAGAAATGCTATATAGAAAAATAAAAAGGAAACCTCCTTTCATGATCTACAAAGCAAGTGCTTGGCCGATCAGTAGGAAGCTCTAAATGCATGTTACTCTTCCCAAAATACATTAAACATGAGATCTCAGTGATTAAGCTGGTTAGCGATAGATTGATTTGAGGTGTTATTTGGTAGGCATTTCTACAGCACTGAAAACCCATTAGAAAGTGTCTTGACAATTCTGCTGAACATACCTGGATAAATTTAAAGCATCAGCATGCTTCTTTTCAGTTTCACAACTGTTTCCAAGTTTCCAACAAATAATGTGAGAAAGGAAGAATGTCTGTGGGATTTTTTTGTAATTCTTTGCAATTCTGACATATGTACAACCAAGTACAACACCATAAATATGTGGTAATGCTGCCCATAAGTATGTGCCATCATCTTCCACTTGCTGTCTCTACCCAGTATATCCAATTTCTGAAGAATCAGGTTGGCAGATTGTCCACAGTATTCCACTCTCACACAGTCCAACATGACACTGACCTGTTTTAGAAATGTCTTTTTAGCTGCAGCAGACATTTACATTCTCACATGAATCGGTTTAGAGAGGTCTCTTTTTTAGTTTACCTTTCTCGAGTCATTTACACCCCCACCCCCCAAAAAACAAACAAAAAAACCCAAAACTGTTTCTCTCTGACGTGAGGTAATGATATTTGGAGATCAATTCTGCTTCAAACATATTACAAAGTATAAGACGGTGTGTGCAGTTGCTCAGTGTGTCAAAGAAAAGACACCGTAAATCCTCAGGTTACTCTGGAAGGCGTTTGTGAAATGGTTTGCTTGCTAAAACAACAACAACCAAGTCAGCCACTTGGTGATTGGTCAGTTGATTGGTAAGATGATATCTAGTGAACTGCGTGAATAGAACCACAAAGTAGAACCATGTGGCTGTTTAAAAAACACAAGACCAGCAAGTACAAATCTGTACTCAGTGGCTTTGGGAGAAGCTTGGAAGCTTGGCTGCTTCTCCCAAAGACAAGAACTAACAGACTTAAAAACTCCTTTGTCCCACACGCCATCAAACTGTTTAACTCCTCTCTGGAGGGGAGAGGGAGGGGAAACAGGAGGACAAAGGAGGGGGGAACAACTAAGCTGTAGTGCCTCTTCACCTCACTGTGCAATACCTTTTGTGCAATACTTTTGTAAATAGTCAACAGTGCAATAGACTCAATACTTGAAATGTGCAATTCACTTGTATTTTTTATTTTTTATTCCTATTTATCCCCTTCGTATATTTTATTTATATTGTCTCTGTGTATGTATATATATATATATATATATATATGTATATATATATATATATATATATATATATATATATATATATATATATATATATATATATATATATATATATATATATATATATATATATATATATAATATAATATTCTGTAACTCTGTAACTTCTGTCGGTGCTGTGCTTTTTTGGAAATCGAATTTCCCAGAGGAACCCACCCGAGGGATTAATAAAGTTCTATCTAATCTAATCTAATCTGTACTCAAAAGCACAAACTCTAACAAAAAGCAGTGTTTAGTCTATAAAAGTAAAACCTGGATATTACTAAAAATAATCTTTTTGGGAACCTATTTTACCCTTACATTATTTCAACTGTTTACCCTAAAGCTCAAATTGATTAGCCACTCTTGTATTAAACAACTCACATGCGTAGCTCATTGAAAACTGAAAAGGACCTCCACGTTTAAACATCCGGACTATGTCATTCACCTCCTTACCTTGAGATACGTTTTCATGGTGGGGGAACTTGGAAAAGCAGCATGAGCCCCTCAAACGCTCCCAACGTTCTTGTGAATGGCCAACTTCTCTACCTCTGTGATACTTATAGAACTAAACTTACCATGCTGGAATCCCCAAATGGCTTCCCTGGGGGACAAGGAAGGTGAGGGGGGGCTAGATGTGTTGACATCTTTATAAGTATGGTGGGGGCTGGGTCTAAGAAGGGGCAAGGAAGATGGGTGTGGTCAGCACAAAGGTTAGTGCACTGTCATTATGACTGACTGCACGAGTTTCTAAAAGTGAATGCTAGTGGACCTTTATATTTTCATTTATGTGCCGCACATTAATATTACACATGTATGTAGTCAGTACAGGTGATGTGATCAGAGAGTTTTATTTCAGGAAGGAGGACGGAAATAAACACCAACTCTCCGACTGTCTCCACATTTTCAGCCCTGTTTGTGTATCTCAGCCACATGCCGATGCATGTAAATACCATGAAAATTTTGCGTGACCATTACCATCTCACGCAAAGCCCTGATCTGTTGAGACAGTCTGTTTTACGGTCCATTATTTGTGAATATGGGATGACAGTACCTTGTCAAGACATTGTGAGGATAATCTCCCAATCCAAATCAGAAATAGGCTGTTCTCTAATAAAACAATAGTATTACATGAGCTGAGTGAAGGAGAGAGATGGGAAGAGGCAGACTGAAATAGAGTCGCATAGCGAGAGCTCTCTGAGAGGATAGAATGACAGAAAGGGAAAAGGAAAAGAGGGGTGATATGCGCAGACAGGAAGGCAAGTCTAGCAGGGGCTGCTGTAGCCATGTGCACCTACACACTCCTGCCGCTACCCTTCACCCATACCCACACCCCTCCCTTGCTTGTTCACTCATTTGCTTAACAAGTTCATTTGTGCATAGGACTTCATCGGGCATGGCTGTCAAGTGATGCGCGAGACTGGCCTGCGGAACTGTTGGCCCTTGCAAGCTGTTCACCTGCATCCATCTCGCCCCCATACACCCCCACACGCACCCACACACACATGTAGGGACACACATCCTTATGCAAGAGCACAGACATGGCATCCAGTGATGCCAGTAGTGTGAGTAAACAGTGTGTTCAAGTCGGAGTGTTTACTACAACTTGGGCTGCAGGGCAGTATTGTTTTTGGCTTGCGTTGCTGAAATGATTCCCAAACAGTGAAAATTCACACATGGCTACACTTATCTTATATTTCTTTGATTTAAATTTGAATACCTTTGGATTTTGAGAGTTTATGATGGGCTTATTTCTTTACAGAGTTCACTAAACAACATTTGGTCAGTTGAAAATTCACAGATGATGGTTTAGGGCTTCGTAACCCTGTTGAGTCACCTGAAGTAGAGTTATTTGTGACATTGGTGATACCTGCCATACATTTGCTTAGGGTTGTACTGTTTGATATACTGTAGACTACATTTAAAGACAGTTTTTAAACAGCCACAATAGAAGATCCATGTATTGTTCTTCTAGATTAACCTAAAATTCAAATAAAGCAAAGAGATTTTAAAAGTAGAAAGCTAATGGAAAAAAGGGGGTCAGTTATTCCTAGTCAACATTTTATGCCACTTGAATTTCCTGTTAAGCAAATCAAAATTTATTTCTGACATATTTAGTTGATTTTTGGCGACTTATCATTTTGTGCCATCACTGATGGATGCATCGCTGACATTTATCTGCTTTTCTTCCTCCTTTTCAAAAGCAAACGCTCATCAAAATGCCGGGGCCAATCTTGTTCCGTCTCTCTTATTTGCTCTTGTTTTCCATCATTGCTTTGGCCCTCTTCACTTGAGGCAGAATTAACAAGCATTATCTCAATAGAGTCGCCCTCAATCCTCGAACAGCACAGCAAGTGTGCTGCTTCAACAAGAGTGTGCATGGACAAAATCACACACGCACACACTTATGCAGCCTCAACAAGCATTATCAGCCCCAAACCCTCCTGTGTTTCCTTGCTAACACGGTGAACATGCTGCCTCAACAAGCCCCATCATCAGCTCTTTTCTCCCCTGGTTTTTGCTTCCTACAAATCCATGACAAAGCTGATGAATAAGCCTCATCAGCCTTTTCTCCTCAGCCCATTTCAGAGTTTTGCTTGAAACTTGCTCTTCTTTCTGCAAGTTGCAATGCAACGTAATGTAAATGTGAAGCATGTAGGTTACAGCAATGCACCTTCCACTGCTGAACAATGTGGGCTTTTGCAGTAAATACATAATTTAGTTCTGATTTCTTTTCTTCTTCTTTTTTTTTTGCACATTTTCTCACACTTGCATGTTTCAGATCGTTGAACAAATTTTAATGTTAGACAAATATAACTTGTGTAAATATAAAATACAGGTTTGACAAACGTGAGATGAGCCTTTGTGTTCTTTTTGGTCAGCATTAGGGTTCGTGGTTTTTTTTTTGTTTTTTTTTTTTTAAATCATCTCAGCCATTGATGCCATTTTTTCCCCCAATCTCTGTCTTATTATTGAATTATAAACACTGCCAATAACTTGAGTTCTTTAGATGTTGTTCTGGGTTCTTTATGACCTCCTGGATGAGTCAGGAGTCACTTTCACAGTAATTGTGTAGGCCACTCATAAGATTCACCACTGTTCCAGGTTTTCTCCATTTATGGGTAATGGTTTGGTTTAGAAATGGCTTTTTAACCCTTTCTAGACTGATAGATGCTGATGACTTTATTTCTTATTTGTTCTCAAGTCTCTTTAGATCCTGGCATGATGTGTTGCCTTTTGTGAATCTTTAGACTACTTCCACTTCGTCTGTTTATGTGATTTGTTGATTCAGCAGGTCTGACAGTATTGTCTCCTGATTATTACTCCTGATTGGGACTTTCTTTAAGTCTATGTACTTCCTTTATTAGTTGTTCCTGATCAGCTCTGAGTCAAATACCCAGACAAATCCCCCTCCCAAAAAAACAGTAACAAGTCCTTCATTATTCTTTTTCACTTCTCTTTAAGTATGAGTACGACGTTATGAAATATCATAACCTCCACCTCCCCATTTATGTGTTCCCTCATCGGCGTAACTTTGTGCTGAACATTCGGGGGGGGGGGGGGGGGGGGGTAGTAGGGGTTCAGTAGTCTGAAGCATTGCTTAATCTGATGCTTTATACTTTTACTTTAATAATGAACTTTTTCACTCAGTTTTGTAAAAAGTTGCCAAAAAAATGTATGTCAATATACTGAGAATTTATATATTTAGATGCATTTAGATAGATACATTTGTAAAAATCCCTATAGCAACATTACAGCCTAACCATTAACAAAGAAAAAGGCACCACTACAGTGTGATTTGGAATATAAAGTTGTCACACTGACATTTAACTTTAGTAAGGGCGTAATTATACCTACAGAGAAAATTGAAACATTGTTCTTCAGCTGTTATCCAAAAGATATTGTTTTATTGTTTTAGTCTATGGAGGGAAGAGTTGCACCAGCTGAGAATGGAAGCACATGTGGTCTGAATAGGAATTAAATATGCGCTGCAACTCCTGCAGCCACCGACTTGCTGTTTTGTAAGTTATTTTGAAGAAAGAAGAATGACTGTCTGGACAACCCAAATTGATGCAACACAGAAGAGGGTAACTAATGTTGGAGTGTTTTTTGTTGGTCACTTTGGTGGAAAGGCTATGATTCTTAATTACTTTAGAAATGACTAATAAATAAGGAGGCATCTGGATGAATTTACAGATAACTGTAATCTTATCTCAAATGAATTATAGAGCCGTTTGACTAACGGCTATTGAATAGTGCAACTTAAGGATGGGTGATTCTGCCCAACATACGGTAGTTGTTGTAATAACCAGCCAATCAGGACTGTGGGAAAGAAATAAATGCTTATGAGGAATACGTAGGGAGGCACATCCCACAGTGAGACATCAAAACAAATGCCTTTCAAAATTAAAAAAATAAGACCAAGCTAAACTGTAAAAAGTCCTAGGATGTTGCATCACATATGTGGCAAATATACTTGATATATGGACACATTAAACTGGACGTCCAATTTCTTAACATAACAAAGATTGTCCTGGACAGAGATGCTGGCAGCAAATGCTAAATAAATACAAACTTATAACTCTACCATGTTGCCTGTGTGGTATTTTAGAGAGCATTTGTTAATCAGCTGCATGTGAAGCAGTAAAAGCGCTGCATAAGTCTGATTCTCAGCCTGACAGACTGTAAAAGCATCCGTCACTGTTAACTAATTATCACAGCAGTCGAGATGAAAAGGAGCTTCCATCCTAATTCCCCAGAATGACAAAATTAACGGTAGTACCTGATTAGCCTGAGACTGACTTTAACCAAAAAAGGCAGATTTTCCCCACAATGATCCAGTTAATTCCAGTTTGTATTAAAAACTTGCATGAACCTGAATAAATCAGTGGTCACCACAGTGTTGTACAGTCCAAGGTCAAGGGCTTCTATGGCTTCCTGAAAATGTGACCATGTGGACCAATATAATGATAATTAGTCAAAATCAATGAATTCAAACACAAAAGGTACAAAAACCCCACAAACATCTTTTAGATTCAGTCTCTATTTTTTTTGGCCTAAAATCAAAGGCCAACGATAAATATCAATGCTACCATAGGACAAAAAAAGATTTATGTCAATCCCAATGGCTAAAACCCCCAGGTTGAAAGGTGCTGACCAGTGACATTAAAAGCTTCAGGCTTTTTCACCCTTGCCATGACCCCAACATTCCTGAATAGGGTGTTTTTGGAAGAAGATGGTAACTCTAGCAGGGCTAACTTGAGCAGGGCTAACTGACCCACCTATACACACATTTTGCTCCCTACCCTTTATTAAAAATGGTCAAGAGTGCATTTTCACATTTGAGCCCCTTTCATCTATCCATCAATACTATTTATAACAACTTTAAGGATGATAATAAAAGATCCCTTGAACTGACAGTATGTCTACGACATGGCATGACGTCGACAAGTTTTCACAAAGCAGGAGGGAAAAAAACCTGACCACTTTTAGAGATAGAATTAGATAATAAGATAATAACTACAACAAAATGATCTGTGTTTAAGCTACCTTATGGTCCGGCCCCCTAGGTCAAAGCCTGCTTCCACCTTTCCTTTTGCCTCAAGCCCAAACCCTGTCATTTTAGGTATCTCTGGCATGTGAAACACATTCTAGAAAAAGTCTTCCCAGAGTTTCTTATTTCAGCGGTTTGGCTTCTGTGAGCAAAACTTTGGGTTTTATGACACACAAATCATTGCAAATACATCTTGTAATGTTTGAGCCTTGTGCATATTAAGTAAGGTACATAAGAAAGAAATGTTATTTTCCCCCTTTTTCAACAAATTTTCAAAAGAAATTCCAAAATTGCCATATAATTTGTACCACAGGAGTTTGCATGGAGGGACAAAGTATTTAGCTGTAGAATCAGGGGCGAACAAGCTAGTGTTGCCCCAGAGACAGATGAACCTAGTGGCGTCAGGAAAGGAATCCGGTGTAAAAATCTGTGCTAAATCAAATATATGGAGGCTTTTCCTGTGGCAGCCCTATGGGAAATGGAAAAAATGCTGTGAGTAATCAGTGAGTGTTAACCTAGGTTCACATTGGAAGTAACATCAGACAACCTGATGTGGAGGGGAAGAATTACAGAGCTGTGACTGCAAAGGACTGACCGGCAGTAGAGGCCAGTCTGATGCTTGGAACTATTAACAACTGCTGACCAGCTGACCTAAGCATTCAACAGGGTGCAACAATATGTAACATCTCTGACAGATTCTTAGCATTTATAAGTGAACTAAAGGATATGAAAACTGGGTCCTTAACTGCAGAGGTATCCACTGGAACTATGCCAGAGTTGGTGTAATATGAACATATTTTTCTTTGTACCACTCAGGAGCCATAGTAGCAGCAACATTGTGGACTAACTGTAATTGATATAGTAGTGCTTTACCCACTCCACTGAATAAAGAACTGCAATAATCCAGTATGGCTGTGATAAAAGCATGGATCATCCCATCCCAAGATTACCAAAGAAAAAGAAGGATTTGACTTTAGCTATCAAATATCAAATACTGCTTTCCTGCTAAGGAAAGTTATGATCCCCCCAAAGTCTGGTCACAAACTGTTGGAGCCAAGTCCAGGCCAATATTTTGCTCAGTTACATCATGCCATATTTAAGTATTTGTCATGATCTTTAAGTTTCTATTATAATCTTGATCATTTTATGTTATAATATAATAGGCTGTGCTCCATAAATTAATCCTGCTTTGTTAGTCAGTTGTTGTTGTTGTAAAGTGTTGATAGATGTCGTAAAGGGGGTGTGCTTTGGCCCGCATGCGGGGGGGGGGGGGGGGGGGGGGGGGGGGGTAAAAGGTTAGGTAAGGAAGCAGGACATGGAGCAACAGTTTTCTGACCGTCGCCGTTTTAATGTTATTTTTTGTTGTAACATAAAGGGAATATAAACGGAGCTCCCACCAGAGGCATTTGTTTTGTACCTTTCGATTTGTATGGAAAATAAATGTTTTGCCCCTTTTTTCCTTCGCCTCGTTTTTTGCTACCGGAAGGCATCCAAGCGACTTAACAAGAGCACGAGTCAGAAACTTTACGTTCTGCAGAAGCGGCAAAGGAGGACCGAAGGTTGCCGCTATACAAACTTTGAAACTCTGTGGCACTAAACACTAAGGAGAAGCTATTACACTAAATTTTACATTCATGAGTCAAATTGAAGTCAAAGCACAAACTTGTAGTAAATTAATGTGGTGCATTTTCCATTGTTATACCTCTCGGACCTGTCTTCCCCATGTGATGTTTTGTGTAATGTATGTATGGCCGGAGGGTAAGATGGCGCCGCCATTGCGTGCAATAGGTCGGCAGCCTTATAAAATTTCCCCTTGTGGGACTAATAAAGGTATATCATATCATATCAAATCAAATCAAATCAAATTTAAAAAAAAAAAGCATTTCATTTTTAAGCAAAGAAACAAACAAAAAATGAATCTATTGTGTGAATTTATATATCTCAGCATGAAAACTGGACTTGCACGTTAAAACAGCTGAGCAATAACAATTCCCCACAGTTCTCTATCCCTCCCATCAGTTACACAGCTCTCCTTTTAGCAAGCCAATCACTTACTATCCATCATTAATTCTTCTATTCTTCTGTTGAACCATGCATGTATCATCAGTTTGCTGTGTGTGATGCAGTATGAGGCTGTGCTTCTGCAAAGCAGCTGTGAGCCCGGAAGCCCAACTTAGTGAAGTCAGAATGAGACCGAAGGTTAGAGCCACCACAGGGAGATGGACAAGGGGCACACGCACACTCACTCACACACATACATTTTTTTAAAATTTGTTTCAGCCTCTCTCGTTTCTCGCTTCCACATGTGTCTGTTCCCTTACTCGCTAAGCCTTGGTGCGGTGATTGAACACGGCTACTTTGCACTTACGCTCCATAAACTGCAACACCTGCCCCCAGATGGGCAGAGTTTCTCTTTCTGTGTGTGTGTGTGTGTTCATGTGTGGGCCCCTGCTGGCTTCCTACGCTAGATGTAATGTACTGAACTGTATTAGCAGCAACCATAACATTATATGTGACATCCAAAGATGTTTCACAGTTGATTCCATTCCAATATGGTTCTTAATTCCTGATAATGTTTATTTTTCCAATACTGTGGCCAAAAAAAAAAAAAAAAAAAAATCCGTTTGTGATGTTTAAGCTAAAAGGGTTGTTTTAGAACATCAACTGGCACTAAAACCGTGACCGCCTGCAGGGCAGACAGGCTAAATATGTCGACGTACGCCCGTGAAGGCAGACATAAACAGAAAAGGTCGGTGTTGGAGTGCAGCAGCGCTGGATGAATGCCTCCACAGTGGAAGAACTTTTCTGCACAACAGCGCTTCTTGTCAAAGCACTGTGTGAAAATCTGCAAAGCAACAATCTGGGTCAGCTGTTGAAGCTATAAATGCACTCTGAGTTATGAAAATCTGAAACAAAAAAAGTTAAGAGACTCAAAAGCCTCAAAAAAAGTTGCCTTTGAGTAATGTGATTACATGCAACTTTGCTATACAAGTCTAATGTAAAATGGTAAATTTGACAGAATTTATCAGATGAAATTTACTTGATTAGCACGCATATATATATATATATATATATATATATATATATATATATATATATATATATATATATATATATATATATATATATATATATATATATATATATATATATATATATATATATATATATATATATATAAAATATTGATTGCTAAAGTAACGACAGGCTGAATCACTTTCTCAAAACAATATGAAGTCAAAGCTATGACAGAGCACTCAGAGCCATTTTCGGGATATGGAAATAGTTTCTGATCTATCTCATCTCTTCTTTCACTAGGATGTGTGTCAAGACCAATCACAAGCACTCACTTAGCAATTACCAGATCCATCTGAACTTCTTATTATTGCAATTATTAGTCAAGCGTGCCTTGAAATCACACAAGACCTCAGCGGTAGATCGTACTTGCCGTGTTGGGACAATAGTCTATGAGGAAGGACGTGACCCGTGTAATGACAGCGGAAATGAAGGAGCACAGTTTTGATCGAAGCTGGGCAGCCACGCTACTTTTGAGACAGGATATTGGATGATTTTAGAAAATGGAGAAGTATTTGAAGACTGTGATAACGATAAGGAAAATGGCAAGGGCTGTGCCAGAACAGAACTCTTTTTTTTTTCCTACATGCAGACTGTCTGGAAGTGAGGAAATCCAACGACACTGGTTTCAGTCACGAATTTGACTAAAAGGCACCTGGACAAAAAAAAAGAAAAAAAGAAAAAAGGAAAGCCAAATAAAATCAATGGTGCCGTTGGATGAATGTTAGGTTTGAAATCAAATATTCAAATAAAGCTCATGTAACCCATTTTTTAAAAATGTAACTTTAAATTAAAAGGAGTATTATTTTTTTTCCTTTTTAAAACAAAAGCTATAACCTTTAAGTTAACTAAAATACTTTGCCAGCCTATTGTTCCACTTTACTGTTTGTACACATGTAAGAGCAGCTCAGTTCTTCTCATACCGATGCTCTTAAAGGCCACTGAGTAGGGGATTGCAGTTGGTTAAACCATTTACTGTTATGTATGATCTCACTGGTGTCATGCCCACGGTGCATCACTCTTTTCTCTCCTGTGTCAGAAATGCCCTGTTCTGTCTTTACCACATAATTAGTGTTAGAGTGGGTGGATGTCACATCACATGATTCATTCATCGAGTCACTGCCCTTCAACATGACTGACAACAGGTCAGAATAACAAACTATAGCAAAGATGAATATAATCTCTGGGATGCACTACTTACTCTTCTCCTCTCAGATTGGACAGAGGTGAGAGGACGGTTGGATTACATAGTTACCTACGAGTACCTGTTGAGATTACCTAGTTAACATGCAAACTTCAGTAAATATGTCTGTAACACAATCCACAGATGCCTTTGCCAAATTTAGCAGATGTTATTTGTTTCATATTCTGATCGTGTCACACTGTGTGTGTGTGTGTGTGTCTCTGTCTGTCTGTCTGTCTGTCTGTCTGTCTGTCTGTCTGTCTCATGAACTTTATCAGCTCAGCCAGCACTTGAATCTTTCCACAGTAAGCAGCTCAGACAGTACCGGCACAGAGATTTCCCTCAAACCTCCTGATTATATCCTTCACCTCTAGGGGAAAAAAAAGCAATGACTAGTAGAAAACTGACACATAATTTATATTAAAAAGCCAACTACTCTCTCTCTCTCTCTCTCTCTCTCTCTCACACACACACACACACACACACACACACACACACACACAGCTCAAGAAATTAAAAAATGACTTAATCACGCATCAGAACTTCGTGAATAAAAATTTCAAATTGAAAATCTTTACTGACATACAAAAGGAGACAGTGTTGAAAACAAATCATCAACCCTTTGAGGGCCGAATTCAAAATCACACCCAAAATGAAAGCAAAACCTGCTCATGGTTCAAACCTTCCTTCAATTTTTTGAGCACTATATAATTAACACTTATAGCATGACAAGCATTTACAAGCTGGTAACACAACCTCAGGTTGTACATATTGCATATATTTTAATAAGCCTCAGGCTATAATAATGATTTAAAAAGTTACATACATGCATAATCTTCACAGGAACTACAAATACCCCACAATTTATGGTGAAATGCGGGAATGTTAGCGCTCCAACACCTGCCTTCCCAAATACAGGGTTCAGGTGAGGGAATGGTCACCAAGTCAGTGTGCGAAATAGCTTGTAACATGTGTAGCACCATCTCTGAATGGGTTTTAATGAACATTTTGGTGGATATATCCACAATGACATGGTCATTGTGTGAGCACTGAGCTATCGCTGCCGTTTTGCACATGCAGACAGCTCAAGAAAGCACCACAACTTTGGTGGTGGAGGCTGCCTTTGCAAAAAAAAAAAAAAAAATCGATCTCCTGAACACTGTTAATAAACCACCATTAACAGGCTTTTGTTCGTCTTTTAAAATTTAATCGTCCATTTCAGACGTTACCTTATACAAGATAAAATACTGAACATCACATTCAAACAGGTTTTTTTCATTCGTAGGCTTGTTAATTGCTGATTAAAAAAAGAATGAAAAAACCCCAAACACATTTGCTCCAATGAACAGATACCATACTTGTATTTTATTCATTTTGGGGGGGCTTCTATGAGGTCACGGTTGTTGTTTTTTTGTTTCATTTTTTTTTCAGTCAACACTCAAACCACGTCTCCTCAGCTTTTATTGCAGACAAAAAGCAGCATCTGCAAACTCTATTCAAAAAGAAAAAAAAATATGACAGTGAGTCTGCCATCAAAACTGAATGAATAATTATAATTCTCTTCAAATGTGAGCAGGCAGATCTGCAAACATGCACAAATTAGAACTCTAAGAGTTCAGTTCGCACTCCACGGGTAATGATGCCAGCATTTAACTTCGACGGGCAATGGAGTGAAATCTGCATTTATATGCACAGGCAACCCTACTTTGGAAGTCCTGAAAGATCCAGTAAGTCCTGTCAGTCAAAGCTTTGGGAGAAATGTGGCGCTTGTGCTACCAAACCTAAACTGTCCAGAATCAGCGGATTAGCATGTGGACTGCTGTCAGTTGTGAATGCCACTTCAGGGAATTGTTCACAGTAAGAACAAGCAAACACACACATCCACCCAAGTAGCCTCCACCTGCATACACATACACACTGTGACGGTCCAGATTTCTTCAGAATTCTGATCCAAAACCTTACACTCCAGGATTTTTCCTTTTTCGTGGATGTGTACGTGAGTAATTTAAGTACCTGTTTGAATGAGAACACATATAACTTGAAACATTTGTGTGCATATGCCCGCAGGTGTGAGTCTGTATGTGTTTTTTTCAGCGTGTGTATTTGCCTGCACAGCTACAGCAGGCTGAGTCAGCCTTGACAGCAGCAATCGGAAACAGGAGACAAGGACTTGGCGAACAACACAAGCCAGCAGCAAGGTCAAACGCTCACACACATGCACACACAAAAAAAAAAAAAAAAAAACCCAAAACAAAACACACACATCTTTTTTTTCCCCGTCTTTTTGTCTCTACCTGCTGTAAGAAATAACTGTATATCTTATCTTAAGCAGATCCGAGGATTTAATTGTTTCAAAGTGTTTCAAAGTCAGCCGAGAGTTAATAAAAGGAAGCGGAGCAAAGGATGTATGTGCCAAAGTGTGCAATTAAAGGCGCTTTCGAAGGAGGAAAGGGGGGCTGCTGGGGGCTGGGGGGTATAAATATCGTCCCTTTCTGGACGCTACTGCTTTTCCACTCTGTCACTCTCTTTCACACACACGGCGGACCAGCCCACTTCCTTACCAACCCCATCTCTCACAGCGCTAGCCCGGACTTCCCACTGCAATTACTTATAAAACTTTTCAGGGCTGCCACACGTGGTCGGGTTTTTAAAGAGCTGCGTCCCCCTCCTCACGTGGTGCGGGGGGTATTGAGTCGTCACAGACCCCCTGAATGATCACCGAAAAATAAGGCGGCGCAGACAATAGCTCGTCTTGATGAATTCAATTCTTTCAGGACCCTGTACCGTTGTCCAGGCAGCTCCGGGCAAAACAATCGTTGCTTTGATAGTCCAAGAAACACACACTCACTCGGTTGCTCTTAGAAACTCCCTCTAACTACTTCCGAATTAGGATCTAAAGATAATATACATCTGACCTGAACCTGTGATTTCTTTTTTTTTGGGGGGGGATTCAGCTTTTGTATTCCTAGCGGTCTCCTTCCGCTTAAGCGTCAGGTGCACCTGATAGAGAAGAAACATCCGCGTGCCCGCTTCTGTTACAAAATTTTTAAAACAGAAGAAAAAAAAGAAGAAATTAAAAAAAAAAAAAAAACCCAGAAAAAAACAACGATAACTTGAACTGACCTGGTCCGCAGTGGAAGCAGCAATGGTGTTCGACTCGGACATGATTTGATGCTGTGACCCAGTGGTGCTTCTCTGCTGGCCACTGTGGGCTCCTTCATTCACACCTTGGCTTTCAGTTCCGCAGCGAAAAGGGGGGGGGAAACACAGTATACCCTCCCTTTTGCCCTGGCTTGATTAATGCCTGAATTACTTTCACCTCATTTCATCTGATGGAGCTCCGCTTCCTCTCCGCCTCTCTTGCTCATTCGGCATGGTAGCCCACTCTCTCTCCCTTCTCCCTCCCCCCCCACCTTCCCACTGTGAGTCCAGCTCTGCCTCCCCTCCATCCACCCCGCTCTCCCTTCCTCCCTCGTTTTGCGCTCTTACTTTAATTCACCCCTCCCTTTCTTTCTCCTCTAACTGTTTTACTTTCTCTCACTCCCCGCCTCCTCCTTTTTCTGTCGTACTTCACCATTTCAGGAATATGCCCCCTCCCACCTTCTCCTCCGCCATCCACTGCCCCCCCCCCCTCATCTCCCACCATCACCTCCCCAGAAAAAAACCCAAAAAAACCCAAAAAAAACCACGCACAGGAGAGATCCACAGTCTTTTCCCTCTACCTCCACAATGAATGGCTCGTTGTCACTCCAGCACCTAGGCTGAATACAGAGCAAGTAAGTGGGAGAGAGGAGGACCCATGGTGTTGGTGATGGTGGAAAGGACAGGGGGGTGTCGAACTTCTAGTTTAGCTGGCCGGAGTAAAGTTGGAAAGGGGGGGGACCCGTGGAGGTCCCATTGGCTTTGGCCAAGCACTCCCTCTCTCTTTCTCCGAACAGATTAAAGCCAGGAAACAAAAAAAGGAAAAAAAAAAAAAAAAAAAAAAAAAGTGAGGAGCCCACAAGTGAAGAGCCCACACGGCTTCCACCGGACCCCCACCCCCCCCACCCTGCCAACCCTTTCTCTCTGTCTCCCTTATTTCTTCCGTTTGTTTTCAGAGGCAGCTGCTGCAACTCTGCAGACCACCAACAACTTCCCTTTCAGCAGTACTTGACTCTTCCAAATCCTCGTCCGTCTCTACACCCTGACACTGCCAATGCCCACCCAGCCTCCAGCCCCCCCAAACCCACCAGGTCACACCGAGAGGCTGGCCAAGCCAAAGCCCTCCTCCTCCTCTTCTTCCGCAACATGTTCACAGAGTAACACCCTTTCAATTTTAAGCGCTTCCCTCCTAAGCCTCTGTTTTGATGCGCGCATTGTTGCACCATATGGCTAATGGCTACCCACAACAAAAAGAGGAAGCAGAAATGGGGGGGGATAAAAGTGCATCCAAAATGGGGGCGTGATTGAGAGGTCGAAGAAAACATCACTCATGCGGGAGAATAAGACGGTGTCTTTAAATAAGTCACTCAGCATCAGTTCAACCTCCGGATGTGGTTTAACATCAAAATGTGAAGTTATGTCAACAGCTGACAGGCAACTGGCCCCCAGCCTAATGGGTGTTTGATAGCCGTGGGCAATAGTAGACCAACACCACTTGAGTGGAAGCCCTCAAGTTATATTTAACACATGACAAGCACTGCAGACAGGATGCTAGTCATTCATCTATCAGTTCACAGCATTTGAATCTCCCCTGGAATAAAAAGAACGAAGGCGATAAAAGAGTCATTAGCATAAACCTGCCCTACTCAGTGTGCTGAGAGGAAGTATTAGCAATAGTAGCAGTAGAAATTGACTCTGTAGTTTTCACATTTTTCATTGTTATTTTATAACTGACTTTATTTAGAGAATATGGTGGAATGCTATGTTCTCAGCTTGTGCTAGCATACTTGTTTAGCAACTTAAATCGGTAAATTGTAACGATGTAGCGCACAGAGACCGATACCTGGTAATATGTGACAGTAAAAGGCAAAGAAAATTCTAGGACTTCACTCAGACTTCTTGAATCAATTCTACTACACAAATCTTTGCTACACTCTCATAAATTCTATTAAAATGCTCTGAAATGTTTGAAATTAGCTAGCTTGCTAGCATCTAGCCGTGGTTGTTATTTTCATGTTTCAGCCCAGAGGTTGCTCCTAGTTTGCTATTTACGGCACTTTTTAGCACCTTGTAGAGCAACTTGCTACTTTTGTAACCACTTCCATGGCTAATGAGTGTGCATAGATTCACAGTAGCTACCCCAACACTAGATAGAAATTTATAAAACGCATTAAGTCTTTGTACAGGTCAGACTTAAAGTTGTAAGAGACATATTAGATAACATCACTATCTGTGATTATTCACAGGGCGAAGACAGCACCAGCTCAGGAAGCCTGCTCAGTGCAATCTCTACATTCTCGAAATGCAATTATTTCTCATGTTAATGAATACAAAGGCTCCGGCTTTCTTTGCAGCAGCTATCCAGACGAGCTGGGAAACATATAATTAAAGCACAATACAGCCTGTCAGTGCGACCCACTCCTTTGCTGCTGGGGTGGTCCGACCACTGGGGAAAAATCTGATATATAATCACAGTTCTGCATCTGAGGCACCTACAGTGGGACTGCTCTACAGTGTGGTATCAGTTTGGCTTTGTGCAACATGTAGAATGCACTTCTAGTTGTAAGAGTCACATTTGCATAGATAATGCCTCACTGCTTTTATGCAAAGAGGTTTTTTTATGACGGCAAATACTAGTGGAGCAGGCAATGGCGGCTGGTTTTTCCAAGGCAAAAGTTTCAGTGTGTGCATGTGCATGTGTCTGCGTATTTTGGTGTTTGAGCCAGTGCTTTGTGTCAATGTATGTCAGAGACCATTTTTGTGAAAGCAAATTTTTTGAAATTGTGAAATATGAGATTACTGGAGTGAATCTTAGTATCTTTTATGGGGCTATTTAAGGGATATAACAACCTATTGTAACAATATGGATGTGTGCATGTGCATATGAGCGTACTGGGTATTCAAGCACGCATTTGAGGCCAAAACTACGGCCAATCATTAGTTCCTCCACAGGGATCCAGCCACTTCTTACTAGCTTTGCCTCCAGAGAGTCTGTTGGCCTCAGATTAAGTCAAAGAAAATGAAAAGCTTCACAAGTGCACCCACCCACACGCATACTGACACTTAACTACACATAAATCATGCAGGCAGTAAGTGTCGGGGTAATCAGTGAAAGAAAACCCAGTATGAATCTGGTGGGTCAAACAGATCTCAAAACAATTGTTTGTTGTGGCTGTAGCTGCAGTTTGTGGAGGGGAGGGGGTCCTTGTTTCATTAACTAATTGCCCCATTATGTTAGGTCATTTAACTCTAATTGGAGAAGCACAGATGCTGCATCTGAAAATAATGCCAACTTGTTAAACTGCACATTTAATTTCTCTGTTTGCTTGCTTCGATTGCAACAAGTCCAAAGAGAGGATATCTTTCTTTGCGCAAACAGATATCTCAGTGCAGATCATAGAGAATAAACCCTGTAATGCCAACAGAGGGAGAAGAAGCAAAAACATCATACTTTAACTCCAGATGGAAGCAGTTGCCAAAAAAACTAAATGAAAATAGCTCCCCTGCCTGAGACCTAGTAGATTAATTCATTCAAACTTAAGAGAAGTCTGGCTGGAAACCACTGGCATGGATTCTAGTAGCTTTCAAATATAAGCAAGGAAACATCAACGGCCAAAAGCCGAAAGTCAAATAATGAAGAGGGCAGGCAGCAGAACACTGATAAGGTCAGAATGGATCTCCTTTTTTCCTCAAGGCTGTCTATTTAGCTTCCAAACACATGCCAGCTTCTATTACAGGTAAGTCTAATGCTTTAACACAGACACTGATCCTGGACTCTGCCATTAAATGTTTAAAGCAAACAATGGAAATAGAGGAATTACTTTAAAGCTCCAGCTCAGCCAAACATGGCTTCACACCGAATCTCAATTAAACAATATGCAGTAATTTGAAGATTAATGTACCCTGGGTCTTACGTTTCTTTAGGAGGCTTACTAAGCAGACTTTGTAAAGCAGGTACTAAAATGTGCTTGCTGTGTTATTTTAAGCACATCCAACTCTAATAAGAAAGCAGGTTGACTTTGGGCCACACAAAGAGAAGTGGGGGAACATTTTACAAATGAATCATTAATTTAATGCATTATTTGATTCATTTTAGGTTAAAAGAAAGAAGAATGTGGGCTTGAGATGGCATGCGTGTGTGGTGTGTGACTTATCAGCATTGGTTGTTTACACATTGTTCTTAATAGTTGGCAGCTGGCAATGACATAAGACAGTACTGTAGAATATACTATAAGAGGATGCTATAGAAGATGTAAAGTATTGTACATGTACAAACTGTTGCACATGGATTTGGGTTTATGACCATGCCCTCAAGCATTCAGCTGTTTTTATCTGTCCACATGTTATAATCATATGGTAAAAAGTATTAATGTTATTATCTTAAGGTCTGCCCATTGGCAGAATCTGCTACCCTTCATCTACCAGCTCACTGATTTGCTCATACTATTTCCCACTATTAAGGTTTGCTCAAAATATCCATATAGCAAGACATATGTTAATGTTTTGAAAGAAATATCAGTTAGCTATTAAATGGATCCCATTTCCAGTTAGACTTAATAGAAGATTAGTAATAGAAGATATTTTATGTCCTGCAGCTGTAGCATCCAACCGGGTTGGGAGATGAAAGCTTATAAGTTGGAACAGCAGGAGAACTTTGGTTTACATTGGCCACTTGTTAAACTAATCACATATCAGGAAAAAACTACTTAGCTAGTACAATGCCTCTGGTATTACACACCCTACAGTGGGGCAAAAAAGTATTTAGTCAGCCACCGATTGTGCAAGTTCCCCCACTTAAAATGATGACAGAGGTCAGTAATTTGTACCAGAGGTACACTTCAACTGTGAGAGACAGAATGTGAAAAAAAATCCATGAATTCACATGGTAGGATTTGTAAAGAATTTATTCGTAAATCAGGGTGGAAAATAAGTATTTGGTCACCTCAAACAAGGAAAATCTCTGGCTCTCACAGACCTGTAATGTCTTCTGTAAGAAGCTTTTCTGTTACCTGTATGAATGGCACCTGTTTGAACTCATCTGTATAAAAGACACCTGTCCACAGCCTCAAACAGTCAGACTCCAAACTCTGCCATGGCCAAGACCAAAGAGCTTTCGAAGGACACCAGGAAAAGTATTGTAGACCTGCACCAGACTGGGAAGAGTGAATCTACAATAGGCAAGCAGCTTGGTGTGAAAAAAAATCAACTGTGGGAGCAATCATCAGAAAATGGAAGACATACAAGACCACTGATAATCTCCCTCGATCTGGGGCTCCACGCAAGATCTCATCCCGTGGGGTCAAAATGATCATGAGAACGGTGAGCAAAGATCCCAGAACCACACGGGGGGACCTGGTGAATGACCTGCAGAGAGCTGGGACCAACGTAACAAAGGTCACCATCAGTAACACACTACAACGGCAGGGAATCAAATCCCGCAGTGCCAGACGTGTTCCGCTGCTGAAGCCAGTGCATGTCCAGGCCCGTCTGAAGTTTGCCAGAGAGCACATGGATGATACAGCAGAGGATTGGGAGAATGTCATGTGGTCAGATGAACCCAAAGTAGAACTTTTTGGTATAAACTCAACTCGTCGTGTTTGGAGGAAGAAGAATACTGAGTTGCATCCCAAGAACACCATACCTACTGTGAAGCATGGGGGTGGAAACATCATGCTATGGGGCTGTTTTTCTGCCAAGGGGACAGGACGACTGATCCGTGTTAAGGACAGAATGAATGGGGCCATGTATCGTGAGATTTTGAGCCAAAACCTCCTTCCATCAGTGAGAACTTTGAAGATGAAACGAGGCTGGGTCTTCCAACATGACAATGATCCAAAACAAACTGCCCGGGCAACAAAGGAGTGTCTCCGTAAGAAGCATTTGAAAGTCCTGGAGTGGCCTGGCCAGTCTCCAGACCTCAACCCCATAGAAAATCTGTGGCGGGAGTTGAAAGTCCGTGTTGCTCGGCGACAGCCCCAAAACATCACTGCTCTCGAGAAGATCTGCATGGAGGAATGGGCCAAAATACCAGCTACTGTGTGTGCAAACCTGGTAAAGACCTATAGTAAACGTTTGACCTCTGTTATTGCCAACAAAGGTTATGTTACAAAGTATTGAGTTGTATTTTTGTTATTGACCAAATACTTATTTTCCACCCTGATTTACGAATAAATTCTTTACAAATCCTACGATGTGAATTCATGGATTTTTTTTTTCACATTCTGTCTCTCACAGTTGAAGTGTACCTCTGGTGCAAATTACTGACCTCTGTCATCATTTTAGGTGGGGGAACTTGCACAATCGGTGGCTGACTAAATACTTTTTTGCCCCACTGTATACTCAGGATTATGTTCAAATAGGCAGTTCCACTTAATCACAATCAGGCTTGATGCTCCTGTCAAACCTTTCCTTCTCTTGTAGCTGTGAAACTCTAAGCACTGATGGGCGTTATTTGGGGATTGCACCCACATGCTATTTTGCCCTGTTCTGTCATGGTCCTGGGTCTTTTGACCCAGCGTTTTAAGTTTGAGTTTATTTTGTTCATTAGGTTATCTAAGTTCATTTGGTTATTAGACTCCTTGTGTTTTCTTCCCCTGTATTTAAGCTTCCCCTCACCCTTCGTGTTTCATGCTGCGTGTCTTATGTTATCAAGTTTGTATTATCATGCCTAAGTGTTTCTAGTTCTTATTATTTCCCCCTCCGTTTCCAACCATGTTAAATCTCCCCTGCTCTTCATGCGTTTCATGTCTGTGTCTTACGTTGTCAAGTTCTGGTTGTCGTGTCTAAGTCTGCATGTTTCCCGTTTTATTTTGAAAAGGGGTCTTGTGTTCTGTGCTCATGCGGTTAGTTTTACTCTTGCCTGTGCATCATTATGTTTATCCTAGTCAGCTGTTTCCTCATGTGTCTCCACTTCCCCTAATCACCTCCTGTGTATTTAAGTCCTCTGTTTTCAGTGTGTGATTGTCAGGTCGTCTGTTGTCCATGCCATGCTTCCAAGTTTCTTGTCTAGGTTTTTCTTATTGTTTGTTTAGATTCCCCAGTTTAGGTTTGTGTTAATTTTGCTTCAGTTTGCCTTGCCCTTTGTTTGTACCTTTTCTACCAGCCATATTAAACGGCTCACCTTTTGTTAACATTCAAGTTTTGTTCCCTGTTCCTTGGAGTCTGCATTTTGGGTCCTGTTCAGTAAGTCTGGCCATATGTTTAATCCTAATATTAATCAATAACACCAATTCATAGCTTGAAAAGTTCACCTAATTTTTATGTAACATTATTTCTTATGGAAAATCTTTTTTATTTTTTTTTATTTCAGAAGATCAAATTTGACAAAGACCATTTAGTGTAGTCTAACAGTTATGGTTACTGTGGTAATGTTGTGTATGTTAAACTTTGACTTTTGTAATGACAGAGTTCTGATAATCTCCCAAGTATAAAGGAGAAAGTTGCTTTGACAGTGGAGGGCACGTGATGGAGGAAAGTGAGAAAAATGCACCACTTGGACATGAAAACACTAGTGTGAAGACAGAAATAATCGCTTTCCATTTGATTTTGCTTTCCATTTCATCTCGGCAGTCATGCTCGTCTCTCCTTTTTGAAAGCCCTCTTATCTGCACTGACAAATAAACTCAAATATCACTGCATAATCATGACAGATAACTCATGCCTTTCTTTTGTTGGTTGAAAAAAAAAAAGCTTTGTAATCCTAAAGGCCAGTCAACACAATTGATATTCAGCTAAAAGTTACTAAACTGCACAGTCACACAAAATGTTCTTTCACTCAGGTGAGTTGACACGAGTTTCCTCTAAAGGCGATGCCGATAGGTGTAATGGCACTGTCACTATATCTATGCAGGCGGCTGCTTTTTCCTTGACCTCCATCCAGTGCTAACAGGATGGATAAGTGTCTGTCTTGCATACAATATTTATATTTATAATGCAATCAAGAAATGTCTTCTGTTATTTTAAAAATATCTCCACAAGTTCTGATATCAAGTTATTTTTTTTCTAAAAATTTCCTGGTTCATCTACATCGTCAACTCAAACAAACGCACAACTTGTGCAACGTATCTACTTTGAACTGAGTTGACTCAACCAAAACTGTGGTACACAACAAAAGGGATGAAAAGAACAAGAGAAAAAGAGCAAACTCCAAATGCAAGGTCAAGCAAACACAGTTGGTGATCAGTGGCTGAACTCATACAGTGGTGCAATCTTAATACTAAACTAGTGAGTTTGAGAACAAACACACACAACAGTGCACCCTGATGAAGGCAAACATTCAATAAATAAAGCACTATTCTAACCATATTGGACATTGTAGCTATATAGCTCGTGTAATTTATATCTGCACATGGAACTCATACCTAGCGCAGTACTGTAGGTACACTCAGGACCCTGTTTGTTAATCCCAACATCCCTCCATCCTCTCTGTAATGAATATATAATATATAGAGAGCATAATGCCACTTGCACTTACTTGCGATGACAATAAACATCACTTTGACTTTGAACAGTCATCATCTGTCAGCTGGAGCATACTAGCCCAGCCTGACACTGTGCCATTTTTATATTAAAACGTGCATTCGAGTAAGTTTTAATCTGCAGCCACAAAGTGTAGCTTCACTATTTGCACTGTATTGGTCAGCTACTGTGCCTACTAAAGCCAGTGCTTGGGAGTCTACCAGACAGACCAGAGCACGCTTTGGAAGGATCTCTCCAGTCCATGTAGTCTAAGTATAGGTCTATTTTTGACTTGCACTGCTTCGAGCAGCACAGAGGAGATGAGAAGAGCAGGAAGTTACACAAAGAAACAGCACAGACCATCAAGTGAATTTTTAAGAAAAAAAAAAAAAAGGGCTCTGTGCTGACTCAAAGATCCACTTCCGAAGCCTTCGCTGTGTCCTTTGAAGCCACTTGAACGAGGAAACAAAACCACACTGGAGACTTTTGGTCGCAAACCCACATCCAGTGTACCCTGGAGCTAAGTACTGTTTGCAATCCTAATATATAGGTAATCTTTCCATTATATCCATTAACCTCCTAGGACTTGGCGTCCACATATGTGGACATCACATTTTGGGTTATTTAGACCAAAATACTCAATTTTGCTCTACATGGGCCTGATATCCAGTTTCGAAGGCATTATACTGCTACTGTTCTATCAAAATTTTAAAAGAATATCCTCATATGTGGTTCTTATTTTTCTTAAAAAGCAAAAATAAGGTTAAAAAAAAAAAAAAAAAAAATCTGGTAATTCTTTGTTTTTACATTCACCGGACCCCAATATGCCCAAATATCAAAGAGAAATTAAAAATGCATGCCGTGGAAGAGCTCGGGTCTTAGGAGGTTAATAAACAAAAAAACCCTCAGTGTAACTATGTGCTTCTGGCAATTTGGGCTTTAGCTAACTGAATAAATACCTTTTTCACTGCCTGACAGCATGTCTCCTTGCCCTTTAGCATTCACAGATCAACATGCATTCGCACTGAACCGCTAATCTCACAGGGAGCCAACATCATGTCAAGACTTATTACATCCTCCACAATCTATATATCTGTCCCTTACAGCAATTAGGTTAATATCTCTTCACCTCTCATTAGCTCAGCACGCCTGTGATGGGACGTCTGACTGTGATAGAGACCTCCAGCTGAAGCATCGATAAGCCCAGACTTTCTCTTGCCTCCTGAGCGGATCATGTGACAAGTATCTGACACAGCGTTTAGGCCCGAGCGGTTGTGAGAGAAGACGGGATGACATAAGTGCACGGAAGAGCAGTGGGGAGAGAACTTCACAGGGTTGAGGTTCACAATAGGACAAGCGCTGCAGGAGCCGCAGAGCAGGGATAAAAGGAGGAAAACACAAAAAGATCAGTTTTGCAACAGCACTTTGGCTTTGTCTGGCGCCACAAAAGACAAAATGTGTTGAAGCGCAGTCGGAGGGAAAATCAACCTTTTTTTATTCAGTCCAAAACAGCTAGCTCTTTAATTGGGGGGGGGGGGGCAAAAACATCAGCTGTGGAGAAAAAGAAAAAAAACAAAAGTCAAGCGGGGAGATAAAGAAAACATAGAAGGGAGATGGGAAATGGAATAGGGTATTAGTGAGTGATGTTTGTCCAGCCGTCCAGCTGACCTGAACACAAACTGGCCTAGCCAGCACCTGAGAACCCAGGAGAGAAACACAAATGAAGGAAAGGAAGAGAGAGTTAAAAAAAAGAAAAAGAAAGAGGGAACAGAGAGACATTTCCAACGGTTGGTTTAACCTGAAGTTTCCATGATAAATTCTCCACCCATCCCCCTGACCCCTCATCTCTCTGCTTTGGCTGGGAGGGCCCCAGCTGTTCGGTCTGTATAAATAGCGTGAGGCTTTAGCTCGGACCCCGGGGGAGCGCGGGGCTCATTGGAGAGAAGGCACGGGAACAAATCGGGCCGGAAAAAGCACACAACATACACATTTTGACAAACATATGGGACCATTGCTGGGGATGAAAGTGCGAAACATGTGAGTGAAGTTGGCCTCACGTGGCAAAAGTCACTGTCGCGCTTAAAATGTGGCGAGAGAGGAAGAGCGGCAAACGGCCAGGAAGAGACGTGACATCTTCACTCGCTAAAAAAACGTCTTCGAAGACAGCCACTCGAACAAAAAAGGCAAACATGTTTCTTTATGGCAAAAGCGTATGCACACTGTACACCAACTACATATTCTACTCTGAGTCTATAAGCAACACAAATCTTTCAGAAATGACTTGAAGATTAGAGCATTAGAGATTAAAGCCACCTTGACTACCCTTCTATGAGCACCTGTGGTTTGAGGGACAACAATAGCCCTCCTGTTATTCATTATGCTTTAAAATAAGCTTTGGCCTTGTTGTAATGTATTGTTCATTTGCTTTTTGTTCTGTTTCACTGCTCTATTTAATACTGCAAAATATTAGAGAGAGAACCCTATTGATTTGACAGTCCCCTATGAGCAAGCGCTTAACGACAACGGGAACGAAGAACCCCCTTTTAACAGGAAGAAACCTCCAGCACAAGCAAGCAGGTTCAGACAGGATTCATCTGCTGTTTGATAACATGTAGTAGTGGAAGATGAACATATTTGGAGGAATGAGAGGGAAGTGCAGGAGAAGAGAATGTTCCTTCAGAGCCTATTGCAGTATAACTTCGAGATGATTTAGGGTCAAGTGATCAAGCTTCAACTAAAAAGCCTTACCAAAAAGGACTGATTAAGCCTAATCTTAAGGCAAAGATGGTGTCTGACTCCTAAAGCTAAACTGGGAGCTGTTCATTCAGGACTTTGTATGCAAGGAGAAGGATTTTAAAGTCAATTCTTGATTTAACGGGGAGCCAATAAGAGAGGCAAGTATGGGAGAAAAAGGACCTGTCTCTCTCCCTCTCTCTAGTCCTCATTAGTACTCTCTGTGCAGCATTTTGTATCCATTTAAGACTTTTCAGGGAGCCATTAGGACAACCTGATACAGATACTAAGCAAGAAGCACTCCGAGAGCGCAATCTTCTCGGAGTGCTTCAGCATTTACTTTTAAGGGAACAGTATTGTATTTTGTGCAGTAAAAAACAAACAAACAAAAAAACGGATAACAGCAGCATGACAGATGATAATTACACAACATTATGTATGAACAGATAATGAATAATAGGTATTGATTTGTAAATAACTGCATATGAGTAAATTGAGCATTTATTTATTATTTATTTATTATTATACTACAGGATATCAGACTGACTAGACTCTTTCTCTTAACAATACTTTCTTTATTGATGTAACAGATTTTAGGGTCAGATGTGACATGATATTTGGATTCAAACTATAACGGGATATTCAGAATACCTCCTATACATTATCATTTCGTTAATGTTGCCAATCCAAACAAAAGGCATTAGAATTTTAAACATAGTTTTTAAGGTAAAAGACATTTTATGAAGGTTTGACCTTATTTGACCTTGAAGAGGTCAGAGGGCTGAAGTGACGGGATATTTAGCGTCCCCATATATCATTCGCTGTATCAATATATGTTGTCAATAGAAACAAAAGAAGAAAGAAACATAGTTTTAAAAAGCTCTACATGGCATTATTATCACTTTGACCTTCAAATCATTCTGTTGACCTTCAGGTAGCGGTCAGAGGTCAAAAGGGACATTTTATATCTTTGCTCTGATATGTTAAAATATGTGATATTTTAAATCTTTATACGGTACTTTCTATATGTTGACAATACAAACCAGCCATCCACCATCCATCCCACTGGTGACATCATGGCTAACACAGATGGCAGTGATGGAATGCACCCAATGATACTATAGATTCCATCCCATGAAAAGGGGTAAAGAGAGGGGGAAACAAAGAAATGAAGAAAAGTGCAGAGGGGTGGAACCACGCATTAGAGGGCCATGCAGAAAAGACCCCCCTTGGGGGGTCAGGTTGGGTTCAAGCGCAACAAATTACCTAAATATGGTTGTGAAAAGGCCTTAGAAAAAAAGGTTTTGATGGAAACTGCAGAAAGTGATAATAACGCTCAAAGAAAAAGGGGGGAAATTTAGGGGCTCTGCTGTGCAGACACAATGTCACAAACCTGTCCATAATTTCACTGACTACAGAGGATAAAAATGGAAAAAAGTGTTAAGTCCCTGCTTTTTAACTTGCTCGTCCCTTTTGTGCAGTGGGAGGGAGTGGGATCTATTGAAGGAGCAGAAAGAAAAAGTGGAAGAAGTGGAGAGGAAGAAAATCAGAATACGAAATTTTCAGCCTGAGTGGTTTTTTCCAAACGAAATCTAAAAAGCTCTGAAACACAATGGAGTCCCCTTTTCCCCCCTCTCTGCTATGTGTGTGTGAACATACATAGGAGGTTGGTTGGTGGTGGGTTACCTTTTCAAGAGTGCCCAGCAGTGGACGTGTTTGGCATTTGCGGCCCTTGTTGCTCAATTGTATGTTCGCCACAGCAGCTGAATCTGGGCGCCGCCTGTGACCCGTGCGGATGCTTGTATTTATTTTTTTCCCTCCCAGTCCTCATTCAGCCGATCAGTTGGAGGGTGGAGTGAAATCAAAAACAGAAATTATGTCTGACTTCTCCTCCACCCCGACCTGCCTTCAGAGATCAGTCTCTCTTAGTTCACATCTGTTTGTTGGCCCTTCGCCCCAAAGGCAGTCAACATGGTTGCTGAGCACTGCTGTTAACTAAACCGGCTGACTGGCAACTCAATATGTTTCTTACATAAGTGGAGAAAAAGAAGGAGAGAGACTGTTTCACCTGTAATAAGTGTATGAGGAGTATGCGGCGCACATGGTCAACATTGTACTCACAAAAGGCAGCTCCATGGGGCGGAAACTACAAGAAAAAACAACATTTAGCAACATTCACAGGCTCAGGCACATGAAGCAGGGCTATTAACAAAGTGATGTGCCAGGAAAAAAAAGAAACACTTCTTTAAAAGGCTCAGCACATCCCTGCTAACTCCCAAATATATCCTCTGGGCTTGCATTTATTACTTTCAGACCAAAAGTCACAGCCTGGTCGGCCTTTACTCCACACACAGAGGAGAGCCATAAAGACTGGATGTGTGAGTTTTGTTCTGCGTGTGTCAGTATGTACAAATACCCAGATTGTTTGTGGGTGTGCATCTGTATTTATCCAGGTGGTGGTAACGAGTTTCATATCTGAGCGCTTGCTCACATATCTAAAATATGTTTATGTGGTATTCTAAACTGTGTCAGTGCCTCGTGTGTGCGTGGAGGCATGCGTGTGTGTTTGTGTGTATCCTGACCTCAGGGAGGTTATGGCTGTGGGTCCCACTATTTCTTTCCATTTAGTTTCCACTTCACAGCCTATAGCACACATTAGCCTCACAACCCCTGGGAAATGGCGCGCGCACAAACATAGTGAGAAACAGACTCTCTCTCACACACACACACACACACACACACACACACACACACACACACACACACACACACACACACACACACACACACACACACACACACACACACACACACACCACTCAGGGGGCACAGAGAAAAACACATTCCTGTATAATAAAGTGACATAACTTTTGTTGCATGACTGATTAAATGAGTAACTGTACATGCCAACTGTATGTATGCGTATATAACTGTGTAGGCCAACTTTTTACATTACTGGCAGTATAAATCTGTGTAAAGAATACAGTGGATCAGGAAATAACTTGTTCCAAGGACCTTCTGTGCTACTGTCCACATCCCACACTAATAGGAATTACAGTCTATAAAATGTTGCAAATTAGCAGCATTCAAACACATTTCTTTGTATATGTAACTAATATGTCTTGTATGATTCGGGGTAGCATTGCATCTAATTTCATGCAGTTTTTCATTGCCTTATTTTTCTGTTTTTTAAGTTTTGTCAGAAGGTAAAACCCTTTGTTTGAACCTGTGCATGTGCATCCTTAAATGCACAAACGTGGGAGGCATTGTTGTAACCTGGAAATCACTCCTTTATGTTCTGTAGTTTTTGGTTACTTCGTAACTTAAACTAAACATGGATGAAAAATAGCATTTAAAAAAAAGAAATCTCTTGACAATTGCATTGAGAGCACATTGTAGCTTCAAGAATCTGCTGCAACAAACAATTTGACATTAAGGACTTAACATCATCTTATCACAGAGTGCCAGAAAGTTTCAGTTTTGAGGGAAACACAAATTCTTATCATGTAAGAATGTCAGGATTTGAGAAACTGAACTTAGAATCACTGATAATCCCTCCCAAGTCCAAATGTCTCAGCAATTATGGACGAAAAGTAACAAGCAAACTCTTAAAGGCTTGCCAACATTAAACTCTGATCAGGAGCCAGTCCTCGCTGACCTTTTCCTCCTCCTTTGGCCTTGATGGTGATGGAGGGCCAGCTCTGGCCCAGCACGGCCAGACATATCAATACAGCGCCCAGCAGAAAATATAAGCAAAACCTCAGTCCAACTCCTCCTCCTTCCCCTCCCTACTCTCACATCCACATACATACATCTTAACAGCAGACGCTTTAAGGAGTAAAGACAAAGAGACAGCTATCCATGCGACAAAACCTTGTGCCAGGGCACCATCTGCTCATCCGCTCAGTGGAAGTGGTAACTTCCAGGGCAGTCAAAGACAACGCAGGAAGATTGAGGAGACGGGGCTCCCTTTTGACCGCTGTGAAAGAGCAAGGGAGTAAAGTTTGAAACAGAAAGAGTCCCGGCAGAAGGCTACCAGCCGAGCCAAGCAGTAGCAGGAAGCGAGCGCCTTGTGTGTCCTGAGATTTACGGTGACTGGTCCATCCACCAACCACCTGGACCTGCATAAATAAATTTAACCAGACAATTCAAAAACGGGTATTGCTGAGTGGAATCAAACGATGAAGGAGGAAAGACCATTTCCGCCCTCTGAATAGAGGCAAAGATGAATAGACTGAGTCACATGATAAATAACTGCATAAATTCAAAATCATCTTCTGGATGAGAACATGGTCTAACACGGAGAGACGGAAAAAAAAAAGAGCTCAAGGAGAGGGAGGGAGGGAGGGAAAAAACACAAGTGACAGTTGGCGATGGGAGAGCAAGATACACACACACTTATCTGTTGTTGCCATCTCTAAGACACAATTGGCATCACTGTCCACAAATGCTGAAGACAACAATCCCAGCCATGAGAAACTGTGTGTGTGTGTGTGTTAGCTGCTGTCTGCCATCACTGCTGCAGGTGGCGTACGATCTACCTGCAGCTCTGTGCCTCCATTACGCTTTTCAATGTGTTAAATCATCATAAAGAAGCAGTTTAAGTAAAGCACTCACTGAGCAGTACAGCAGAATGGCTTCAAACGCTTTGGGTCGACAAAATTCAGTTTAAAGATTACAAATGATAGAATTTTAACTTCTCTCAGGTGAGATGAATAGCTAAAGCCTGCACTGAAACAGTACAATATCCTGAATTGATCCATTCACTTTACTTTATTATTATTAGCCTTCAAACCGCTGCTGGCTGCGAGGAGTAACTACAGAAACACTTGATTGATACTTCAGTTGTTTCCTCTATACTTGCCTGCTGTGTGCGTGAGGTCTGTAACTTCCTAGTGGCCACAGAGTGCCACTTACATCTCAGTTAAATGCAGGCACATGTAGCCAAGAGTATTCACATCTACCTCTTGACACAATCATTTAAAAATCTCCTGTTGAGCTACAGCCAAACACACAGAACTTTTTGGTTTTCTTCCCCCCCCACAAATACCCGGCAGTGCCAAAGCAATCAAACAACTGACTGGCTATCTGTCACTGAGCTGTAAACTCTCCAACACAAACAAACAATTTTTGAAAGCCAAAAAAAATACAAAATTATATCTCCATCCTCCAAGCACCTTCAAATGTTTGTGCGGGAGAGACGCTGATAACGGCGCCCTCTTAACTTCAGACGGTGTGTTTGCATTTTAGCGGGGATATACATCTTAAAAGGATGCGGCAGTGAGAGAGACAGAGAGAGAAAAAAATGTCAGCGGGGAGGAAAGCAAGGCTTCAAACAGGCAAGAATGTCAGATGAGAGTTGGAGCTCAGTTATCGCCGTCTCAAGACGGACTAAAGGGAGAAAGCCAGAGAGAGAGAGAGAGACGGAAGGAGAGGTGACCGGACTGCCAATGACGCCAAACCTCTATTTAAAGCTTCCCCAACAGTGTAGGCCTGACACTGACACATTTACCTCTTGGCCTCATGTTTTATCAGCAGCCACCTCCTCTCCAAAAACAAAACAAAACAAAAAAAAGTGAATCCACTTTTACTGTTTTCAGCTCTTGCAGAGATCAGATAGCTGGTGAGAGTGTGCTGAGAGGAGAGCTTCTATGCCTGCAAATGAACTTTGGGGGCTTTTGGGACCGTGTTTAGTTGCTAATGTGTAGTTAAGCAGTGCCATTGTGAACAGCAGGGGGTGACAGCTCCGTCTCCTGCACATAAACACCGACAGGATAATCACCCTGGTGGGGAAACTGCGGCCGTTTTTTTTTTTTTTTTACTCAGCGAAAAACCTGTGAATCCTAATCCCAGGTTACAAATTTCAACATAAAAACGGGAGAAAAAGTAGGAAAGTATGAGCACAACAGCCTACTTTTGAACACATAACAGGTTAGAGTCCTGTGAATGATCCCCTAGTGAAATGAAGCCAAACCACCTGGCCTCCAAAGGGGAGCCAGAGGGTGACTCAACTGGTGGTCCAGCAGCTGCATCCCACCAGCGGCCTACAGCTGAGATGTGTTTGCATCCGCATGTTACTGCTTTTAAAAAAAACACGAGTGTGCGCACACGTGTTTACTGAACAAAAATGAAACTTACCAGGATCCCAGCAAACTGCTTCTCTTCCATCCTTCAGGACCTCGTCGGCAAAGATCCCCTGCCTCTCTCTCTCTCTCTCTCTCTCTCTCTCTCGCGCGCTCTCTCTCTCTCTCTCTCCCTGTGTCTGGGATGGACTCGTCTGCCTCTCGCCCAGCAAAGTTTGGAGTTTTCTGAGGTGGTCGAGGTTCGCTGGAGCGTCTTCACCCCCGTCGCGTCGCTCTCTCCGTCTCTGTCCCCCCTTCTTCTGTGCTGCTTGCAAGTGTAGCTGAAGTGGCGTCGCTGCTTTGTGCTAATTCTGCCCTAATCCAGAAACTTTTCTATGCTGTGAAAAGAACACGTGACAGGCAGAGAGGGGTGGAGGGAGAACAGGAGTTGGGGGGGAGAAAGGGGTAGGGTAAGTGGGGAATAGGGGGGGAGGCAAAGCAACACTTTTTTTTAGTTTCTTGTCCCCTTTGGCCATGTTCAAAACAGTTTGTCAGTCTTAGTACATGACCTGCTCTGAGGTCAAAATTTTTAAAACCACACATCAACTGTTTATGGTGAGAGTTAAAGAAAAGGTGGGAATGTAACTGGTAAAGCGTCAGTTAGTGAGGATGCAGGCAAACAATTCAGAAAACATGTAGTGACAGATTTGCTTTTTTTTTTTTTTAGCAAAGCAGCTGCCATAACAAAGTGCCCTTTTGTGTAAAGAGATTAACTGTTAGGGAAACGTTTAGACTGCCCACTGACTACTGCTGTATGGAAGCCAGACTGGGAAAAGAACACTCAGCCTGGATCTGGAAGAAAAGTGGCCGAAAATACTTTGGATTGAAAAGTTTCTGAAATGTGCATCTGGGCACTTACCTTTCACTGCATCCCTGCACGCATGTTGAGAGCAAACAACATCAACAGTAGTTTATAATAGATATACACCAATAAATACTACAGCTACAGATTCATCTGCAGCTGTTTCTGCTCATGAATTAATTACTGATTTGGTCTACCAAACCTGAAAAAGCCAGTCTTCCCAGCAGCTTATATTTCTCCAACAGTCCAAAACACAAACAGATATAAACTAGACATCCCTCAAATCTGAAGTATGTCTCCCTTTATTTGGCTCAGGGAATAAAAAAAAAACTTCAGTATACTAAAAGCGCTCGTGAAAAAAGGAGAGAAAAGGTGGCCAAATATAGCCACTCTTTACTGTTACAGGCATTAAAAAAAAAAAAAAAAAAAAAATCCCCCACACATGTACACATGTCACATACACGGGAGCCTACAGGGACTGGAAAAAAATGCCTCCCCCTGGGGTCAACCATCATACGCATCATGATGCTCACTGATAAAAAGATGGGAAGAAACAAAACGAGGTTAAAAACGGATCCTTACCATCCACAATATGATGTCTGAATAGAGAAAAACCACACAACCAAAACACAACCTTGTACGTGAGGAAAAGGGCTAGCAGCTCGGCCGTGAGAAACTCACTGACACAAAGGCTGAAGTCTTTGATCAAATCACCGTGCTCTGGCTCCTTCTCACTGGCTGGGTAATGTATGTACATAAGGTAAGAGTTGAGCCAAGCCTATTGGGCAATCCAGGGAGGCGTGTCAGCAAGAGGTTACGTCCAACTTACTCTGAAACCTGACGTGTCTGTTGGCCCTTGTGAGGTAAGTAGCTTCCAAGCACAGACTGCATAATGTCCCACGGTACCGCCTTGTCCCTAACATGAAGTAATCTTATCAATAAAAAAAAAAAAAAAAATGCCAAAAACCGTCTGATTATTGTAAATGTGAGAACTTTTTTTAAATTTTTTTTTATTTTTTTTTTACATGAAGTGTTTTCTGGTTTTGAACTTTATATTACTTTCCACAGAGGAGCGGATTAATGGATTAACTGAGAATGAGAATTATGTTATTTCCTGCCCCATTCACCACTAAGTTGCTTGTGAGGGGAAAAAAAGCAGAAATATCCATAACCAATGAGCTTGGCAAGAGGGGCTCAGGAGGTGAATCTTGAAGATAAAAAAACAAAACGTTTTTGGTTTGGACGACGTTGGCTCTTTAGAGAATTTAAACATTTCCCTTAGTAAAAAGACAGGCTGCAGACTGAACACTAATACGTGCCCCGACTACACCACAAAAGGCCAAGGATGATGCAAAGTATTTTCAGAGCCGACTGCTTACACAGCATTAATGATAAACCCGGTAAGAATGAGCTCCTCAGCCTCTGGTTACCTCTCATTTCTTCCACCCTTGTATGTAAAATTACTTGGACATCTAAGGAATATTTAAAAAAAAAAAAAATCAGTTATAATGATGAATATGAGCTTATTGTGCACACTGACATTTTTAATTTGAGGTTATTCACGACCAAATTAGAGGGAGGGTTTAGGAATTACAGCACTCCAAAAGTAATTGGAAAGTTGACTGAAAAGCCATTTCGTGAGCAGGTGAGTGCTATTGTTTAGTTATTTCTTCATAAATTAAACAGGTCAGGAGTTGTTTGCAGGATGCATCACAACATCAAGTCCAAATAAAGAACACTCTCTAAGAGTTCGACATATCACAATCCGAGTCTACAGTACTGAGATGTTGTATGAAGAAATGCATAGGAAGTTACTATAAAGAGCAAAAGAATCAAAAGCCTGCAGAATAAAAAGGGGTCAACTTTATAAAACATAAAAAGAGATCATTTCTGGCACAGAATTATCTGTAAAAGCTGTTTCAGTACCATTCAAACTGATCTGTATGCATGGCCATACAGATCAACAGCTCTTAGTTTGTTTGTCGGTTTCCAATACATGGTTCCTGGTTGATTTCTCAAGGTTTACATTCTCAGGTTTTCCTATTTTTGCAATTGAGCTTTGTTCCAAGTTATAGTTTTGTTTATACTTAATTTCTTAAAATCATTTTATATTTTGCATTTTGGCCTCTATCAAATAAACTGTTTCCCTTTTGTAGAAACCAGCCTGCATTTTGGGTCCTCAACTTCACATAGTCTTCAGGACCTACAGACAGTGACAGTATGGTCTGACCAGGCACAGCCCCAGCAGACACAACCTGTTTACATTAGAGGAGTTCTTCTGTTAGGTAGCCAGGCTCCATGGATAATGGTTTTCTGCATTCACCGCCCAAAAGAAACAAGATGTTCAGATCCACACTAACTGGGTAGTTTGTGCTACTCCAGATTATGTGGATAATCCAGAGTCTGTGCAGGATGCCTCCGAGACTGTGCCTCAGCTGGTGACTTTCATTTGTCCCGAGCCTCTAGTGTATCCGAAGCCTGAGCAGGAGCTGCCAGATCCCGAGCCAGTGCAGACTGTGTGCCCTGCACAATCCCAGCCAGAGGAGACTGTGTGCACTGTGCAGCCCCAGCTTCCAGAATCTGAGCCCAAGGGAATTGTGTTGTTTGACCCCGAGTCTGAACAGACTAAGATTGAGCCAGGATGACTCTTTTGTGAGCGGCTTCCAGCTCATCCACCTGACAGTCTCCTTTGTTGAGAGTCATCTGCTGATCATCTGTTTGGCCTCCAGAAGGTCTCTTTGACCACTACTGGACTTCAGATGGTCCCTGCCTCTGTTGTTAGTATCCTGCCATGAGGGGGTCACCCTCATTCGTAAATGCCAGCCTCTAGAGGGTCTTCGTCTCCATCACTGGCCACCTGGCCAGAAGTGGCGATATAGCCCCCAGAACACCTCAGTCACCACTTCTGGCCACCTCTGGAGAGGTCCCTCTGATGCCGCTGCCCACCTGCGGGCCAGCCTCCTGAACTGCTTGGTCTTCAACGCTGGGCCCCAAACAGACCCTCAGAAGCATCCTCCTGCTCAGCTCTGCATTTGGGTCAAACTCCTGAGCGAGTACTTACAAAATTAAAAGTCTTATTCGATTTTTTACAAGGCTACTTTTCAGTTCTAATAGAGTTTTTTTGTGTTCATATTATTGCGTGAGTAGAGTCTTTAATCAATGAAAACATGAGTAAATTAATAAGTAGTTAATAGAGGTAGAAGCTGAGGATGGACACTTTTCAGCGACGGCAACTACAAGACCCTGGTGAGTAGCAGTGTCAGCCCGTCTCTCCAGTCCAGAATAAAATACCTCAGCATTTTTGCTGTCAGAGGATGAAGTCCAACGTTTCTTTTTTTGCAAAGATTAGAGAAAAATCAAAGATTTTCACACTTGTGCCCAAGTACATGCACTACTTTTATGTTGAAAACAAATGCATGCTAATACATGAAACTAAGATAGCTAACATGATTAACAATATAAGAAAAAGAATCTGGATTTCATTGTGAATCCCCAAATGTAAAAGAGTAGGAGGCTGCCTGAAACTGTGCAATATATAGTTTGCCTTAAAGCGTTGGGTTGGGACAAAATCCTTCTCAAACAAAACCCGACACTCTGGGCCTCTCCTTGCCTTGATTTATGACCTCTTGACTTTCCATATCTTTAAATTTAAATAAGTTCATAAAAGTGACAGACGACTTATGACAGAGGTCATGGCAAAATAACAAGTGAGTAATAATAAAGAGGGTTCAAAAGTCAAGGCTCAGGGTTTGCTCTTTGCTTTCAAGTTAATTCCATCAAACTCACAAAGCAAAAGAAAATGTAGTTAATATATTTCAAAGTTAATCCACTTATCCTAAATGCTGCATTAGAATTATGCTGTTTATCAAGGTGGGGGGAAAAAGCCATGATGGCCCTGGATAGTTACACATTAAACACTATGCATAGGCAGTTTTCTTTTTTTGTTGGGGCCCCATTGATCTGGGGATAAAACGGCCTGCTGAGTCAAAGAATTGGAAGGAACGAGGTTCACAAATGACAGATAGTTTGTTGTAATTACATTTTTGCTGAGCCATCGCTTCAGCAAATAAAAGAGCTAAGGTGGATCCACGCAAGAAGAGCTCATGAATTACTTTCCTTTATTTACCAGACAGATGCACCACCAGCCTCCTGCGTGAAACAGTCACACAACCTGTACTTGATTTGTACACATCTACACTGTAGCACTGTGAGACACGACGTACAACGCAGTGGATTTAAGACAAAACAGCACCCATTATTATTGTTTAGAATGCATCATATTTTTGCAAATCGGCCGTGTTTACTTTCAATAAAGTCAATATGCAGCAGAATGATTGGAGCTCCACAAGCTCCGTTTTGTCATAGCAGGCAGTCTGTTCCTCACAACTAAGACATTGTGAGGGTACTCAAAACAGCGGTAACTATGCTTGGGCCTTTGTTCAGCATCCAGTAAATCGAGCCAGCAAACTATGCATTACTTGTGGACTGCAGAAAAAAAAAAAATAGGGATTCTCACAATAAGGCAATGGCATTGGGAATGAGAAGATATGGGATTTGTGAAGCACACAACGTGATTTATTATTTCTGTATTGTGGCATTTAAATTATATCGTCTGCTGTTGCACACTAGTTTGAGTGGAAGGAGACTGCTGCAAAAACACAGAAACATATCATCAATAGGAGCAAATCTCCTGCCAAGACAACAGGTAAAATTAGTGCTAAATATAGAAATGCAGATAGCAGTGAAAACCTTTTCTGACAACAATCAGTGAGAAGCAACTGGTACAATAAAAACACACACAGGCATATACATACCTGAAGAGGGCCTGACCTCTCTTATCTTAATGGAATGGAGACTTTGGCCCAGAGATAATAACGATTTAAAGGACCACAAATACACATCGCTTTACAGACATATGCCACAAAAGAAAATGCTCACATGATCTCATGTCATATGAGAAAGGTTGTATCAGTGGGTAATTAAATATCACTCTAATTACTGTGATCTATTAAGTGTCTTTAAGGTACACTTATTCCAGTACAGTAAAGTATAAATTTTATGCCCCTTTCTCTAATTCCCTTGATTGTGAGGACTTTAAAATATCTCATCATTAGCATACATGTCTGCATCAAAGGATTTGGGTAATCTGGAGAAATCTTGGTGTGCAAGAGGTAATGCCAAAAATCAGTATTGAATGTTCATGATCTCTGCACCCTCAGGTGGCACTGCATTTAATAAACAAACAAACAAACATGATGACTGAAATCACTGCATGGGCTCAGGAACACTTTCGCTTCATTGTTTGTGAACATAGTTCACAGTGCCACCCACAAACACAGGTTAAAGCTCTAACATGCAAAGAAGAAGCCATATGTGAACATGATCCTGAGACACTGCTATCTTCGCTGGGTCAAAGGTCATCTAAAATGGACTGAAGAAAAACCGGAAAACGGTTCTGTGGTCAGATGAATTAAAATTTGAAACTAGAGATGGACCGATCCGATATTACGTATCGGTATCGGTCCGATACTGACCTAAATTACTGGATCGGATATCGGAGAAAACTAAAAAATGTAATCCGATCCATTAAATATCACGAAAGCACCTCACAAAACTTGCAACACGCCGTAACTCACGTCAGAACGTTAGCACGTCGGAGCAGTATGCATCACGTGATAGAGCGGCTGTGGCATGCGGGACCTGTCGGTGGTCTGGATAGCATTTGGAGCTTCGCTAGCAACCCGGCATTTCATCTCCGACAAAGTTATCCCGAGAGAAGTAAAGCAAGTGTGTAAGTCCATCTCTGAATGTTTGTAAAGCATTCCTGCGTTAAGCTTAACAAACGACTGCCTCTCCTGCTGCTACTTCAATCATGAAACTGCTTAACGATCAGCTGATCGGCTTTTCTGTCGCGAGTCCGTGTCTCTAGTTTGCTTTTGGCCTATTTTGCACCAGAAAGAGGAAACCAGCGGCTGAACAACAGCAGCACGTTTAAGCTTGATCAGCTGTTGTTAGAATTTATTTAATATTACTTTCTACTCCAGGATCTTTTCTACGTAGCTGACGGCTGGTAACTGTGCAGGGGCGGATCTAGCAAAGTTTAGCCAGGGGGGCTGATAGGGCATTAACAGGGAAAAGGGGGCACAAAGACAAACTTTTCTTTCTTATTCTCATTTAAAATGTCTAGCTTTTAATAAATAATTATCTGACACCCAAAGTTTTAATTTGATGTAAAATGAATAGAAGTCAATTACTGTATATAGTAACTATTAAGTCATATATATATATATATATATATATATATACACACACACACATACACACACACACACACACACACACATACACACACCCTAGTAAGCTATAGTACTTTTTCCTTTGGGAAGGTACCATCTGTGCAGTCTGCAATTTTGTTGAAGAAAGATGTTGAATCTATTTAATATTTCTTGAAAAATAATTGATTTCTGTGCATTTTTTTTTTTTCACACTGCATCAAATTAAGGTTGATTACGTCGATTAAGCATCATGAGGTGGAGCGTGAGGGGTGGTTCCCTATTTTTTATTTATTTATTTTTGTTGTTGCTGGGAGTTGGAACCCTATTAGTTAGGTTGCTTAATATTTATGCTAAGTACTCTTTAAAATACCAGAATAGGGAGGATGGTGTAGGTTTAAGTTTATTAGATTGATCAGTATTGCTGAACTAGGAAATTTTTTTTTTTTGCATACAGGTATAACAGAATAGCTTTAGTGTAGTTGTTGTTTTAAACTTGAGTATGAACTTATACAAAATGCAGCAAGATATTTAAAAAACAGTTTTGTTGATTAAAAAACACTATATCGGATTCATATCGGTATCGGCAGATATCCAAATTTATGATATCGGTATCGGTATCGGACATAAAAAAGTGGTATCGTGCCATCTCTATTTGAAACAGAGGCCACATCCTCTGGACGACGGGGACAATCTGTCTTGTTATCAGTATTCAGTTTAATAGCCTGAATCTCTAATGGTATGGACGTACATTAGAGCAGCGGTCCCCAATCCCCGGGCCACGGACTGGTCGAATTTTACCGGGCCGCGAGAGTTGAGGTGGGTGTGAAATTTATGGTTTTCAGGTTTTTTATTGTTCTTTTTTTTAAAATCGTTTTTATTGTTAATCTTCTTTTTCTTGGTACCGGTACTGGTTTTATTTTGTTGTATTTATCCGTGACACCTTAAAGGCCAGTCCATGACAATGTTGTCGGACATAAACCGGTCCACGGGGCAACAAAGGTTAAGACCGCTGCATTAGAGTCTGTAGAATAGGCAGCCTACACATCTGGTGGATAGCCACTGACAATTAATGCTGAAAGTTATATGCAGGTGTTAGAGCAACACGTTCTCATCCAAATTACTTTTTTTTTTTTTTTTTTTTAAGCGAAGGCTTTGGATACTTCAGCAAAACAATGCTAAACCCCATACAGCACCCATTAAAACAGCATGGCTTCAGAGTCGGAGAGTCTGGGTGCTGAACTGGCCTGCCAGAAGTCTAGGCCTTTCACAGCTAAAAATATTTGGATTATCATGAAACAATAATTATAACAAAGACGAAGAACCATTGAGCACCTAGGATCTTTTTTATCAGACAAGAATAGGAAAACATTCCCCTCCCAAAGCTCCAGCAAGCGGTGTCCTCAGTTCCCAGACCTCTATGGAATGCTGTGTGTGCTGGGAGGTGGAAAATGGTGGAGCGGCCACAGCGTTTAAGGATTGGAGGAATGGCTGTTACTTTTACTATACTATTTTTTATTAGTCCTTTATTTATCCAGGTAAAAAAAAAAAAATCTCACTGAGATTAAAAATGTCATTTCCAAGAGAGACCTGGCATCATACTAAAAGATAAGAACGCAATGCTGAAATGGAAACTGCGTCAAGGACGGAAACAACTGCATTATACTGCTGATACAACTTGAACTCCTGCCTCTGAGTTGTCATTTTCTGAATTTTCAGTTTGTATCTCTTCTTGCGTCATCTGTGTGTTTATTGGTGTAGAGATATTTGTAGCAACTGTAGCCATCCTTACTTACTCTGTCAACTGTGTTTTGTCATACAGTAACTATATGTTGGGACTCCTTGTGATTGTACATCTCAAGCAGTTTATGATAATAAATAAACTCAGTCTCTACTACTTCCCAGCGTAAAAAGTGCTTCAAAAAGTGCTTTAGTCTGACTCCTGAATGAATGAAGGTAAATATTTTACATTTTGATTGTAGGAGATGCACTGAGGCCAGGTGAATAAACAACTCACTTGCAAACATGCATTAATGAACAGGAACACAGCACAGTATAAAGGTGAAAGCCCTGTTGAATTAATTTGTGATAAGCCTTGAAACATCTTTCTATTTGTTATATTTCTTCTACAAGCTGCACTGAATTTAGATGAATAAGAAGGGTTTTTTATTTTTTTTTAATTTTTATTTTTTAGGCGAAAAGGTTTTACATTATTAGGAATGTTGCGCAACATGAGTGTGAAAGCAGTGTTATCCTTACATGAAAGTGTAATAAAAAAAACAAAACTGTAAAATAATCATGATCTCTATATTGATCAAAAATAATCATTTTGGTCATAATCGTAAAGCCCTACCTACTGACCATCAAGTTCTCTGAAAATAGCATCACCATTCCTGGAAAACCCCTCAAACATTAGTGCAAAAACAGTAAGTCTTTGTTGATCCCTCATGAGTGGATGAAATATACAGGGTTGGCCATTTATATGGATACACCGTAATAACATGGGAATGGTTGGTGATATTAAAGCCCTGTTTGTGGCACATTAGTATATGTGAGGGGGCAAACTCCTCAAGATGGGTGGTGACCATGGTGGCCATTTAGAAGTCGGCCATCTTGGATACAACTTTTGTTTTGTCAATAGGAAGAGGGCCATGTGACACATCAAACTTATTGGTAATGTCACAAGAAAAACAATGGTGTGCTTGGTTTCAATGTAACTTTATTCTTTCATGAGTTATTTACAAGTTTCTCTTTGTTCACAGCCATCGACATGTTGAACGGGTTAACACGTGAGGAGCGGATCGAAATTGTGTTGATATCTGGTGAACGCAGTAACCGGGTCATTGCAGCAGATTTCAATGGAAGACATCCTACGAGACCACCCATCTCCCATGCTACAGTTAGCAAACTGCTTGCTAAGTTTCGTGAAACTGGTTCAGTGTTGGATTTGCCAAAATGTGGACGCAAGAAAACTGTCACTAATGAAGAAAGATCAGTGGCTGTCCTAGCTTCATTCAGCAAGAGCCCACAGCGTAGCACTCGCTGCATGTCACTGGAGAGTGGCATTAGTCGAACATCCCTTCGGCGGATATTAGCTACTCACAAATGGCACCCTTACAAACTCCAGCTACTGTAGCATCTCAACGAGGATGACCCAGATCGGCGCACAGAATTTGCAGAATGGGCAAAACAAAAATTGGAACAGGACCCTCAGTTCACGCAGAAGATTTTGTTCAGTGATGAGGCAAACTTTTATGTGAATGGTGAAGTTAACAAACAAAACCACCGCTATTGGTCTGACACTAACCCACATTGGGTGGATCCCTCCAAGACTGTTGGAACAACAAAAGTGATGGTTTGGTGTGGTATATGGGGTACAACGATAGTGGGTCCATTCTTCATCAATGGAAACCTCAAGGCCACTGGATATTTGAAATTGCTACATGATGATGTGTTTCCCTCTTTATGCACTGAAGCTGGCATGTTCCCTGAGTTTTTCCAGCAAGATGGTACACCACCACATTATGGGTGCCAGGTACGAGCATTCCTAGATGAACAGTTTCTTGGAAAGTGGATTGGTCGTCGTGGGCCCCCAAGTTGAATGGCCCCCAAGGTCACCTGATCTGACCTCCTTAGACTTATATCTTTGGGTTCATCTGAAGGCAATTGTCTATGGTGTGAAGATACGAGATGTGCAGCACCTGAAACTACGGATACTGGATGCCTGTGCTGGCATTTCTCCTGCGGTGTTGCTATCAGTGTGTGAAGAGTGGGAGAAGAGGGTTGCATTGACAATCCAACACAATGGGCAGCACAATGAACACATTTTATAAGTGGTCAGAAACTTGTAAATAACTCATGAAAGAATAAAGTTACGTTGAAACCAAGCACACCATTGTTTTTCTTGTGACATTACCAATAAGTTTGATGTGTCACATGGCCCTCTTCCTATTGAAAAAACAAAAGTTGTATCCAAGATGGCTGACTTCTAAAATGCCACCATGGTCACCACCCATCTTGAGGAGTTTGCCCCCTCACATATACCAATGTGCCACAAACAGGGCTTTAATATCACCAACCATTCCCATTTTATTACGGTGTATCCATATAAATGGCCCACCCTGTATATCCTTTGATGAAACTTTATTGCTTGATTTGATGTCTTATCAGCTGCAAAAATTTGTATTGTTACATCAGCATTTTTGAGTAAGAGTTTGGGGGTTCTGTGTATCTGAGTTCTTCTTAGCACAGAGACCTCTGATGTTGTGTCTCGAATGAAGCTTTAGAGGTTACAGCTCCGAACACTCCTATTACCATTGTGACCACCTTGGACTTCCAATAGTAGCTGAATAGCGTAGTGGCATTACTCTTTTTGGAACAATAAGTCAGCGTTTAAATTCCAGCCAGGGCAGGGGTCCACAGACTAAGATCCCTCATGCTAGTTGTGCCTCCCTCTGCTCATGAGTAAGAGATAAAAAAACTAAAGCCATCGTGACTCAGATATCACCGAGCTTAACAGAGTTTAGGTCAGATGTCAGTGAACCAAGGCATAACAGGCCCAGTTATAATCTGGACACAAGTTCAATTGAGATTTTTTGGCATAAACAAGCCAGTTGTGCTCAAAACCTGTCGAACATGGACAAATTCTGCAAAGAAGAGTGGAAAAAAATCCAAAACAGTGTAAATTTACAGTTGCTGTCATTTCAGAAATAATTTTTTCTTTAAAATGAAAAGTAAGTCAAATTCTTTTGGAAGTTGAATAAAATATGCAGGTCTTTGCTGTGGATTTTGTGAAAATATGTCAGTCCAGCAAAAAATGCAGGACATAAGCAGGGTCGCCATAATTAGTAATTTCCCCCCCACTTTGAGCTGCCTTTGATTTCCTTGCAGATTATTTTTGCACCAGATCCACTTGGGCTCTGTACAAAAAACACCTGATGTTTTTCATGACATGATCTTTGAGGACAAATACCACAAAGCAAGAGTAAAGAGGAACTTCGGTGCCCCCTAGTGGTGGTAACATATATTGTGGCTAGAATCCATCCACCCTTTTAAACCAGTCCAGTGTCATCTCCTCCACTTTAGGGCGGAGTTTAACAGAAAGCTTTTATGCATTACTTAACGGTACCATCAATTACTCATTTTGATCCTACTTCAAAGCAGCTGCAATTACAGCTATTAATTACAGAGATCTGTGACACCACAGCTAACCCGCTGATGTTGTGTTGCTACTTCTCTGCATACCTTTGCTCAGTTTTCTTTTGTTTTTGTCTTGATGTCTTTCAGTGCGTAAAGCTCATCTTCTGCTCTAGTTGTCTGGGCATTCCAGACATCTGGACATGTCCGACCCAACGCTTCACAAAAATAACACTGAAATATCTGAGAGCATTCTGTGAAAACTGTCTGATGCAAGCCATGGGAAAATTCCACAGTTACAGGTATTCAAAGCTATAGACAAATGTGTTGCAAGATACCTTAAAGCACATGAAACCCTTCTGTGACACATGACTGACATCTGGACTGATAATCAGTGCCAAAGGATACAGTTTTTCTATAACTTGATGATTAAGTAACAAGGTGAAACATGGATGATGATTGAGTGAACATAGATGAATGGACCACAGACTTCTCAAGCTGTCACACAGTTTGTCAGATAACATCCAAAAAGGCACCAACATCACCACGGCAACTAACCAGTTTTTGGAGCCAGCCCTGCTCAGTTTTTATAACCTACTACAATGCAGTTCTTCTGCAACACTTTTAACCCCAGAGTTACCATTTAGTTAAAGATTAAGTGAGCAACAACATGTTTTTAAAACAGAGCATTGACATATTATCATAACCTTTTTTATGGCATACGTGTTAAGACTTAACTACTTCCACATCCAGCTGACAGTTTCTTTAATTCATGTTGTCTATTTCATTCATATTGTGCCAAATCACAACAACTGTTGTCTCAAGTAGAGAAAACCTAAACAATCAGACGACCCACTATGAGCAAGCAATTGGTGACAGCAGGAAGGAAAAACTCCCTTTCAACAGGAAGAAACATCTGGCAGAACCAGGCTCAGGGAGAGGCAGCCCTCTGCCATGACCAGCTGGGGATGAGGGGCAGGAGACAGAAGAAAACACATACTGTGGAAGAGAAATTCATAATAACTAATGATTAAATGCCGAGTGGTGTATAAACACATGGAGAGTGGTAAGAGGCGAGTGAAGAAAAAAAAAACACTCATGGAAAGCCCCCAGCAACCAAGGCCTAATGCATTTAACTTTGAAACTGTTCTTTGGATGTTGGCATTCCAATTCCAGACGGGTAGGATTTCCTTTTCATATATGAAAACATAAGGAACCAATGTGACAACTTACAGGTAGGGTTTAACTTTACAGAACCGGTGATGGGGAACAAATTTTATCACTTATAACTTTATGAACTATTTAATAAAGTAGGAAAAATGAAGGCTCGTGTTAACTATTGGTAGCTGGTTTACCACTTGGCAAATGTTAGAGCTTCCTCCTACACTACCACTTCCCCTTCAATGTTCAACAAGAAACTTGCAGGTAAGCCACTGAATAATAGCTTAAGTACACAAAGCTATTCATTTTAAAGTTTAAATGTCCTTAATTAAGCTATCAAAACAGGTTTGTCAGCCCTGTCTAGACACCTTCTCCACTTTGTATAACCTGGATTGTTCAGATGCACACATGTTTTGTAGAAAACCTGAACTCTTTAACAGAATGAGACTGTGTGTCAGGAAGTGCATTATGAAACCATGTGAGCAAGAGCAACTCACTGATGTTTTTCATGTAAATGGTTAGATTTGACAGTTCAGTAGTCACTACCTATAAACATTGTTATTTAGCTATGAGGATGTGTTGGAGACATAACAAAGTTGGAAAAGCTTAATTTTCATTTTCTAGCATTAAATTACCACATTATATTGTTGAAATAACACTCTTATTGGTAATTTACTTTTCACTAGCTTTTAAAACACTCAAAGGAGGGCTGGACTTGTGATCACGGTAAAGAAACCCATGTGGCCTAGAGAGCAGTGCCTCGGGAAAACAAATAGAAAATGTTAAAGAAAAGTACTCTTTTGTGGGAGTAAAGATTCAATGGAAAAGGGTGGCATGTCTTTTTATAGTGGGCTGGACTGTTGTTAATGCATGCACAGTCTCTGTTGACATACTACACATTTATCATTCAGCCCAACAAACAATTTGAATAAGTTGTGACGATGCACTTGAAGCATACAGAACACATTAATTCTTTACTGATCAGTGGGAAGCTTAGACTGCATTGAAAAACTAGAGAATCACCATTGATGACACAATGATTCATTTTATCATCAATGAAACAGCAACTCTTTATTTGATGTTTATCTTTGTTTATGTAAAACTGAAAGTTGTCTCAATTAACATCATCAGGGATTTGATACTTTTAATTTTCTGTATAGAAATTCTCTGTAAATACTACTACTGCTACCACTAATAATAATAATAATAATAATAATAATAATAATAATAACAACAACAACAACAACAACAACCTGGCTTGCTGTAATATTACAAGAAATGCATAATTTTGTGATTTTCAGGCCATTACAGCATTTATCATCAGTAATAACACTAGAAGTTCAATAACCATTACTTGAATTAAATAAATGTAACATTGCCATCTTACCTTAGGTACATAATTTGTTATTCACTTTAAGGTACATAACAAATCATGTAACTAAAAGTGAAGTTTTCAAAGAAGTTCACTATGAGCACAAGCAATTTTCAGATATGTAATGGTAGACAGCATCAAAGTAAGAAAGGAAGAATAGCAGCAACAGAGCTGTCAGGAATGATCAAGACGGTGCCAAGAAAAGAGTCTGACCGCTGCACTTGATTCCCACCCACTTTGACAAAGGCCACAACCATGTCACCGCAATGTCATTGCATGAGAACAAAAAAAATGTGTTTGATCAAGTTGGACAATTGCTGATTGAGGCCAACTTTAAACCTATCTAGCATGTTAGATCGCTACAACTAAGTTTCTGTAGTTCAAACGTGGGCTTGTTTGATTTCATTCAACAGTGTCTCTGTTAGTGATACAAGCCTTTCACCCTTGAGACAAAGTATCTGTCAGGAAGAAAGGGGAGAGGACGTAAGAACATTCTACCGCGGAAATCCCCCTCCCTCCTCCTCCCCCTTCAGTTTCTTTATCCCGCCCCCAAACACCACCACCACATCATCTCCAAGCATCCCCCCCAAAATGCTCCCTTTCCCCCTTCAAGTAGTAACAAGGAGGGTTTACAAGCAGTGCCACGTGTTCCCTGCTGCCGTTAAAATAACAGCTCCTCAACATCACTTAGTTACCAGAGCAATCATCACCCTTACTTCAAACCGAGACCGCCGGCTGTACGCTTTGTCTCCCTTTAACATCAGCCGCTCGACGCGCAACGAGGTAAAAGACAAAGTTGCTCCTTAATGACTCCGCGTTAAAAGACCACTGAGGTGAAAAACTGAAACACAACCTACTTTTTCTTTTGCCGGTCGTTAGGAGATCTGGCCGTGTAGAGGTGATCCTGCCACCTGGTCGCACTCTGCACTGTGTACAAGTTTTTCCGCCAGTTTTGGCTTATTGGAAGTTGCATCACCTTGGTTTTGTCGTCCACCCCCCGGCGTCTGTCACCGCCTGGCCAACAGCAGCTCCTCCTTTTTTTCTTTCTTTCGCTTTACTCCAAAATCGGCGACCATGTGGGGCACACTGACTGAACAGACCTGTCAGAGGCTCTTATTGATGCGGGTTACTGCGTCAGTTTGGCGGTGCTACCCTGTATCTGCTCACTGTAGTGCATGGCCACCTTCAGACACTCACCAATTACGCGTTTAAGTATCGATCCCGAACAGCACGTGCCTTTTCTATATATGAATACAAGCCCTTATATGGTGACTAGAAGCCAAACTTGGGTGCCATGGAAACATTGTAGATTACTACGGGAGCATTTAAACTGCTGTGACACGATGTAGGTGCCTGTCACCCCCTCCCCCTCTACATAATGCATAATTAGTGAAGCTACACGTGTTCAGCGGTGTGCTGAACGCTTTCTCTTTTGTTACACTGCAGCGGTTCCTCTCGCAGATCAGTGTGATTGTGACTCACCGCATGTGCGTGTTTTCTGACATTTTGTATGTCCGGTATGGGTTAGTGTGCTCTGATGAAGAAGCGAATTGAGCCCAATAAAGGCAGAGGTAATGAGTCCATGCGATGCCCCAGACAGGTGCGGTAGCCTATAGGCTGTGTAGTGCAGTAAGCCACTGCTGATAGAATGAAGCTTCTGGGCGTCCACAGAAAACATGATGGGTGTGTGGCGGATGATAAGACGCAGCTGAAGAATGAATGATAATACTCCGGAGGGTTTTTTTGAATGGCATGCAGATATGGGCTTTACCTTCTACCTTGCTTCTGGAGAGATCAGATTGGAGGCTCGTTAGGTTTAACGCCGAGGAGAAAGCAGGCACGCCGGCATGGTGCTGGTCAGAGGCTGGAGTGAGAGGAGGGAGCTGAGGGTTTTCCTACAGTCGGGGTGGTAAACAACATTTTGGTGAAGGTGTTCATGTTGAACGCCGTATAATAATGTCTATCTATAATGCCAATAAAGGTATGAAAGCAAATGGATCCACAAATAGATGCTTACATTTTTCTTTCTTTCAACACTATATAATCTAGAAATTAATAATATGGCAATTATGGGGATTCGGAAGTTTTTCTTTTAATGTATAACAAAATAGGATTGTGGAATAATCTCTGTGGGCTTTGACAACCTCTAAGCAACTCAGTTACCTCAGCTGGCTCTTGGGTAAAGTTAAAGATAAGTTTGAAGTTGACAATTTCATTTATCTTTATATTTCTTCCAGAAAATCAAATTGCTGAATGAGCACTATGGACATAAACCTTAAACCTATGGAAATAAACAATACACATATATACCCATAAGAATATATAAATATATGAACATCTATTGCATATCAACAATGTACTGATAATATTACAAAAAATATTCTTTTCAGTCTTGCAATATCAAGAAAAAGTAAAGTACTGGACGACCCCTCATTTCTTTATAATTTGCGTCCAAGGAAACACATTTTATTATGCATTTTTTTCCAAGTACTTTTGTAGTTCTTCAGGTTTTCGAAGGTTTCAATAATTTTTCTTTCAATGCTGACTGCTTTGTGCCTAACCCGTTTCAGAGGAAGCCACCTAACACTGAATTATTCACAAGAGCCTGAAAAACTATTCCTGAAGACCACTTAAAGAAATTATAAGAAAACCAGCCAAAGAGACTTCAGGCTTTGTTAAAGAATAAAGGTGGTCATACAAAATCTAGTCTTTCAGCCGTGCTAGAATTATACAAACAGTTTCTACCGTATACACTGTATTTCCATGTATCTTGTAAGAAGTTTTGAAAAATTGCTGTACTTATTTCCCATTGTCCTTGCAAAATATTTTTTTAAATGGCAGTGAGTGCAAGACTTTTGCACATTACTGTACATGAAGTTATTGATTTTCTCCATTTGTAAATTGTGATCTGATACATTTGCAGATTTGGTCTGCTCTGCTCTGGTGGCCTGTTCTGCTAAACATTCAGTTGTGTGTTTTGAGTCTATATTACATATTCTATGCATTTCTATCTTTGAGACTTTTCAGCTCTATGATCATGAGCCTTGTAAAATAGATTTTTGGAAGATATGGTTCAATCAGCAGGTGTGATGTGTGAATTAGACTTGAGGCTTGCTAACTCCTGAATTCAATTAGCCTTCATGTCTTTAGCCTAGAGATGTAAATATTTTTAAATCTATACTATGTAGATCTGTATGTAATGTGGACAAGGATAGCACAATTTTTGTCACTCACTTAATATCACCAATCTCTAAAGCCCATTTGAATAGTACTGGACACTTTGTATTTAAGTACAAACAATTTTGGACTCATTACTCAAGACGTACTTTAAACATGCATTAGAAAATATGTTTTGTCTATCGACTAAAAAGGTTCTTAGAAATAAATCTAGTAACCTGTCGATGCAAACACGTGTGAAATCACTCAAACCGAAAGAGGAGGAAAGAGAGACTTCTTGCTTTGTGCTTCTTTTTTTAGGGGCAGCGTACTTTACAATAAGAGGCTATAATTCTGCAACAGGAACTTACATAAAACTCTACAAGATGTTACAAGAGGAAACTTTTCTGTTCCATTTCTTGTCTATCACAGTTCCTCAAATTTCTTTGGTCTAATGTGCTTTTGAAGTTGTTTTTTTTGCTGTAAAGAAACACGCCTTCCATAGAAATGGTTGTTACATAGCTTAAAATAAAACCGGTTACATATGTTAAGAATGGGAAAAAAGTTATGTCAGGACATTTAAAGCATTTCTATTGTCTGTTACTTTTAAAAAAGAAACTGGAATCGTGCAGAGTGCCATTTTTTGTATATATATATATATATATATATGTATATATATGTGTGTGTGTGTGTGTGTGTATATATATATGTGTGTATATATATATATATATGTGTATATATATATATGTGTATATGTATGTATATGTATATGTATGTATATGTATGTATGAAGCGTTTAGAAAGTGTCGATGAGTGACAATATTTATCTGGATATTTCATGAACTGCACTAATGGGTTAATTTAATGTTGATTTTATTTATCAATTATCTAGTTATGTGATTTTGTGAATTTGCCACTGTAAACATACTGCCTAGTGCGGTTTTACGACCTCAGTACAGCCACTAAATATTCATTGATTTCTACAGTGCAGTTTTTTCAGCTGACAAATAGAATGCACAAAATAGATTTAGACATTTTTTTTTTGTGAGTCACTTTGAAAAGTAAGTAAAACTAAGCTGTTTTTCAACTAGTTAAAACTGAAAGTTATTTCGACTGAATGGTGCAGAAGGATGAGTCTTCTCATGACCTTTGACCCCAAAAGATAGCATCTAAGTGTTTAAGGAATGGCATGTCTGAAAGGAAACCCTGTCAAAAAGGATGTTTTCAGAAAATACAAAAATAAGTGACTTACAACTTTTTCACTGCTTCAATAATTTCAGGCAAAGTGTAACTAAAGGTGACATAAGATTAAGTAGTCAAAAATTTGAATTCATTACCATTATCAACCATTTCCTGCCTAGCATTTGTAGATGGGTAGTGACTTCTGACCTAGTGACAGTTGACAAGGCCCAGAATCCCTTGGGTTAGATAAACAAAGCCAGAGATGTATACATAGTTTAACCTCCTTGACAACACTCACACAGAATGAAAATATTCCACTAAAGTGAACTAGCAAGGAGTTGTGTTACAGAGTGGCTCAATACATAATATTGTTGACTCATGTTTGAAAAACGAACCTATAATTAGTGAGACTGACTTTAAATACATGATCGTTTATTTCAAAACATGAGGACTTGCAACACCATACATTGCTCCTTTTGAGCATATCTTTCTTTATTAGATTTATACAGTTATAAGAGCACCCTCGCAGGAAGTGTATCATTAAGTAAATGGTCCTTTTTTTTGCTGTAGGTTATGGGATTCTGTTTATAATTAAATTCATTCATCAGTTCATTAACTTTCTTCCACTTATACAATGTTGGATCATGGTAACAGCAGACCGAAGGTTACCCACCCATCCCTCTCACGATGAATATTTTCAGCACTTTCTGTGGGTGTTCTGTGAGTTTACCAGTCAATCTCTATCGAGTTTGACATGCCCCCAAAAAACAATGATAGAAGTCTTTTATCTGGGATCTGCAATGGATGCCCACAGCTACTTTGAGCTCCTTCTGGGTGTCTGAGCTTCTCACACTGTTTCTGTATGGGGTACATTGCAAAGTCACTATTTTGGTCACTACCAAAGCAACGGTAAAGTAGCTTCTAACCTTAGTGTAGCTCAAACTTTGGTCTCACTTATGGGCATGGCAAAGTTTGGAGATTCACCTGAATTCTTATTAGGGATGGACCAATCTGATATAGAGTATCTGTCCGATCCTGACCTAAATTACTGGATCGGATATTGGGGATATTGCTTTCACACTGAAAGCACCTGGAGCCTCGCTACGTGCTGCCAAACCAGCGTTACATCTCCATGCAAGCTATCCCAGAGAAGTAAAGCAAGTGTTTAAGTTCATCTCTGAATGTTTTTAAAGCATTCTGATGTTAATCTTAACAACCGATATATGGAGCTCGGAGGTCTGTGCGTTGTTGTTGCTAAGTCTGACCATACAATGGATAGACTCAAGTTATACTTTGAAAAAAATGTGCTGCAGGCTAAACAGTTTTGTGGTTCAGGAAAAAAACAACTATGAAAAACACTTTTTTTTCATACTTGTGTTAAGTTTTGTATAGAAATTACACAAAATTCAGTCTCAGGTTAAATGTGATAGAAACAGCTTACACTGACATCCATCTTGATAAAAGATGAGTGTCATGAAGCTGTTTTCTCATTTATTTGCACTGCTTTCCACTCTGGATGTCTATTTATGTTAAGCTTTAAGTATAAAAGGGTCCAGTCTACAACTTGTTTTTTTGAACTTGTTGAATATAAACATTTTGTGCTGATATTGCACTTCTTTTTTCAGAACCAAAGAGTTTTCGAAATCAGTATAAAATTGCATTTTAAATTACTTTTTAAATACTAAGATTTAAAGTTCTCCTAAAGGTTTAAATAAAAAGATCAGTATTGCTGCAAAATATTTTGGGTGCAGTGTATTTTTGCATACAAGTGTAATAGCATAGCTATTACACTTGTGTTTTGTCTCTTTAAGCTTGAGTAAACAAAATGCAGCGAGATATTTAAAAAAAAAAACAAAAAAACAAAACATTTTTATTGATTATAAAATAGACTATATCGGATTCATATCGGTATTGGCAGATATCCAATTTCATGATATCGGTATCAGTGTCGGACATAAAAAAAAAGTGGTATTGTGCCATTTCTAATTCTTATTTGTGCAAATTAGCCTCTATGTCATAAATTCCTCTTATGTTTACATCCTAAGACAGAGGGATGTTTTATAGCCCATTTCTCATATCTCAACCTAGTGTGGCAGCAGAATTTTTTTGTTATTGTGTGATGTTTCTTCAGCCTTACACTAAACTCCACTAACATATGCCTTAGCTCCATCTCCTTACCCAATACATTCAGTCAAGCCAATAAGTGGTTTAACAGCCTTTTCGGTTAGTTTCATCCCCCTTCGAAGTTTGATTTCCAGGTACTGCTTTAGCTTGTTTAGTGCATTGTTAGCAATAGCCAGATTTTTCCAGAAGATGATGCACTTGAGATGAGTACTCCTTTCTGGTAGCAGGGTGCTGTAATAATTCCCACGATTCACCAACCTCTCCAGTGGACCTCTGGAGACTCTGATTTGGATAAGCAAATTTAGATAAATAGACAGTATTAAAAAGAAAGGATCTTATGTATGATAACCACCTTAATTCTTCAACACAGTCTGAGCTGTCTTAGGCACCTTTCTTGTAAATTCTTTAAACAAATAATCCGCATGCTGACTTAATGCAGAGCGACAAACATACAAAAAAATGTGTGGTCAAAATATTAGGACTTCCTCGTTTTTTGGACACACTACCGATAAAAATGATTTAAGTATTCATGTTTATACATGCATAAATACATTAAAGCAAAGCGTCACAGTAAGTCTTTAGGTACTTTAACCAATCCAGTGATTGACTCCCCAAAACAAACAAAATTCATTATTTTATTTAATCACAAGAAAGTGGAAACAAAAGCAATAAAGGACTGTAGGATCTAAAATGCATGAACATAACTATTATGCATAATGAGTTATAAGAGGTTTAAACAAGAAGCTAATCTGATTTTTAAATATAGTACCAGTGGTCGGCTACTTGTGATCTGCAAACAAGAAGGACAACTAGTGAGGAACCTCAGGATTTACAAAGAGTTTCACAATGCAACACGAGCACTGGAGCACTGGAGTTGGACGAAGGGTATAAGACTACAGTTCACTGCGTCTTATGTCTCGTTCAGCCTTCGATACAAGTCAGCCTGCGATATAAATCTAATGATTAGCAGTTATCTGTTGACTTTTCGCTCTCACCAGATTAGTGTACATGTGATGAGCTGCAAGTTGTGGCTTTTTGGATAATTGCACACAAGCATTAGTTGAATCCCAGCATGCCTTTTCTCTGTATAACTAGTCTTCTTAGTAACATGGGAAAAGCAACAACAAAAGTAAACACTTCAAGTAAAAACTTGAAGTGAAGTAGCTAACAGTATGTTTGATACACTGCCCTCAACTGGCAGTAGCCTAAAACAACACAAGCACGATGCCCAGACGTTTGTACTGGGGTTACTTTCAGTATTCTTCCTGCATACAAACACACATTACATGGCTGTGCAGAGAAAACCCTTGAAACTGAACTACAGTTTGGATCAAATTCATTTTTATTTTTTAAAAACACAAACGATATTAGTAACATGGATTTCTGGTGATATATTTTAGGTATTTGTGAGCTGCTGGAAATCCAGAAAACAACCTCATAGCACATAAAATTTCTCTACTTTGTTATGCACCCATTATTATGGTAATGTCCAGGTGGAAGAATCTTAAGAGAAGTTCGACTCAACACATGACAAAGTAATTTAGACTTGGTCATTTATGATCTGAGGAAAAAAAATCCAATAATACACAACTGTGAGAGGCTGCAGTGTATGAGCCTTTGTTTTCAGAGTGACTGCAGTAATAGGTTCAGCTAAACATTAATTTAACAGGAATTTCAGCCTATTCCTCTCTACAGAAGAGCTTTTGGGATACCAGTGGGTTTTATCACGTGCTATTTATTTCAAGTACACAACATTCCATTGAAAGACGGTTCATGCATATATTACTTCGAGGCTGGACTATTTTAATTTATTATTTTCATGTTCTTCTAGAAACTTTGTGAAAAAACTTCAGTTGTTCCAAAATGTGACAGTACTGTCAGGGATTAGAACGAGACAGCATATTTCTCCCATATTGGCGTTTGTTCATTGCTAGCTGTTAAATCCAAAATCAAATTTAAAATCCTTCTCCTCTCATACAAAGCTCTCTATCAGAGTGCTGGTTTACTTGTTGTTCCTAGAGTAGTTAAAAGTAGAATGTGAGGCAGAGCCTTCAGCTTTCAGACCCCTCTTCTGTGGAACCAGCTCCCAGTTTTGATTCAAGAGACAGAAACCCACTCTACTTTTAGGATTAAGCTTAAAACCTTCCTCTCTGATAAAGCTTCAAGTGACCCTGAATCATCCCTTAGTTACACTGCAATAGGACAAGTCTGCTGCGTTTTTCTTCTTCACTCAGCCTTTTTGATGATGATGATGATGATGAAGATAATCTTTTATTTTGGACATATAAAACAAACAACCAATATATACATAGATAGCTGCATATGTATACACACATACACAGATATATGCTCAAACAAAATAAACCAAATCTCAATGACATGAAATAACTCAATCATGAAGTCCGAAATGGTTTAGTTCTGATGGGTGAGTACTGTGTGTTAAGGACCGAAACATTGTTACCTCCTAAATATGATGTCAGGTCCTCTAACAAAGGTGGTGGGATTACTGACTGTTCGGCTGCACTGTCTAGCCACACTGCTAGAAGGTGTTAACCTCTTACAAACTACTACTATTACTACTGTTTGTAAGAGAAGGAAATCACGGTTTATGAAGAGCTAGCGGGAGAGCTGGGATCTTGTAAAATTTATTCTAACATGCCAAGTGAAAGGAATGACGTTTCCCATTCAGGTTTGTAAGAGGTTAACACCTTCAAGCAGTGTGGCTAGACAGTGCAGCCGAACAGTCAGTAATCCGAAAGCAATTATAGATGAGAGGGATTGTGATTTAAATGACTGTACTGATAATGTGTCTGCAGAAAATGGTAGAAAGATGAGTAAAACAGGAGTGTAGCAATCAGTTTTGTTAGTCTGAATCTCTCATCCTGAAGCCCCTGGTCTATGATATTCCCTCCAGTGACATTCTTTTATGTTTTGATTTTTCTGTTTCTGTGTTTGACTTCAAAAACAGTTCCCCAGTTGACAGGGAAAATCTTACCCCTATTGTTCCATGAAGATTACTCATACACCTAAAACTGGAGTTATCAAATCTGACACTGAGTCTGCTATGTTGAAATGAAGCCATTCTTCCCAGTATTTTTGCAAAGTCGTTTCACTTAGTGTGTCTGCATGCTGACGCCCTCAGCATCATTATATCAGTGTAATGCCCTGGTGGCAAGGGTTATTTGTCAGGTAGAATGTGTAACACTCTGTGTAATTAATGTTACAGTTATGGATTTAAAGAGAACTAAAGAAGGAACTAAAGACAGAGAGAAACAAGCAATTTAAAAGTACAAGGAAAGTAAAAGTAACATCATAAACAGGAAGCTAAGGAGCTTTAACATGCTTTAAAACCAAAAAGAAGTCACAAACCCACAATAGGCAAAATGAATCTAATGATCTTCATAAGTTTGGCTCAGAACTAAAGGTAGAGAAACAAAGTGGCAAAGGGGCTTGTACCAGGGATCAGGAAAACAATCATGCATATGACGTTTGGATTGACAGACTTTCCAAGTATCCTCATGTTGTATTTAATGATAAATCATTCTGTGTGAATAAACCTTAACACTAGTTAACAACTTTACATTCCTATTTCATTATATATCTCATTAGGTTAGATGGGGCAGTTAATTCTCCAAACAAAGCTAACAAAGCTGGACTTGCAGCAGTGATATTGCTCGCTGGGAAACAGATCACTTGTTAAGAACTCATTTCAGGCACTCCTAAACTGACAAATGTTTACAATGCTGACATGTGAGAATCACCCTTCAACACTTTCCTTAAAGATGTAAAGCACGGGTGCTTGTGGGGAGAATTTGCATATGCATACCTGTACAATGCAAAACAGGTTTTATTGCATGGGGCCTGAAACAGAAGGAGAACCTAATTCTAAGATGTTTCCAACAACATGAAAAGTACTAACAGAGCTAAAAACTAGTACTTTTTGTTCCTTTTAAAACCTTTAACAACTGTTACTTTCGTGGTAAATGGTAAAAACAGTTTAAATCTACGTTGCAGTCAAGTCTTATGGCAGTTGAAATTGGCAGCAATTGCAATGTATAAACTTGTGACTCTTGTTTGACTGGTTTATTTATACCTAGACACTTTCTCTGATCCATAATGACTAAAATGATTTTTTGTGCAACATTTGCTTTAATTATACTTTCTGCTGAGTGTTTCTTGCTACACTTGGTGTTGGCTCTCACTGTAGTACTGTAGCTTAATCCATGTAGGTTGTTTTAATTATAAATCTTTAGATAGTGACTTATTTCATAGTGTAATCATCACGTTTTATCCAAAACAAAATTTCTGATTTCCGAAATTGATTTCGGGAAATTTTTGAAATTTGTGTGTCGTATGCTTAAAGATTTTTGAAATCTTCTGAAACTACAAATGTGAAAAAAAAAACCCAACTGGGTACCCAGAAATCTGGTGAATAATATTTCTGGCAGTCTAAGCACAAATACCTTGGTGTGAAGCTGTTCATTAGAACAAATGGTTAATCTGATAAAACTAATCTGACAAAAGGATGCACTACAGGGGTCTTTAAAAAATTACTTATGCTTTGGCTAATTTACTCATATGAACAAATGGATGTTTTTCATTGCACTGTCTCAAGCGCAAGGATGAGGCTTTTCAAAGATGCCTTAAAAAGGAGAGCTCAAACCCCAGCCTGCGTAGACCAGCATTAACTAAAAAAGACACAAAGATGAACAGCAGGAAACAACACTGGAGCTGCACCTACCAGACGTCTGAGGGGGCCTATGGATGAGCTTAAAATTAAGAAAACCCTTCTCTGTGAGAAATTAAAGGAAAATGAGGCTGAATGGGAAACCTTGCTTCAGGTTAGCTGATTGTGTCACTCCATCATAATGTCATTTTTGGTCTTAACATCTTTTTTAGACTGAGTTTAACAAAATAATTTGTAGTCTTTCCACCCAGGAGCTTGCACCCAATGCCAAACATCAGGAACAAACCCTAGAAACAAGTTCTCGTGAGGAAAAACTGGAAAATCAGAGAGGCAGAAGAGGAGGAAATGAACAAAGAAAGAAAGGACAAAAGAAAGCAGAAAGGAAAAGGATGAAAAACGAAGAACAGAAGAAGAAAGTGAAGAAAACTTTGAGAGTGAGAGAAAGATGTGATGAGAACATAGAAGATCAAAATAACAGCTGAGAAGAAACGAGAAAAGGTGGCAGACGCAAAGCAGCAAGAAAGAAGAAAAGAGATTAGCTCGAGCAGAGGATCTAAACCCCAACCTCTACCCTCTCTCCTCCTTCCAGTCTTACCTGTGCTCTCACTTTCCCTACTACTATTTACCCTTGTTTTGCAAACATGTACAGTGCACCAATTTCGGATGAAATTTATTGAACTATCATGTATTCATTTTAAAATAAACAGCGGTGCTCCAGTTTTAGTCTTTGCCTACATCATTTTTCATCAATAACAAAAGGAGGAGGGGGCTCCAAAAGAAGAAAAGCAGGTTACATAATGTTTCCCTCAGTCCCCCTTTGGCTCTGTCTTTTTGTCTGTGTAGTATCATCTTCGAGATAGTCACTTACTAGTTGTGTATATTCTTAAACAATTTGGAAATACAAATTGTTAGTGCAGAGATTTCATTTCTTTTTTCCTCTGGAGTGAGGGCAGAATTCACTTTAATCTTTCAGTTTGTTGGCTTAATACCAATCATTTATACGTTTTGTTTTTGTTTTTCATTGTCCTGCAGATATATTTGAGCTCAGTTTTAAAAACTTTCAGAAGAAAAGTGTAGCACATAGAATATTTATACAGATTTCTTTATTCTGAATTATGTTTTAAATGAGTAAAAAGACAATTTGTCAGAAACAAGAAATCCATTTCACACCGTGCCTCCTTACTGGGATCCTGAAAATAATTGTTAGCAACATTATTTCTTGGTCTTGAACAAGAAAACAGTTGCCAAACCAGAAATAATCCACTAAGTAATCTGCAGGCAAAGAATACAGATTCATATAATGCATGATAAGAGTATACACAACCCTTGCAGCGATGTGAGAAATAAACATTACAAAAATTCCTTAGCTTATTATCCAGGTAAAACATTTATTTTAAGTCAGTGACTTATTTTAAAGAGTGTGAGGAAATGTCTTAATTGCAACTAAAGTACTGGTACACGTAGATTTTATTTGAGTTATTAAATTTTGTATTTTCTAATGAGCTTTTATTCATATTTCATTTTGACTTTTTAATCTGGTTTAGTTTCCATAGTTGATTTTCTTGTTTCACTCTGGTTTTTATGAACGTGTTTACTTTCAGTTTAATTCCTCTTAGTTTTAGTCTTTTATACACATCAGGAGCATGAAATGAAAGCAGTTGGCTCACAGTCAACACAGTAAGCATGTTTATTGAGACTTGTAGAGTGATAACAGATACTAAAACACTTTATTTTATTTTATTTTAGTTAGTTTTCAATTTGTATATTTTTTATTCTAAAGTCTAGTTTTTATTTTTAATGCGATTAACTTATGTTACGTTTTTCCCACATCTAGTCTTAGTTTAGTTTAGTTTGAATGAACTATAATAACCTTGATTCCATATGTGTAAAATCCCTCAATTTAGCAATGTATGATTCAAAACGACAAAGGAGAACAATTAATAAACATTTACAACAGAAAATGAATTGTGTTTAATTAAGAAGCCCAAAAATCAGTCCGTGAGGGCTAGGTGGCATAACTGGCTCTTTGCTAACATTTTTACTGAAAGGTTATTAAAACAGGGGACGAGTGAGACAGTCAACGGGCGCTGTTGTTCAACTGCCTGATGTGGGAAAACTAACAGCTTGGCTCCTTTATCTTCGCCGGCAACCTTTCATGGTTTAAGTACCATTTCCCATTCACAACCAACATTTAAATATTTGTAGTAAATGGCAGTTCGTCGCATTTCGCCCACAAACAGATGGAGATTATCATATACATTAACAATAGAGGGCAGTGTTGCTTAAGCAGACATGAAAAGCTCGTGAAATGTCCGGGTGTGGTGACAGTGCGCCGGCGCCTGGGATGCATTTTTATTGTAGACGGTTGGTTTTATTATCAGGAAATCGCTTCACAATAGATCCCCAGTTCATACATGGGCAGGTCCGCCTTCCTGTGTAGGAGGACCTGTGAGCTGTAAAGCACGGGTGCTTGTGGGGAATTAGCATATGGATACCTGCACAGTGCAAAACAGGTTTCTCTACATGTTCCAGGGCAGACAGAAGCAGGACCCCAGTCCCCAGTGTTTTCACACGGTTAATTGATCAATGAAACTGAGGTGGAACAACAAAGCAGTCCTCTTTGACCGTTTGGTCCTTTATTGCTCCCACGCTAAGTAGTGGTCCGTTTGAATGTTGGTTGTAAATTGAACACGTTGAGCATACTGTTGTATATCAAGTTTCCTCTTGGCAGAAGCACAGTGCTGTGACTGTCCTGGCTGAATTTCTGTCTCATGATTTACTCTGGGTTCTCTTCATATCTTTTCAACTGACTCTAAAGTCGTTTCTAAACATAATTTTCCTCTGGGATTAAAATATTCTGATTCTTAAGTATAACAGTGATCACAAAGGAAAGAGAAGTCATTGTATCACAAAGCAGTGTGGAACATATTCCTGATTCCAGATTTCACCATCTCTAAATAAATATTAGACAGATGAACATTACATACATGCAAGAGGATAGTTTAAGACATTGAACGCCCTGTTAAAGATAATGTTATTATCTGAAATGACATTAGATGGCAGTCTTTCATAAGTAGTGATCCAAAGCTGTTTGAGTCATTAATCCTCTATGAAAAGTGGCTTTATTGTAGTTAGAAATTTTGTGATTTCAGGTCTCAGTACAGAGCATGTCAGGATATCTAAGCATATAAAATAAATGAAAGCATTTCAGTTTTTTCAACTTGAAAAATATGGTAGCAACATCCTTGTTCAATAACATGTGTTCTGTTATTACAGGAACACCTGGCCATTAAGGGTAAACCATGGTTTTAAACTGTGGGGTTTGAAGCCAGGAGACAGGAAGTAAAGCAGAGTTAAATGAGTACATTTTGTGCAGGTAAAGTAAAGCAACAAGAGCTTACTGATGCTTCTACATCCAGCAATTTCAGTAAGATTTCACCTTGATTCTTATTTTTTTGTTAATGTTTGATGGGATGTTAGGCACAAACTTTGTCCCCTACATTTCCAACCATGGACTAGAGTAACACATGCACCTACTAATATTTTGCCCGTTCTTGGGATTGTGGGAACACACAAGCCAGAAGGAAGGATAAAACACCATGACCAGACAAACCTGCTTCTGGAGAGATTACATGAGTGAGAAATGCACAATAACAAACTTGGTGCATTTGTAAACAAACTTTTATTTTGGAGCCCTTGAGCGCAATTTAAAACAACTGCATGTTAGGAGAATGACACTTTTCAAGTTCACCAAATCGACCATTGGTTGCAGTGGATTCTTTCTCACAGCAAACATAAAAACATAACAAAAAACAAAACCACAGGGACAACTTTGCCAAAAACTCTCATTAACAAAAAAAAAAATACATTTCACACTGCACCAGTTTCTTGGGATCCTATAAACAATTTAGTACCTGAATCTTTGCTGAACCAGACTATAAAGATCCACAGCAGTCTACAATGCTTAGCAAATGTTTACAATCTACGATAAGAAAACAGAATACCAAAAAAATAATAATAATAATAATTACCACCCTGACTGATTATAGTATCAAAGATACAAGATGTAAACATTACAAAAATACAAAAACTGCTCAGGATGAGCAGATAGGCCTATGTAATTCTGGTAAGGCACTCACGTCAATAACTTATTTTAGAGACAGTGTGAGGAAGTGTCTTAAATACTACTGAACTAGAATTTAGGCAGTGTTATACATGTATGCACAGATTCTGTATGTACAGTAACCACCAGAGGCACTTAATTTGGCAGTATACAAGTGGTAATAAAAAAATAAGAGTGGAGTGGAAGAGGACAACTGCAACTGTCTGTCAGGGGGAAACAGTTCATGCTACACTGATTTTGGACAGTCCAGCAGGGAGAAACCAAGTCGGTCCTCTTCTGAGGGGTGGATTCTTATGGATGCAAGAGTCCAGAAGAACTGTGGCCTACATGTGCCTCTTCATGTGGAGAGCCAAGTGGTCTGAACGGGAGAAGGCACGTTCGCAGAGGTGGCACTGGAAGGGTCTGTGTCCGGTGTGCTTTCTGAAGTGGCGGGTCAATTCGTCTGATCTGGCGAACTTCCAGCCGCATCCTTCCCAGTTACAGTGGTAGGGCTTCTCACCTGAAAGATGTAAACAGAAGCATATTAACATATTTTATATGACATGTTCACAAAACAAACAAAAAAAAGCAGAAGAAAACAAAAATTATATTAGATTTTAGATTCTCACCTGTGTGTGTTCTCATGTGCGCTTTGAGATGGGAGCTCTTTGTGTAAGTCTTTCCACAGCCGGGGAACTCGCAGTTGTGCGTGGCAGCGCGTTTTCTAGCCCACGATCTGCGGGCTCGTTTCTGCTTCATGCACCCGGTCTCATCCTGCGAGTAAAACTCGAGCAGAACCGGAGAAGGAGAAGAGGGAGGAGTGAGCACCATCCCCTGCATCGACAGTGGACGCTGCTGCTGTTGCTGCTGGTGAACGTGGACCTGCTCTCTCTGCGCGTTGTAGTGTCCCTGAAACGATGGCACACCCTGGTGTGCGTAAATCGAGTGATATGGCGCGTTCATATATTGACCCTGGAGATGGCTTTGATTACTGGGATGGTGAGAGCTCATGTGCGCGTTTAAGTGGTAGTGTGCCGTATGTCCGTGGGATGCAGCGTGCTGCATGGGATGCGTGCCGTGAGCCTGCAACCCACCATGAAATGCAGCCTGGTGGTGCGTAAAGGTTACTGGCTGCATTAGGTTTTTCTCGTGAACGTGTTCCATAAAGTTCTCACCGCTGGCGGCCATCATGCAAGATGGACCCCCAGACTCGGTTTTGATTTTATATCCAAGCGGGATCGGTGCGGTGGCAGCTGGGCGGTGAAGGGGAGCCGATGGAATTGAGGCTGAATTCAAAGCTCGCAGTTCGGTGAATTCCCGGTCATCTCTCTCCTTGCCCGCGCAGTCCGGTGAAGCATCAGCCGGGTAACCTATCTCAGGCCTGAGAAGCTCCACCATAAGACTGTGAGCTGGGCTCGACTTTGCGACGTTTGCAGTTCCGTGGCAGCCCAGGTGAGAGGGAGGGTGATCGCTGCACTCCGTCACAGCACCACCGCTGCAGCTTTCCGGCGAATCCGGGAGAGAATACATGCAGTTCTGCTGCTGCTGCGTTGGTGGGATGTTCCCATTGCCGTCGCTGTCGCTTAGAGCATCGCGGCCGATGGTGTTGGACAAAATAAAATCAAGATCCAAAAACTTTCCCAGTTCGTCGTCTTCTTTGGAGGGTAAAGCAGGAGAACGCACCATGTTGAACTCCACTTCCCACGGCGGGTTATTTGCATCACCTGTTGCGCTGTTCTGCACTCCCTCATCCACCTTTTAGAAATGTAAAGGAGCGCAAAATTAAAAAAAAGTTAGAAGAAAGCCAAGCTGCATAGTCGGTCAACAGTGAGAAATAGATCTACAAACATATTATGATAACACACTAGAGTTACCACAATGTGCCATACTTAAATGTTCTCTACTTACATTATCCAGTCCTTTGAGACTCGGAAACGAGATTAAGGCAGGCATCACTGCTTCAGCCACAGCCATGTTGACCGTTTTTAAAAAGAGTTTAAAACGCCGAAGTCCTGCAGATGCTGTCCTCCGCGTCCGTGTGCTCTCTGAGTGAAACCAGGATTCAGGATATGAGTAACAGCCCGACTGATGGACTTTTTATAGTGGTCTACGGTTGAGCATACGGAAGTGTGGGTTAACCCCTCCTCTTGCGCGCACACACGTACACACCTCCCCCATCACCTGCACATTCACACAGCAAATAGTGCAAACAGGTTAAACCAAGCACGGGTTCGTGTCAGGTAACCGCTGCTATAAATGTAAAACAGAAAGAGGAAAACAAATAAGATGAATGAAAACTTAAATAAATTCCAAAACCAAAAATAATTATTTTGATTGAATTGACTGGATTTTATAATTTTTGATTTAATGTGGTGAATATGTTGGTTTGTTTTCACTCATCACAAATATGCTGGTAAATAATGACGAGGCTTAATAACAATAAAACTAACCTTTCTCACTGTGCTTGTAGATTATTTATTTATTTATTCTTCAGCTTTCTGCGATGACTTTCCTACTTGAACATAACATAAACGCGTGGAAAAGCATCGAGTTCACCTCTACAGCAGTAAATCTAGTGTATCTCCCAGGGAAGCCGAACATTTCCCGTGAGGAAGCTACAGAGGGCAGCTTAGGAATGGAATTTTAACTCTGTGTATCAAATATTCCAAGATATATTTGGCATATATGCTTTGCTGAGGTGCCCTTCAGTACAATGAAGTGATTAAAGTAATGTGTTTGTGTGTTTTATAACTGATATTGTTGAAATCGAGAACAAAACATTGAGTGCCTTTAAACTCAGCAAATCTGGCATCTTACCAGTTTCTTTCCAATCTCTGACATACTTATTTGTCCTACATTGATCTCTGCGTGTGAAGCTGCTCATTCCCGAGGCCAGTCCGAACAACCGGTTAATCTGATGGTAAACAAAGGGCTACATGTTTCGAAACGGTCTTCCCCCGCAAAAGGGCACGATACGGCACCCTGCAGTCATTCTTATGATAATGCACAGGTTGACTGGGTTTCGTGGTGGGAAAAGCAAAAAAAAAAAAACTGAAGACTCCAAGAAAAGAAGGAAAACAGATCCATGAATAATGACCCCCCCTCCAACCACCATTTGTCTCTGTCTTTTTGCATGCCTGTTATCACCCCATTAGAGTAATATTCTATGGCAAACTAGTTGCATACTTTCTAAAATAATGTTGAGATACAGATTACAAACGATATACACACATTATATTCCTTTCCCTCTCGAGTGGGAGGATGAATTCACCTTTCAAACTTTTAGTTTGCTCTGCAGATATATAGAAAAGGAGTTCTTGTCTACTGAAAAATGTTTTTAAAAATGTTTTTACATTTTTGTATTCAGTTTTGTTGTCACTGAGCAGAGAACTGATACAAAGCCAATGAAATTTACTCAGTATTTAAAGAAGAAACGCACAGAAAGAAGACGGTACAGCAGTATGTTCAGTGGCTGCATGCGTCCGTTACAGTATGTCAGTAAGTGTGGAGACACTTATAAATACAGACTGTATGCATAGATTACATTACATGATTTGATGTTAAGATAACAGTAGTCTAATATTCTTACAGATAACTGATATTGCAGCACAACATTTCACTTGCCCGTATCTCAGATATTGGGTTTAGTTTCTGTAAATTCGTAAATTGCAGCTAAGCCACACAAAGCAGTGTTACTTTTGTTCCACCCCTCTCCGCTCCTGCAGGTGTTGTCACAGGCGGCGTCCTGCAGCACTCTGCTTTTATACTCTGTTATTTTTGACCTGCTGAGCTTACGCAAAACAAATTCCGGTTCTGTCTGTGAGCCAAGTGGAAATGGACTCTGTTTCCTGAGGAAAAACTTCACACTTGCTTCCCTTGCTTTCACTCTCAATCACCTTCAGATGCTTGAAAGCATACAGACGTGTTGAGGTGCTCTGGGCCTGTTGCATTTTAAACCACTTATTATGTTCCTGTGCTGGAAAAGAAAAGTATGTCTGCTTTACTTTGTGTTTTGTGGGATTATGATAGATGTTTAGAGGTTTATAGCTGATTAATATAACTGAATTTGTCCATAACACTAACACACTGAATTCTGCTGAATTTTGCTTAAGAAAAACAATAAAAAACAAACCCACACGATGTGCAAAAATCAGCGATTTACCTTGGGTCCTCAAAGACCTTATTACAGTCACGTCATGAAAAATACAAGTAACAGAGACTAGAGAGACAGATACAGATAAAGAACTGCCCTGGGCTCAGGTTTCTCTTTTGTCACGGTTTTTAAAAGGGAGGAAGTCTTTCAGTTTGAGTGCTTTCTAAACACAATTACTTAAGATTACAGTTGAGCAGACAGACAGATCTTACCCTGGATGCACAAACATGTTAACTCGGAAAACACAAAAAGCTGTTTCACTGTCAGCTCTTTGCGTTTCTAATTAAGTTCAAAGCTGTCCTCTTTTCCCTTTGTTTGTGTCTGGTTTGTCATGTTACTTGATTTAAAAACATTGCTAAAAGATGGATATCTCATTTTGTTTGTTGTCATTTAGAAAAGTGTTTTATTTTGTTGTGGTGTGGTGCTGTGGGTGTGGGTGTGCGTCCTTTAAATACACATAACAGACTATTTTAATTTAGTTTTGTTCATTTAGTGCCAATTCACATCAACAGTCGCCTCAAGGTGCTTAATATTGTAAGATAGAGCTCAAAATAGAAAATTAGAGGGAAAACCTCAACATCATATAACTCGCTGTGAGAAAGCGCATGGTCAAAGTGGGAAGGAAAAACTCGCTTTTATCAGGATGAAATTCCAGCAGAACCATGACGGGGGGTTGGGGGATGACACATTATGGAAGACAGCCAGAGTTGGATAATTAGTAATGATTAATGCAATAGTGGTGTATGTGAATGATAATGGGTTAACTGCTCAGTGCATCATAAAGCCACCCAGCAGCCTAAACCTATTGCAGCTAGTTCAGACTCACTTGTTCCAGTCCTGACTATAAGCTTGATCTTTTAAAATTAGTTAGCAAGCAAGGAACAGCATTAAAACAGACAAACATAGCAACTGTTGGCTCTCAGTTTGGGTAAAATGTAGATCGATTTGATAACAAATTATCGCTAACTGCTAACAAGCAAAAATTGTTAAGATAGTCCAGTAAAGAAACCACAGTTCTCGCTAGGAGTAGTTTCACTAAATTGACAGTGGAAGTAACTCACTGAAAGTAGCTCCATTGTTAACGATCTGCAATAACTAAAGGAACTGTGTTTGAGCTAAATTGTCACAGTTAGTTAAAATGTCAGTCGATACAGTTGGCTTGAATAAACTGATGCATGGTTGCAATAACTCTGAACAGCTGTTTAATGCCACAAGTAAAGGATTTAACAACAAGAACAAGAACAACAACAAGTTAATAGCTGCAAAGGATAACGTTTCAACAGTAAGTAAAAGACCAATGTAGATATGTTTTAAAAAAGAACAATTATTGTTAATTTTGTGTGACATAAAATCCGAGAATTCAGAGAATGACATGTGCCAAAAGAATACTGAAGTTCATCTTTGATCGACAGCCTATGGGGGATATGTTAGACATAGATTTTCAAGATCATATCAAAACCTGATCCTCTGAAAACATTTCTTCTATGCTATTGAGTGCAGTCAGGCTTGAGACAAAATATGTTTCACAATCACTGTCATTTTCTCATTTAGAGGCGCACGCATGACCATAAATACACATTGTTTTTCTGTTCCTGTCCAAACAGTAGCTGTGTTCAGAGCAGCCAGGAACAATTTACTTATGTAGTCTTTGGGGACACACACACACACACACACACACACACACACACACACACACACACACACACACACACACACACACACACACACACACAAGAGGGAGAAAGAGAGAGAGAGAGAGAGACAGACAAACACACACACTAACAGCAATTATCCTCCATCACCCACAAACTGAGGGGAAACCCAGCTGTTATCTTGGATAAATACGCTGCCATGCATGGCATGAATAAGCAACAAAAGTGGTTAGAGAGAAAAAAGAAAGCATAACGATAGCACAGAGACTGGCTAGTTATATTCTAGAAAGATATCTAAAGGAGTCAGGGAGGAGAGGAAATAAGAACAAACGCAAACCAACAAGGAGAATCATGGGAAAGAGGTATGGCAACAACATTGCCCCGAGACCCTCTAATCTTTAATTCTGCTCTTCCTGAGGCCAGACACTGACGCCTGTTGGCTTAAACAGTCTGATTACAAGGGTAGAAGACTCTTTACCTCTGACCTGGCTAGACTGGGACTTTTTAAAGTACCGTAGCACCGAATCCTTTCAAATCCAGAAACACAGCAACTCTAAGATGACACAAACCTAAACTGAAAGAGTTTTTATATTTTGTTACAAATCTGGAAATGCCTGAATCGCATGTTCGGCCCAGCATCACCCCACTTAGGCACTCCTTATGTGAAACAAAAGATTACATCCCTGCTGTATTAGAGTATTTAGCTACCAGCAGTGCTAAAAGGTTTACTCACACTCATTTTAGCTAAATGGTTTAGTAGCATTCAGGACTAATGAAGTCATTTGCATCAAGGTGACAGCCTAATGAGATAAGGGTGCTCCACATTTGACTGCTCTTGAGTAGATTATTGGCTGATTACATATCTTTTGTGTGTATTCAGGATCAGATGTAATGAGGAACTTGAGTAGTAATGATGATCCGCTGATCCGTGATATCACAGTTGACGTTTCTTTCATTAATCATGGTTTAATTATCAGTCCTCTGATATTGTGGAGAAAACGGATCCAGCTCAGTAGTAACTGAAAGCTTCTGATTTCTGTGGAACTTTTGTGGTGTTTAAAAATCTTGGACACAATAAAAGGAAAAAAGTTAAAATTCTGAGAGAGAAAGTTTTATCTACTTTCTGAAAAATGTGAAAATATTCATACGATTTATGAAAGAAACTAATTGTATGGAGAGACTTCACAGTGAGTCTGATTAAAGAGGATAGGTTTTGATTGAGTAACTAAATTGCTGACTTAAAGGCTGGCAGGTTTTATTTAACGTCATCTATAATCCTCGCATTTTTATTCATGTGGGATGGGAAGAACCGGTCTCACTTCTTTTCGTCTTAGTTTCAGGCTGATGTCTCTCAGCCTGTAACAGCAGCTGAGTGTCAGCTACCAATTCACTCAGTGCCTCGAGGGCAATTCACCCGTTCCACCTGTTGAGATCACTTTTGTGTAAAGTCATGCCAATCAGAATCAGTAGGCTGTATGACATGTGTTAAAAAATACAGAGTTTGTGGTATTTGATAAGATTATTGTTTCTATGAATATATTATATGATTATTTCCTTTTAAATCTATTGCGGTGGTGTTCTGAGCCAAAATTATATATATTTAAAAAAAAAACCTCACAGTCACTCCCAAAACAATATAACTGTACCAAAAGCCAACACTGTGAAGTAATTCAGCAAATGTGTAAATAGGGAATGATTCAGGAAAAGTCAGTGGCAGTAAAACTAAAAGAGTTTCTTTTTTTGAATAAGCTTTCCTCTGTGTTTTTAACTCCTGATACTTGTATCTACCTCAAGCATCTTCCTGGTATGTGAGACAGGAAGGCAGCCAGGCTCTCAAGCTGTCCTCCAAGTTGTCTGCTGGCTTTGATACAGCTAACATATCAAAACCCAGATCAGAAACCACAGAGAACGTTACTGAAACTCATCATTTATATATACATTTCACCCAGTAGTTACGAAGTTCAACTTTTTTAAACTGTGAGACTTACTTTCCCTTTGTATCCTAAATGTCTTAGCTGGCTTTGTAGTGTGCTCCTTTACTAATCCAAGAAAATGATGGTTTTATTATTAGTTTTATTATCATTTAGCCAATATTTTTACATTACCATAGCTCCTGTGAACTATTTTGGTCTCTAAATGTTCATGTCTATTTTTTTAGGTTTATTTCCTTTTATGCTAAGATTAAAATATTCCTACAAGTCCTATAAGGATACTTAATTCATAAACATAATAATAATAAATGATAACTTCTTTACTTATTGACTTTTATGGATCTTAAACCAAAAAAACTTTTGTTCTCTTGCCAAAAAACCCAGTTTATATCACTGCGTTTGGATTGGTGTTCAATTCACTTTCAATTCAGTTTTAGTTATACAACACCAAATGACAACAACAGTCGCCTTAAAGCGCTTTATAGTATAAGGTAGACCCTACAATAATACATACAGAGAAAAACCCAACAATCATATGATCACCTATAAGCAATCACTTTGGCGACAGTGGGAAGGAAAAACTCCCTTTAAACAAGAAGAAACCTCCCGCAGAACCAGGCTCAGGGAGGGGCGGGGCCATCTGCAGCAACTGGTTGGGGAGAAAGTATCTTTTTGTTAAGCAGTGTTAAAAACTAGAGGCAACCTTGCAGTCCAATCACACCGTTACATCGTCTCCCACACCTTTCAACTTTTTTTATTTCATGATCAAAATAAAAATTAGTCTCCATGAACCCATCCATCCATACTCTTAATCACTCATCTAATTCTGTGTGTCAGGCAGGATGGAGCCCATCCCAGCTGTCACAGAGCGAGGGTAAACTGAGCATCTTAAAACTGTTCACACTTGTTGCTAATGATGTGATGAAACTGATATAGGCCAGTTCAGAGTGCTCAACCATTCAGGGTGAGTGTCATGGTCTGTGAGTTTTGTTTTGAGTCTTTAGTTTAGATTTTTCAGTCTGACCTCCTGATTAGAGCTTTTTGTGTTTCTTGAAGACTTTTACTTTGGCTTTATTACGCTTCCTAATTTTATGATTTATGACTGGTTGATTTTGATGTCATTTCCACGATTATTTGAACACAATGAGTGTTGTTAGTACACTGAGCTATTCATATTTATTAATATTCCAGAGTGATTTGATGTATTGTGCTAACCTCCCTAGTCTTTTTGTGATGCCCTTTTCTCTTTGTTCAGTGTTTACCTGTTGAGTTACTTCCTGTTTTATTTTGTTAGTTCCCTGTGTTGATTTGATCAGTTTCATCAATGTCTCATTATCATCACGTGTCTCCTTCTTTTTATTACATCATGTGTGAGTGTTTAAGCCCTGCCTTTCACTTTAGTATTTGTCTGAGTGTCTGCTCCTCTCCTTTGTGTGTTTCCTGCCTGTGGTGGAGTCCTTTGGCTCTTATCTGTGGGTGAACTTTTGCTTTTCTCCCAATTTTGCAATCAGCCACAAACTAAAGGATTATTTTTGTTTTCTTTCAGTCTGTTTATTAGTCTGCAACATTATGAACCTCTGATCAGTAGTTTGTGCCAGTGTTGGTTATTTCGTTCATTAAGCATTGTTTTGTTCAGGAAACAACCTGAGAGGCAGGGGGAGAAGTGCAAGAGCAGGAACTTCAGTTTAAATCTGAGCAACGGTGACATAGAAGCATGTTTTCCTTCTATTTCAGCTTTTCCTTCAGTTTTTTTTTTTTTTTTTTCAGTTTTGTCAAACCAAAGCGCTGCAGTGCTCATTAGCATTCATTATTTTAATTGCACGGTCTGACAACATGATGTGGTTTTGAGCACAGGCAAAGTAGTTGAATGCAGTTTGAAATCTTTCAGATTTAAAGTTTTTAAAGTTTTTAAAATAGAATGGAAGGTTTCAGGAAATGTAATGGGAAAGAACATTTATTTTGGCCTCCACAGCATGCCGGTGTAGTTATGTCTGCAGCTTGTAACACTGCGGTGTTAACAAAGACAGTGCACACAGGTGTACAAACACCTGTCAGGTCCACTTTTTAGCATAACGACAGACACTCACCAGGTGAAAATAATAACAACTACGCTACAGCTACATTATTGCTGTTGGTAAAATAATAAATTGCATTTGGTAAAATAACGCAATTAAAGAAGTTATATGAAAATATGAAAAAGTGCAAAACAAGAAGATGGTGTAGTGTTGCTGTTGATGCATATGTGATATGTTTAGGTGCAATCACTGTGCTCTTGGGTAATAAGCGATAGTTCATCCAGTTTGCCTGTCCCACTTAGCTCGTCTTTCTGTAGCTAAGCTGTGTTACCTTCCTGTCCAGCAATGATACTCTAGCCGGAGACATGACAAAAGGGACAAAATTACACCCATTGTTATGTTCTTGAAAGAGGCATAAGAAAAACATATGATGCTTAAAATTCCTGGTTATTATTTGACACATCACAGTGTTGATTTCGTTTGAGAGAGTATTACGGTAGATTACAAGATGCTGATCCACTGTTTGTGTAACAGTTTCATATTCACACCAGCAATTTTTTCTGCTCTGACATGAGGCATCAGAAACCAAATTTGTGGGTTTGTGTTTTCAACAGAAATGATTCATTCAACTTGATCAGCTTCAGTGTGATGGATGTCAAGTGGTGTAGTGAGAACTAAAAAAATTCAGGTCTTTGCCTTCTGTCACGGCCAGTGGAGAAGCTAAATAAAGCTGGTGCTCCACAAGGGCGAGTGAGAGGCCAAAGGGTGATGCATTGTGTGTAACTTTGTGTATTCAGTGTCAGTATAGTGTCTCATGGTAACGTGCTGATTTTGTTTCCCAGTGGGGCCACCCATGCAGACCATAAATCTGTGAGAAAAGAATTTTGTCACTGCAAGACTCTCGTTGGTATGAGTTTTGACAAAAAGCAAACAGTGCTGTGCTTGTTTTTAGCTATACTAGCAGTGCAGCTATGTTATCAGGCCACTTCCTTGGTGCGTACTAAAATGATGGCAAAAGAATTGGGACTCACTTAATCCTGGAATTCAGTTTTCAGTCCCATTGCCACAGGTGTATAAAATCAAGGACCTAGTACAGTAATGGGATTCCTCTGTTATAAGAAGTCAGTCTGTGAATTTCTTTCTTTTCTAGATATTCAACAATCAGCTCTAAGTAGTACTAAGAAGTGTTTAGGAACTATAGAAACTCAGTCATGAAGATCACATAATGTTACAGTGGAATCTTTAATCATACTGAGGCACATAGAGCCGAAAGGTGACAGAGGTTCTGCTGACTCAGTAAAGAAATCTGAGCTACATGGCATGGGTTTCCATGGCTGAATAGCTCCTGTAATTATAATGTGTAGGCTGCCCAGTACTTGTGTCCATATTCTATACCAGTTCTGTTGGCTTTATGATTGTTCAAGATGTTCACAGTCCTGAGAGGATAAAAGTTGTTAATTGTTAAATTATGCTTAAAATATGATTATTGTGGCATTATAAGGCTGACTGGGCAACCATGTTCAGTTCAATTTCATTTATATATCAATCAAGTCATACCAACAGTTGCAAGGTGATTTAAATTGGCCTGCATTTTTGTATAGCGCTTTACTCAGTCCCTAAGGACCCCAAAGCGCTTTACACTACATTCAGTCATTCACCCATTCACACACACATTCACACACTGGCAATGGCAAGCTACGTTGTAGCCACAGCTGCCCTGGGGCGCACTGACAGAGGCGAGGCTGCCGGACACTGGCGCCACCGGGCCCTCTGACCACCACCAGTAGGCAAACATGGGGTTAGTATCTTGCCCAAGGATCTATTACAGCCTGGAGGCAGCCTGGGATCAAACCACCGACCTTCTGATTAGTGGCTGACCTGCTCTACCACCTGAGCTACAGCCACCCAAGGTAAAGACCCTACAATGAAAACCCAACAATCAGATGACCCCCTGTGAGCAAGCAGGAAGAACCAGGCTCAGGAAGGGGCAGTCGTTCTCAGTGGCTGGTTGGGGGTGAGGGAAAGAGAAGAGAGAGCTAATGACTTTGGTGATCTCCTGACTTCTCGTAGCATAACCAGGATTACATTTAAACACTGACCATATAGACATTAATTTTTGTTCCAACATTCAAGATTTCCTGAGAATGTACCCAAATGACGGTGATGAGTTTTTGAGAGGTTTTTCCTTTGGCATCTCCACAAGAATGGTAATGGATATTTTAGCTGAAATGTCTTCACATCTGTGGATGGTTTGCAATGAGTAACGCACGGCCCATGTTAAAGTAAAGAGGGTGAACACTGAGCATTTTAACTGTTAAAGAGTCACTGACATGTATGTAAGAAACTATAAACAAACCCAAACCCCAGTGATTGTTTGTGCATTTACACAGTAACTCTAAAACTACAGCATCTCAGAGAGATGCAGGAATGCTACTAAATACATTTATTGCTTCTGAGTGGAACTACTGTAATTCATTGTTATTGATTTGATATAAAAGTTTCATAAAAAGGCTTCAGTTGATCCTGAATGTTTGAAAGAGAGAGCATATTTATCCCATACTGGCTTCTCTTCACTGGCTACCTGTTAGATCCACATCGCTCTGCTTTGCCTTTCTCTCTTTCCCCTCACCTGCAGCGGATCACGGCAGATGGCTGCCGCTCCCTGAGGCTGGATCTGCTGGAGATTTCTTCCAGTTAAAAGAGAGTTCTCCCTTCCCACTGTGGCCAAGTGCTTGCTCATAGGAGTTGGTCTGATTGTTGGGGTTTCTCTCTAACATGGCAGGGTCTTTGTTACATATAAAGCCCCTTGAGGTTTTTAGGCAAGAGTTGTTGGATTGAGAAACAGAGCGAGGTCTCTAAAGATCAGCAGCTCTTTGGTGATATATCTTTATCTTTACAGATGCCTTCAGTGGACTGTGATCATCACTGAGATGATTTCAAATGCATATTTTTATTGAAACCAAAGACCCTGAAAACAAATAGTCAGTGAAGTTGATGTTTTTACTTGCAAACAGAAATAGTCAACCTACTTCTTTGATGAATGTGTTTGCAAATAAGATGGATGGGAAATATTTGAAGTATTTGCATACAAGTAATTGGGCAATCCAGTGTTTATGATGAACTTAAGGCTTGAAGTTACTAAAATGTTATGGTTACTTAGCCTCAGGGACAATAGACACATACATGACATAGCAGAGAAGCTTTTGAGCAACAGCTAGTGAGCATGACACGCTTTGCTTGTGGGTTAGGAAAGGAAGAAGAAAAGTGACTGGAACCACCTACGTTTCCTCACCTGATCTATATCAGTCAGCTGTAATAAGTTATTAAAATCTGATGTTTGAGGGAGTGGAATCATGTTTGTTTGATAATCTGGTAATATTACTGTAAAACCCAGTAAAAGTGAATCCAACAAACTTGCCACTGTCTCTGTTTCCCCTCAGAGCCGGCAGCTGAGCGCTCTGAAAGCCAGTAGACAGACACAAGAGCAAATAATTACCTTTCCCAGGTAGCTGCACTGATTGTCGGGCGTTAGTGGATGAGTGAAGAGGTCCCTCAATGTATGTGTGTGTGTGTTTGTGTGTGTGTGGTGTGTGTGTCTGAACATGGCATGTCCTTTTGACCTTGCAGCACTGCAGACACACACAGAGAGACGGTTTTGTGTCCCCAGACAAGAGGCCTGCTTTCACCTGAGCAGGCTCGGCCAATTACCCCCACCCCGCACCCCCGCGCCACCAACGGAGACAAAGGGGAGTCGAGTAGGATGAGTGACCGGGACCAGGCTGGGAGGCTCTTCATTAGCGGAGGAGGGGTCAGGTGTGTACATCTGTGAGTACAGAGAGGGAGGAATTTCTGAAAGGAGCTGAAACTTTAAAGAACTTAAAAGAACATACTTATTGTTTTTTTTCTTTCATTTAATTGAAAGTAATAAAAGCATCCAAGCATTTAATGACATTCCTCTATGCCTTGAGGTGCGTGAACATGTTCGAGCACGTCCTCAAGCACTTGCACTGAACGGTTTTACTCACAGATCTGGCATTGTTGCAGGTGTCAGCTGGCTTCAGATCACATTGTGCGATTTCATACAAAAATCGGGCAGAGAATCCAGATCCCTCCTCAGTGGCGTGTGTGTGTGGCTGTGATTGTGAAATCATGTGAATACTCTAACACCTAACCCCGAAACTGGTATTAAATCTGCTTGTTTTTAATCTCACGCAAGCATTTATGTGGACGACACACACGCCCGCATGGATGGTGCTCACACTTTACCTCATAGACAGAAACAAAAATGTATATTTTGATGAAAAATCTAGTGAAGTAACTTTTCATCTTTTACCTGATGTCACTCCTTACTCTCGTGATTCTCGAAAGCTCGAAAGCTTGACGCAAGCAATCGTTCAGTCCATGCCAGCATTGCTGTGACTTCTATCCAAGAAAAACATTGCGAAAGACTTTCGCATCATCAGTTAAGGAGTGCAGCATTTCTTTGTGCAAGCCTGCCAATGAAATGTCATATTAAAGATCAATTTAAAAAAACAAACAAATAGTGACTGAGTCAATTTAAAAGTGATAGGGAACACTGTTTGGAGTACTGTCTACGCTGTTACTCCCAAATCAATTCATTTCATTTCTGCTCTGATATCGAGACAAAAGACCACATCTGACGGCACTGCTGAGGCGCAGCGGTGTTTTCATGCTGGCGTACAGCGTGTGATTCCCCGTGGAAAGAGGGATTTACCTTGTATCCACCTAAAAATAGCAACGGACAAATATGACTTTGATCTCAGCATCTTTTTGAACCCTGACTTGAGCCTTTAAGGCAGCGTCTGAAACATTATCTAAAGGATGAACTTAAGGAACTTTGCTGTCATTGCACAACATCCTGACATTGTGGTTTTAACAGCACTGCGTATATTTAACAGCTGTGGTTTTTGGGTTGGTTTTTTTTTTTCTACACGCGACAAAAAATTCAGTTGAACAGATGAAACACTAAAGTAGAATATCTTTTACGTAGATGCCAGACCATTGAGAAGCGTTATTGATTCTGTTCTGTTCTGTGTTTTGAGTGGGAGAAATGTTTCCTCGCTCATCCAAGTGACGAAACGTTGCAGTTATTGAAGCCATTATAAGATTAAAGGACCGAACAGCCGCAGGGCCCCCGATCAAAGAGAGCAAGTCCTACCTTCTTGCAAGGAGGGATCCTGACACGCATCCAGTCTATCTCTCTCACACACACATGCAAATAAAGATACTCTAAATGCAGAGCAATGCATAAAGGCATGCATCTCTGTGTTTGTGTATGGATGCACACATATACCATGGAAGGAAAGGGCCTAAAGAAAAGGTAAAATCAAGTCAAACATCAAGTTGGTAATCAAAAAGTAAGAATTTTTAAATTGTATTAAAAATATTAAAGAATATTATTGTACAGAACAAGAACCTCAGTCACCTGAGTTAAAGTCCTGCATGTGTCTCGGCTCATATGCTTTGTATTTTAAAGTATGCTGCTAAAATAAGAATGCACATTTAAAAAATTGCCATTATAAAGAGCCTTTTGATCCACCACAAAATTCTGGATCCTTTTGTTTAAAGGTTCTGGACTCCACTATTCCCGCAAAATGTTCCTCACCCTTTGGTGTTTTGGTGACGGTTGATCTTTATTAACCTTTATTCTATTTTTTTCCCTCTCATTTATAACCTGCCTGCACTTGCATCTTTATATTGTATGTGGGGGGAGGAGGCTGCGAGCAGAAGAACAGGACCAGCTGCTGGCTGAAAGCCTCGGTATTTGTCGTGCAGCCATCTCTGAGGAATTTTTGAAACTGCACATCACCACCCTTTTCAGTGTCCCCTCCACTGTCCCCCCTGTAGTGTCACTTTTGTCTGATGACTTATCCAACACCTACTGTGGTGCAATTATGCACACATGAAATGCTAGGAAAGCATGTGTATGAATAAAATATTATTAGATGCAATCTCAACCAGTAGAAAGGATGTTTCACATTCTGGTAGACAGTCGGCATGTACCTCACGTGACGTGTACATACATCTTTATAGCATGGCACAGAGCCACGGCTGCTGGAGTTTTTGCTCCCTCCAAGTCTAGACTGTTTTATGGGGAAAGCTTTTTCAGTGCTATTTTTCCTCTCTCACAGAAAGCAGCTCTCATACCTCCCATTGTTGTGTTTGCCATGAGGAAATTGAAATTTCAGACTTTTATGTGCGCTGTCATTGAGAGAAAACATGTATCCACTTCATGAAAAAGAGACTTGCTTTGTGGAGTCATCTTCTGGTATCTGAGCTCATTTATCTGTTTGTTTTTCTCTGAAAAGCCAGCTGTTTAGTCTTAATTTGTCATTATATTTGGTTAATGGTGTAATTTTCTACAGACAGGCTAAATCCTCTCTGCCTCTGTGAACTTCCCTGAGAACCCTCAGGTGGTCTTTGGATGTTTTCCGCGGGGCTTAGTTGCCACGCATTCATCTTTTGGCTTTTCAAATGAGGCTGACAAGTTTTCTCTCCCTCTAATTTATCATCATATGTGCCCGCTGACTTTGCTAAATCACTCACCCTTGCTCTCCTGTCACATGCAGAGGGCTAATGGGGTCCACTTGAGATAACTGTTGTTTGACCAGGTCTGTCTCATACCTCTGTTTTAACAAGCAGAGCACCCAAAACAAATTTGAACAAAGAGGTTACCCGCACTACGACATACCTGCACAATGCTTCCCAGGAACAAGCACAGAATCATAATTAATTATCGGTAACATTTCTGCATTTTTTCTGCTACAATATTGAACTTTCAATTGTAACGTTTCTGGGTTTGCCCATGTTTTCCATGTTCGACTTTCCAGATTTTTGTGGTCGTTGACTGGTAGCGTTTAGCAGTTCCTTAGCTGTCAGTTTATAGATTTCAATTCTTACGCTCTTCAAAATCTATTAATATCTTTATAGTCTAATTTTACTTTATTCATTTATTTCTATACAAACAAGAGCTGTTTTGTCTCCTTTGATGGAGTGATGTTCTGTGAATGTACACAAAGATTTTTTCTAAAAGTTGTCTCTTAATTAGTTAGCTTTTAAATATTTATTTAATTAGATTCCTGGTTGCAGTTCTCCTGTCTCCCACAGCCGCACTGCTTCCATCAAACACCGTGATGTCACAGTTATCTTCCTCTCTTGCATGTGCTAAATGTGCCCGATCGGCATCATATTAAGTGCAATAGTAAACTGTGGCCTGTAATTCTTCACAGTATGACTGGATTTCTGACCATCCTGTAGGTTAGAAGGTTTCTGCTTGTGAGCAGATGCTCTGTCATGTTTTCTAAGATTCGTACGTGCTGATGTTTTATCGCCTCATCCATGAGGTGCACGTAGAGGCCTGGACAGTTCCTCACAGCTCTTATCACACTCTGACCTCTTGTGTGTCCGTTAGAGAGAAGGCGCTATCTCACCTAGCCCTCTATTCTGTCCAGTCTGTCCACCACAGATTAGTGGAGATAGCTCCACTTTACAAATATTCTTCCGTACTCAGTCGGCCTTTTGGCTGCTGGAATTCTAGTTTTATTTGTGCGCTGCTTGGTTTTGTTCTACTCTTTCTTTCTTTAGTCTTCCACAGCTCAGTTTTGCACTTCACCCAGAGCTTCCTATCATTAGAGGGAATTCTCTGAAAGATTTTCATTTTTGAAAATATGGTGATATCACAAGATTTGAACATAAAAGTGACTATTGTCTTTCTCCTGTGAGCAAATGTTTCACGTGTTATTATTTGGGTTTTGCCTTCTTGTAATTGTAAAGGGGTTCTTTATTTTTAAACTGAGAGTTCAGTTTTGAAGATGATAGTGAGTCTCCAAAACCTTGGAGAGTAGTTAGGATGGTGGTTATTGTGATTAGCAAACTTTGGCAACTTTATGTCAATTCTTCGTTACTTCCTTTCTTACTTGTCTACTTAATTTGGCTGCTAAACCAAATTAAATGATATTTTACGCTTGAGTTCTCTTGGACATGTTTCTGTCACTTTGGTGGGATGATTTTGTACTGCAGCATGTGCTTGGACATGTCTAATTGTTTTGGCTACACATGCAGGCTGTTTGTCACAATCAATCTCGTGATTCCAAATGAATGTATCAGAGTAATTATGCTGCCTTGCCCAGTGTTCATAGGTGTAGCTGCACAGTGATGGTTGTAATGAAACAATGTTATGTAACCAATATGAAGGCTTGATGAAAATCTTTTAATACAGTTTAACATTTTGGGATTTGTCTGGTGTTTAATCAGCCACTTGTAGCAACACCTAAGAACAAGACTAACACTAAAGCAAGAAATGTGCATCATTTGCCTGATCTGACTACTTAAAAATTTATGTGTGCATAAAAGAAACAGCACTGTAGTGTTAATCAGTAAGAGAAGAGTGAGCCAAAAAACTGTTTATGGTGCTTGTTTCAATTTGGTAAATTCCATTTTTTAAGTTTTTTAAGTTTTTACAGCAATTGCTAAGTTTTACTAGACTGACTGTATGAATCTTTGAAGAAGGAATTGTGAGAAAGAGAATGATCTGTCAAGTTAATTAGAAATGTACTGTAGTATATTATTAGATAATAAGATCAAATTATTCATGTCTGTTCATTTACACACCAGCTCAACCAATTATCCATTATCTGCTCCTACATAATGTTTATGTAATCAAAGTAACATCTGTCAGGCTGCTCCTGATTTTTACTGCACTGTAAAATTCTTAAAGCATGTTTAAAAGAAAACAAAATGAATATATAGAAAATACAATACTATTCCATACATATATACAACATACTGGGCAAAGAGTGAGCTGCTTTGGCAGAGCAGCACTCTGCTCTGAGTGCTTCGTGTGAGGCATGTCTTTACCACACGGGGAAGAGAATGCAAAGGTGTGGGAAATAGTGCACAGCTACGTTCTAAATAAACTGCATTTGCCTTATTTGTTTATATACTTATTTAATCATTTATTTTCTTAATCCTGCTGAGATATACAGGGTACTTAATTATTTTATCCAGAGTGGGGTCTGGCTCACTTTGTGGTCTTTGATGTTATTTTCAAGCAATATACTGCAACTCTCTTGCACACCCACACACTAATAGTGACAACCATCTTTGCCAGTTCAACGGTGCGTACCTCACATCAAGAGCAAACCACACATTTTGCTAAAAAGCACATTGCTGGTGTTGTGTTCTTTTCTTTTTTCCCCCTATTCTTTTTTTCTTCCCTTCTATTGGTTGGGTCCTGAAATGGCGCCGATGGTTTGCTGATAGCGTCGCTTGTTGCAACCACATGAAGAGAAAAAACCGACAGTCAATTATACCATTAGCAGTGAAGGAACACAACATCTTAACAGCATATTAGAATGACACACACAAAAAGATAGTAGCAGTCTCACAAGCTTTTGCACCTGCACAAAGTCTCACAAAGTGTTCTCATGTTTTTAAAGGAGCCGTCACTTCATTTAAAGACATTTAGATGACAGTCGCTCACAGAATTACTGGTCAACAAATGACAGTGTTTATACCAAACAAGGATTGAAGATTTCTTGTGAGGTCACTGCGGCACTGTTATGTTACCTTTCATAACTTAAATTACAACACAGTTTTCTCTCACACTCTGTGACTCTTCATTTGATGAATGCCTACCCCGTTTTATCTCGTCTATCTCATTTCCTCTGTCCAGTATGTGGAAAGTCACTATTTTCGGTAAATATCCCAAGTAAGAAATAGGAAAAGAATGATACAAACATGAATTTTCTTGCACAGTGTGTTAGCTTACAAAGAGCTTTCTAAGAAGATAAATTAGGCTTGCCTTAAATATACTGGAAATAAACCACTGTAACAGGATATGGACTGAACCTAGTTGCAGAACTCTCACAAGATGGGGTGGATGTAATTCTGTCTGTTTGTCTGAATGCATCTTTGCGTAAAATCTGCCCTTATGCTTAGGAAATTGCATGACTGACACAACTCACCAGAAATTTGTCTAGCTTTAGCAATTTCTTTGTCATGGAAAGAAATAAAATAAAAGGAGGGTCCTAACATATAATCCATCCAATATCAGAACATCAAAAATGATTTTAAAAAAAGGTCTTTTACTTAGTGCTGTGCCCAGCCATGCACTTTATTGATGCAGTTTGCTAACCTTGTCACTGTATTTCTGTGGATGATAGCATGTGGTATGAAAAATCAGCCCTTTCTTGTGGCAGGATAAGGTGGTCATCTGTGACAGCTAACAGGTTCAATGACCTCCTCTCCTCCACAGCTTCAGAAATGTTCAATTTGCAGCCAGTCACAAAGTCAGGCCTTTTTAATCAGTTTATTCAGTGTTCCAGTTCAGCCTGGACACCCAGGTCCTACCTCACACTACACAACCTTGTTCCAGAATACACATGGGTCGTCCATCTGATTCAAATTCAGAAGCAGATGATTCCTCCCAGACCGCTCTACAAAACCACACAACAGAGTTCTCCTCCCCCTGCCCATTGCTAACACATTAAACATCTGCAGAATCAACAATGCATTTCTGCAGGTGTCATCACTCGCAGCCCCTTCAGCATAAACACATTCAGCATAAATGAATTGTGTCTATTAGGAACAACTCTCATATGCAGTAGCTAAAGCAGCATCATCAGCGTATCTGACATGTTTGTCTGTGCTCTTCATTGGTTTACAGTTTTGTTTTCATTTTCAGCTTTACTGTACTTCTAGTGTAGTGTACTTCCACATCACTGACAAGATAAAGCACATACTGTACGGGTCAGGCTGGGGGACTCTTTGTTTTTATGTCTTTATACAACAAATGAAAATGAAATCCTGAGTCCTTGATGTGGAAAGTAATTCCATATTTGGTATCTTGGAAACATAATAAACAACTACCTGTAGATGGATGACTCATTCAGTAGCAATGCTGCTTGCATCAGAAAGGTTCTACTGTTTCACGGTATTATCTCTGTTTTCCTCTGAAGACCTAAAGATTATGTAAAACATGGAATGCATTTAGGTGTAGATGTGAGTGTGAGAGCGAATTTTTGGCGTGTTCACTGGTGAGCTGTCCAGCACGTTTTCCCTCCCTTTTAATCAGTGCATTGCAGGGATGGGCTCACTCATAAATTTTCCATGTTGGTGGAGAAAATCAACAAATAAATAGATAGTGAGGATTAAAGAATAATGCATGACAAACTGACAGGGATGTCACTCTTATTCAGAAAAGCTTGAATGACCTGTTCTTATTTCCGAGGCGTTTAAAAACTACTGTTTTGTGAGATATGGCGTGTCAGCATTTACACCCATCCTCTGATGCAACTAGTTATGGCCACAGTGACGCTTAAGTAATTCATACAAGCCAAAACCATAATTCATGACCATATAGTTTTAAAGTACCTAAACATAACCAAGTGTTTTTACATGTTCAGACCTACTGATAGAATGGAAATAGTGAGTAAAGTAAAATTGCTTATGACCTAAGGTACTGTTACATTTCTAGCCTGCTAAAGTGGATTTTTAACCAAGTGTAACCCAGATTTTTACTATCCCAAAGTAACAAAACAGCAGGAGCCATTGCACATTGTCGAAAGTGCACGGCCCTATAATGTGGTTAAACTACAAATATTATGTTTGCCATCAGCATTAACCCAGAGTACCCCAACACGCACAATGATATATATTAAACTATCAGATGTTCCACAAGGTGTTTGAAATGGAAATCAACTACTAAATGACTTAATGCTTTAATAAGAGGCAAAGCCAGGATGCAGGAACAACAATTGAAAGAAAACTTAAAGATAATATTTTTATATTAACAGTGGGACAAAAGTCAACATCTAATGGGAAATGTGTAGCTGTAACTCCACTATTTTGGATCAGTTTTTGCTGTTGTTATGGCAACCCATTGTACAGTGGGGCAAAAAAGTATTTAGTCAGCCACCGATTGTGCAAGTTCCCCCACTTAAAATGATGACAGAGGTCAGTAATTTGCACCAGAGGTACACTTCAACTGTGAGAGACAGAATGTGAAAAAAAAATCCATGAATTCACATCGTAGGATTTGTAAAGAATTTATTCGTAAATCAGGGTGGAAAATAAGTATTTGGTCAATAACAAAAATACAACTCAATACTTTGTAACATAACCTTTGTTGGCAATAACAGAGGTCAAACGTTTACTATAGGTCTTTACCAGGTTTGCACACACAGTAGCTGGTATTTTGGCCCATTCCTCCATGCAGATCTTCTCGAGAGCAGTGATGTTTTGGGGCTGTCGCCGAGCAACACGGACTTTCAACTCCCGCCACAGATTTTCTATGGGGTTGAGGTCTGGAGACTGGCTAGGCCACTCCAGGACTTTCAAATGCTTCTTACGGAGCCACTCCTTTGTTGCCCGGGCGGTGTGTTTTGGATCATTGTCATGTTGGAAGACCCAGCCTCGTTTCATCTTCAAAGTTCTCACTGATGGAAGGAGGTTTTGGCTCAAAATCTCACGATACATGGCCCCATTCATTCTGTCCTTAACACGGATCAGTCGTCCTGTCCCCTTGGCAGAAAAACAGCCCCATAGCATGATGTTTCCACCCCCATGCTTCACAGTAGGTATGGTGTTCTTGGGATGCAACTCAGTATTCTTCTTCCTCCAAACACGACGAGTTGAGTTTATACCAAAAAGTTCTACTTTGGTTTCATCTGACCACATGACATTCTCCCAATCCTCTGCTGTATCATCCATGTGCTCTCTGGCAAACTTCAGACGGGCCTGGACATGCACTGGCTTCAGCAGCAGAACACGTCTGGCACTGCGGGATTTGATTCCCTGCCGTTGTAGTGTGTTACTGATGGTGACCTTTGTTACTTTGGTCCCAGCTCTCTGCAGGTCATTCACCAGGTCCCCCCGTGTGGTTCTGGGATCTTTGCTCACAGTTCTCATGATCATTTTGACCCCACGGGATGAGATCTTGCGTGGAGCCCCAGATCGAGGGAGATTATCAGTGGTCTTGTATGTCTTCCATTTTCTGATGATTGCTCCCACAGTTGATTTTTTCACACCAAGCTGCTTGCCTATTGTAGATTCACTCTTCCCAGTCTGGTGCACGTCTACAATACTTTTCCTGGTGTCCTTCGAAAGCTCTTTGGTCTTGGCCATGGCGGAGTTTGGAGTCTGACTGTTTGAGGCTGTGGACAGGTGTCTTTTATACAGATGATGAGTTCAAACAGGTGCCATTCATACAGGTAACGAGTGGGGGACAGAAAAGCGTCTTACAGAAGACGTTACAGGTCTGTGAGAGCCAGAGATTTTCCTTGTTTGAGGTGACCAAATACTTATTTTCCACCCTAATTTACGAATAAATTCTTTACAAATCCTACCATGTGAATTCATGGATTTTTTTTTCACATTCTGTCTCTCACAGTTGAAGTGTACCTCTGGTGCAAATTACTGACCTCTGTCATCATTTTAAGTGGGGGAACTTGCACAATCGGTGGCTGACTAAATACTTTTTTGCCCCACTGTACACTAATTGGTGCTCTGCCCAGCAGCAAACACATGTCTGGACACAACTGAATATTTATCAGATTTACCTTACACACCTTATAATCAGTATACAGCTGCTCACACCACAGGAATAAAACCAATGGCTCAAGCTTAAAATCATTTACCAGAGCAGCAGGAATATTTCAAGTTAAAAACAAAAAAACACACAAATAAAGGATCACATAGAGTTTTTTTCTTTTTCTTTTTAAAGAATCTCTATAGTCAAAACTATTCAGTCTGAAAGCTATCTAGTTGGACAAAAACAGAGAGAGAGAGAGAAATGTTTTGACTAATCCACCGTTAAATCTTGAATTAACTGTGATTAGCCACATTTTTTAAAAAAGCTGAGTTCAGTTTCACTTGGTCACACCTTTGGATAATAAAAGTCACACTACTGCCAGACCTGTTGAATCAAGAACTTACTTAAATACAACTTTGCTTAACAACATCTTTGGCCGGCTGACAAAATTATTCCAGGAGAGCATCAAAAATTCATCAAAGAGGTCAAAAACAGAACCCAGAACAATCTGTAAAGAATTTTAGACATCACTGCTGTCGGTTAAGGCCTCAGTGTGTGTGATTTAAAAAGATCTGTAGGATGAAAAGGTACAAGTTGAACCGTTTTGAAAGATTTGTACTCTGTTATATCTGGGGTAAAACTAGGATTTAATAAAAAGTGTATCATACCAACAGTCAAACATGGTGGTTGTAGAGCAATGGTATGGGGCTGTTTTGATTGAGCTATGACTTTCTGCTCTCTATCAGAAAATCCTGAAGGAGAATGTCCAGCCATCAGTTTGTGCACTGAAGCTCAAGCTCACGCGGATAATGCAACAAGGCAGTGACCGAAACACATCAGCAAGTCCACCTCTGAGTGGCTCAAAAACAGAAAAAAAAAGAAAAAGAAAATGAAGATTTTTGTGTCCAGACTTAAACCAAATTGAGATGTTCTGGCATGACTTTAAGCTTCCAGTTTTCTGCTCTTAAATTAGCATAACAACTTTTTTCATCACCAAATTCAGTTCAGTAGGGAATTCAGTGGGTCATTCAGTGGGTCGTTCAGTGGGTCGTTCAGTGGGTCATTCAGTGGGTCGTTCAGTGGGTCGTTCAGTGGGTCTTTCATTTGCTCATTCAGTGGGCCACTCAGGAGGTCGGGGGCCAACGGGGGGGATTCCCATTCATTTCCTTTAGAACCGGGAACACCACAGATGTAAGAGGTTGATTAAAACACTCAAACTTCAATGAAAGGGATGCTCATCACTTTTATATTTTCAAGTGCATAGTGTGGAGGATGTCACAAAGCCTTGAGGCAATCAAATGTAAAACATGAGTGTATGAGTGTTTTAAGTTGTAAATCAGGGCGATTTGACCCGATCACAACCGGAAGGTTACATTGAAACAATTCTGCAAAGAAGACTGGGCCAAAATTCCTCCACAGTGATGTGGAAAAATCCAGCGTTATTAGTGTCAGTTACTGGATAAGGCTTGATTGCAATACTTGGTGCCAAGAGTGGCACCATCAGTTATTAGGTTTAACAAAGGGGGGCAATTCAAGGGACATAAAGGTGGGTAGGTTTGTATAGCTTTCTTCTCTTAATAAAGGAAATCATCATTTAAAAACTATTGTATTTATTCAAGTTATCTTTGTCTAATTTTAAAAGTTATTTGATGATCTGAAAGATATGAGTGTGACAAATACAAAAAATAAGAAATCAGAAGGAGGCAAATACTCTTTCACAGCTCTGTAGGCTGTTGTGTCCTTTCTCTGGTTTTACACTTCAGGGCATAAGACAAATGGGACTCACTGGTTTCCTATGGGAGTTTATCCACACTGGTAACTCTGTATATCTCTCCAACAGAAAAGGCATCTTGAAAACACGCACGCACGCACACACACAAACAGAAGCCTATCTTACCTGTCACTGCTGTTATTTTGGAGGTGTTGCTCTGGCTGGTAAGATGAGATGAGCTGATTTGGACAGTTTCCAAAAGAAAGAACTGTGTGTGTGTGTGTGTGTGTGTGTACATGTATATAGGTAAATGACATAATTGTAAATGTTTATTTTTGAAATAAAAGATGTCAGCATCATTATTCTCCTTCCTTTCGCCAATATCCTTACAGATAAAAGATTTAAGATTTGGTTTATATAAATGTTAATATTCATATAACGTTCAAGCCAGTAAAAGTAAGAGGCACTTAGAGGCAGGTGTGTAAAAACAAGAGCAAGAACATTATCAGTCTGAAATGTTGTGTGTTTTTCAGTGTCTCTTTTTGTTTATGTTTTTTTTTCTTACGTCCAAGATTTTTAGACTTAAATGTTGCATGAAGTGTGTCAACCTATATTATGCCAATATATTAAGCTATATTAGCTAAAACTCTCGATCAGTTTTAGGTCAATATTTCACTTACTGAAGTGTAATGTAAATATTGGCACAGTGCACCGTTATCGTCGCTTATACAGTGGGGCAAAAAAGTATTTAGTCAGCCACCGATTGTGCAAGTTCCCCCACTTAAAATGATGACAGAGGTCAGTAATTTGCACCAGAGGTACACTTCAACTGTGAGAGACAGAATGTGAAAAAAAAATCCATGAATTCACATGGTAGGATTTGTAAAGAATTTATTCGTAAATCAGGGTGGAAAATAAGTATTTGGTCAATAACAAAAATACAACTCAATACTTTGTAACATAACCTTTGTTGGCAATAACAGAGGTCAAACGTTTACTATAGGTCTTCACCAGGTTTGCACACACAGTAGCTGGTATTTTGGCCCATTCCTCCATGCAGATCTTCTCGAGAGCAGTGATGTTTTGGGGCTGTCGCCGAGCAACACGGACTTTCAACTCCCGCCACAGATTTTCTATGGGGTTGAGGTCTGGAGACTGGCTAGGCCACTCCAGGACTTTCAAATGCTTCTTACGGAGCCACTCCTTTGTTGCCCGGGCGGTGTGTTTTGGATCATTGTCATGTTGGAAGACCCAGCTTCGTTTCATCTTCAAAGTTCTCACTGATGGAAGGAGGTTTTGGCTCAAAATCTCACGATACATGGCCCCATTCATTCTGTCCTTAACACGGATCAGTCGTCCTGTCCCCTTGGCAGAAAAACAGCCCCATAGCATGATGTTTCCACCCCCATGCTTCACAGTAGGTATGGTGTTCTTGGGATGCAACTCAGTATTCTTCTTCCTCCAAACACGACGAGTTGAGTTTATACCAAAAAGTTCTACTTTGGTTTCATCTGACCACATGACATTCTCCCAATCCTCTGCTGTATCATCCATGTGCTCTCTGGCAAACTTCAGACGGGCCTGGACATGCACTGGCTTCAGCAGCGGAACACGTCTGGCACTGCGGGATTTGATTCCCTGCCGTTGTAGTGTGTTACTGATGGTGACCTTTGTTACTTTGGTCCCAGCTCTCTGCAGGTCATTCACCAGGTCCCCCCGTGTGGTTCTGGGATCTTTGCTCACCGTTCTCATGATCATTTTGACCCCACGGGATGAGATCTTGTGTGGAGCCCCAGATCGAGGGAGATTATCAGTGGTCTTGTATGTCTTCCATTTTCTGATGATTGCTCCCACAGTTGATTTTTTCACACCAAGCTGCTTGCCTATTGTAGATTCACTCTTCCCAGTCTGGTGCACGTCTACAATACTTTTCCTGGTGTCCTTCGAAAGCTCTTTGGTCTTGGCCATGGCGGAGTTTGGAGTCTGACTGTTTAAGGCTGTGGACAGGTGTCTTTTATACAGATGATGAGTTCAAACAGGTGCCATTCATACAGGTAACGAGTGGGGGACAGAAAAGCGTCTTACAGAAGACGTTACAGGTCTGTGAGGGCCAGAGATTTTCCTTGTTTGAGGTGACCAAATACTTATTTTCCACCCTAATTTACGAATAAATTCTTTACAAATCCTACCATGTGAATTCATGGATTTTTTTTTCACATTCTGTCTCTCACAGTTGAAGTGTACCTCTGGTGCAAATTACTGACCTCTGTCATCATTTTAAGTGGGGGAACTTGCACAATCGGTGGCTGACTAAATACTTTTTTGCCCCACTGTACATTACAAGTCAATCCTCTCAATGAATACCTTCCTTATAACTTCCTGGCACCTGATAAATAATCCTTTGTATTTGTATCACTGGCCCCGCCAAAAGGATAGAAGTGTAACCTCAAAGCTTTTAAGGAGTGTTTCAATAGAGTCAGATCCCCTGTATAGTTTGTATTAGCATTGCTTCTCCAAACAGAGGAAAATACAAGTCTGCCATGTCACATGATGGTTTTTTTCTTACTGTGACCGAGTACAGTAAAAATAGCCATATCCTGCATGAGTGACCGCCTACAGTCGTTTCCAGAGGATATAAAACAAACTACACAGCATCAGAGTAAGCTTTACTGAAACTGGGAACAGGTGAACGAGTTTCACCCGAGCTGAACAAATAGCCTCGACTTTTGCCCTCTTGACACTTGGAGTGCCTTCAGGGCAAACAGGTCCTCTGCTCAGTGTCATCTGCAGCCCTTAGTAGGTCCCTTTTATCTTTGATACTCTTAAAAACGTAGGGCTGCACCAGGGTTACTGGTCACAGTACTCCATCCTGTTACACGGAGAAGCACACGTTCCACCCTGGCAGTGGAGTGAACATGCCCAACAGAGATTGTGTAAGAAGTACAGGTGACTCAACTAATCCAAGCATTAACTTTTTCTCAAGTACAAAACCACACACACACACACACACACACACACACACACACACACACACACACACACACACACACACACACACACACACACACACACACACACACCTAGCTCTATAAACCATGAAAGTATCTAAAAGTTTTTAAATCACATTCAATCAATAAGAGTTTCACAAGGCCAATATAAATAAATAAATGTCCTCCCTGCGTCTCTGTGGGATCTCTTGGATATTCTAGTTTTTTCCCTCACAGTCCCCGACTTGGTGTGGTTAGTAATCACATCATTTATCACCATCTGTGGAGTAGCAGAACTCTGTAAAGATCATGGATACTTGTCCCATTCACTCATATCCTAGTGACTCCTATATGTGGCAGATAAAAAACTGCATGTAATGGATCTTTTGGGAGTTATAAGGGCTTCTTTGCCAAGTAAGATTTGAGGGTGTGGGTGAGTTTACAGAAAACTATGAGTTAAGATAAGTTAACATCTGGAAGGATCTGTGTCTGACCCTTGATATTTTCATTTCGCCAAGTCGGTAATGGTGATATAGGTGAAAATAATATAATCCCGTTTTATTTCATTATATTCAGATATTATATTCATTATATTTCCTGAATAATCTTTGATGACATTTTGCCATATCTGTGATCTTTGTGATACATGTAGTTTGTATTTTACAAAATATTTTACGATATTACTATCCGGATAATATCCATATAATCATCTGTGACAGATCAGGTCCTCTAAACATTACAAACTGACGACTCTGAATTGGATAGGCCAAAAAAAAAAAAAAAAAATGGATGGATGGATCACAGCCAATAAAATGATGACTTATTACTGTAACTTCATTATTATGTTGTTCCTTTGAACTCTTGTATGAACCGGGAGCATGTTGCGATATCTCTTTAATATCTATTCAACGAAGTGGTTTTTGTTGTCAAAGTTACCAACCTCACATTTTGTTTTAGAATGACATGCGATCCTTTGTCAGTGCTACACCTTTTTTGTTGGAGTGACTTCTATGTTAATGTTAATCATTCCTTTATCTCCCAACTGCCTCATGTCTCTATCGTTTTCTGTCAGCACTATGATCCTTCTTACGGTCTCTGCTCATAGTTGCCTTTGTTTACCTCCTTTCACTCTCATTCTTTAGTGCTCTGCTGTCTCTAGGGATGGGAAGCGTATCTGTAACCGGAAGGTCACCGGTTTGATCCCCGGGCTCCCTGTCCTGGCCCTTGTGTCCTTGGGCAAGACACTTTACCCTACCGCCTACTGGTGTTGGACAGAGGGGCCGATGGTGCGATATGGCAGCCTCGCTTCTGTCAGTCTGCCCCAGGGCAGCTGTGGCTACAACTGTAGCTGGCTCCACCAGCGTGTGAATGTGAGAGTGAATGAATAGTGGAACTGTAAATCACTTTGGGTGCCTTGAAAAGCGCTATATAAATGCAATCCATTATTATTATTAATCCATCCATTATTATCAGTCTCATCACCACGGTGAACTCCAGGATGAAAAAAAAAGCCATCAGATGTTAAGCCAAATGGAGGAATCGTAAAACCAAATCCAAAGTGGTTTTAAGTTCTAATAAGTATGGTCTTTCACACTCTCTCTCTCTCTCAAAAACACCTTCAGCTGTGCAGCCATGATTTTGGATGTTCGAATGGTCGACCTACACATAGACCAAATCTTTAACCTGAAGCTGGAAAATGAATGGGACTAAAGAGTTTATGTTTGACTGTTTACACAGATATATGTCCTCATGATGCAAGCAATAAGAGAACACACACACGCGCACACACGCACACACACACAAAAGCTTCTGTCATGCCCGGAGCTGTTTCATGTTCAGTTAGTGGACTTTATTGTTTGCATAAAGAACTGCTCTTCAGAAAAATCCAGTAGTCAAGATGTATAGCAATCACACAAAAACATCCTACTTATACAGAAAACCCTTAAAACCCTTTAGATCTATTACACAGCACAGAAAATATTATGACAAAAGCGGCTTTATGAACATTTACAAAACTTCTCATAATAACTAAACTTAATCAAATTCACGGTGCCGTAAAATTAGTCAATGGTGAAAAGTTTTTGACTATGTTCAGTAAAATGTCCTCCCAAAACAGTAATGTTACATTCTTATTACTTATTTGTCCAAGTAAAAACCTAAATACAATTAAAAATCTCTTGGTTTCAAGAGTAGATAAAAACAAGATAGATCTATTTAACAAATACAACCTAGCACTCTCCCATTTGACAATCCCAGCACTGAGGTACCAGCATACAACCCACAACGCACTGTAGAGGAATGCAGCTTTAATTAATGATGCAATCTGAAAAGTATTCTTCTCTAGAAAGCCAAATGTTATAATCATGAGCGGTGACTAAACTTATCTAGAGGTGTTGTGTTCGGTTTCTCAAACATCTTATGAAGAAACAATGTAACATAAAGACTTCTTTACCTGCAAATCTGACGGTTATTAAAATGAACTAATGATGCTGTGCTCACACATTGACTTAAATCTCCAATCACATGTCATTAAATTGAAAAATTTGAAAATGTTAAGGAGTGTGTGAGAGGACGCACATAAACAGAAACACATGCACACAGACACAGACGCGCACACACACACATATATACACAGACACAGTTTAGGACATTTAAGACAGTTTAGTTGAGACATCTGACTCACTTCTAACTGATATCATCTGAGTCACCACCCGGATGTATGATAAGCAAATAGAAGTGAAGAAATGGCTCCTGTAATTTTTTTCCCCCAAGAACAACTTTCCTCACAGTTCTGTCAGTGTTAAACAGCAGAATCACTGGAGCTTTTTTAAACTGGCTTGTGTAAAAGCTGACAGAAGAAATCATTCTGAGGCCATTTCTGTAAAATGTGGTCAATGACTCGAAATTGGTTGTATGTATTGAGCATGGGGAGCAGCTGGTGCATCATAAAGATGCTTTCTTAATGTACAGTTGTTCATATGTTAAATATTATAATTTAAGTGGCATTAAGAATCCAGTTTTTTAGGGTCTAAGATGAGCTGTGTAGCAGTATTACAGGAACAGGAACAGATTAGTGTTTTAGATGAATTGATAGTTCCAACCCTAAACCTGTGGATTAGTTTTCACTGGGATATGTTAGTTGTGAATTATGAAGTGTCAACTTTTCATTTATTTATTTATGTATTTGTGTTCTAGTTTTTGTTCAACAATCAGAGGCAGTAGTTTGGGGTATACTGCTAAATGTCCCCTAAAAGCATTACATTTATGATTGCAGCTTTCTGTGAATGAATTATAAAGTAATTTCTCTTAAATACACAATGAATGATCCTTTGTGCTTCCTTGGACCCTTGGTTTTTATACTCTTTCAAGGAGCAAAGTTAGAACAGGTTAGCCCTGAACCAATTAAATGCTTTTGAAAATGGAGAGTTTGTTCAAACTTCTGATTAATAAGAAAAAATTAATAAATATAAGTTCCACATATTAGTTTTGATTTGGATCATTTTTGCTACATCTGGAATTTTTTTATTTTAATTTTAATATTTTTAGTTTTAATTTTGTTTTTTCCTGCAGTAAAACCAAAATAAATGGCAAAAAAACTTTTACACTGACTGTGTAGAAGTGTCAAAAACTCCCAAACATTCATGCATCAAACATGATACACTTGGCATCACAGTGTTCGGCACTAATTCTTCATTTATAATACCGTGCTAAATCTAAGGCACAGCTGTCATAGCCTAAAACATCTGCTCAGTTTGGATGGCAGTGTGACACACACACTCCAGCTCACAAATATATAAATAAATATAAATTATTTATTTTTTTAGTTATGACAGATACATAATGAGGTTTTAGAATTCATTAAAGTTAATGTAGGTCCTCACCAACTTTGATAGCCAATCATAGATTAAAAAGAAAATGAAAATGAAATAAATGTAAGCTTGTTCCACTGATACAATATACGATACAATACATGAAAAACCCTGTGAGAATAATTACAAGGATTCTCACATAAAATCTCTTTCATGAGACCGTGGCATGACTGCTGTCTCTCCAAGTGGACCTCTTGTCCTTCACAGCGCAATTTTCAAAACAAAACATATGCGTTTACATTGTCGTGTCCAGCTGCAGGATAAAAAACAAGCCAGACAAAAATCCATTCAGATTTCAGCCCGTAATTTCTATGAGAGTTTTGTACCCAAGTGCTTCTCTCCGCTGCAAATAAAGTGAGGATGGAAACACTTGATGATCAATGGGGACACTGCATACTCACAAAACACATGTTTTGTAAAAGAAAAACATGAATAGCATCATGCGAAGGACAGAATAACATTCATTAATATTAGTGACAAAAGGGGTGAATGTGATAGCGAAAGCGTTCGTCTTTGCAACTGTGCTGTTGACATACATGCAAAGCATTACTTCTTTTTATAATAGTTGTTTCAGTCACAGCTCAAGTTGAGATGTTTCACCCAATTACCTCCGTGCATGCATCGTCACTTTCTACTAAACTTCTTTTTATGATGTCTTTAAAAAATGTCATTGAGTGCTGAGGGATCGGACAAGACAGCTCTGCAGGTACATACTGCTAACAATAGATTTTGAAGAAAGGCACAAAAAAAAAATAATAATAATGTGAAATATTTTTTGATTATCTTTCTGTCTCATGGATTTATTTTTACCTCTATGTTTGGGCAACATTTGTATGAAGGCATATGTGTGTGCATGCAGGTTTTTCTGTGATTCTGTCTGTGAACACAATAGTTCGAAAAGCTTTGAATACATTATGATAACACAGTGGATATAGAGTGAGGTCATGTTAACAAGTCAAAGACACCAAGGTCTCCAAAATCAACTTAGTGATTAATCGGTCGAAAATTGACAAAAAAAAAACCCCTTTAACTTTGAAACTTTGATTCTTACAAGAATTCTTTTAATTGTATTGTATTGTCAACACATAGAAATTACTGTATAAATATTTCAAATATCATGTAACAATTGACTCTGATCTCTCCTTTAAGGTCAACAGATTGATATGAAGGTCACAGCGATAATCATGCTATATAGAGCTGTTAAAACTAGGTTTCTTACTGTCATTGTTGGTATTGACAACACATGGGCATATAGGGAATGATATATGGGGATTCTACATGTAACATTTAGACCTCTGAGTAAAAGGTGAAAGAAGGTGAAAGGTCTTTCACCAGGTAAAACTTTCACAAAATGTATTTTATCTTTAAAACAAAGCTTAAAATTCTACTGCCTTTATGTGAACTGGTAGCATTAAGGAAATGAAACTGGTATATGGTGATTCTAAATATCACATTATAGTTTGCCTCCAAATATCATGTCACATTTGACCTCTGAGCTTGCTTTTGTGTTGCACATCAGACTTTCCTTCAAGTTCAACCCTTATTCTGGTATATCTTTAAAGAAAGTACTTTCAAAAAGAGAATGGGTTGTCTAATTAGTAAGAAATAAACTGCAGTATAATAATGATAATTAATATGATAATTAACTAAATGTAGCCTGGCATAAAATTCTGAAAAAGCCAAAAAGCAGATTCAGGTGCTACATCATTCACCAGCTTATTGAGTCTGTAGGCAAACTGCAGAGCATCTATTTGAAGGGATGTGTTAGAGGTTGGGGAAGATTAAGGTGCTTAAATGTCTTGATATCTACAACGGTCAAAGTAAGGGGGCTGGAGTCATTAAGACTTTTCATCATCAATCACTGAACCACACCAACACAATACAGATGAAGCAGATATTAGCATAAAAAAATTACATTTACTTTGACTTTAACGTACCATTAGAAAGGTGTGGAAAGAAATAAAGCATCAATGTTTTTTTACAGGTTCAAAGTCAGCTGAGCAATATAAAATGCTTATTTTTTTTGTTATGTTGTCCTGTTTGTGCTTGAAAGTGGAAGGCACAGTGATGCACTGATTAAGACGAGATTTAAATCCAGACTGGCACCTTTTTGAGTGGAGTTTACACTTTGCCCTGTTCTCCCTTCGTGGGTTGTCTCCAGGTTCGCGGTCTGAAGGTTAACTATTAATTCCAAACTAGCCATAGTTGTGAATGTAAGCCTGAGTGGTTGCCTGCCCCTTGTTGTTAGCTAGGCAACACATCAGTGACCTGTTCAAGGTGTATCCTGCCACTCGCCCTGTAGCAGCTGGGACAGGCTCCAAATCCTCTACAACCCTGAATTCAATAAGTGGGAGCAGATGGATGGATGGTGATTAGAATATATACAGATTTTGTCATATAATCATAACAGGCTAATTACCATAATTTACTACAATGTTAGCAAGGAAAATTAGCTTTTAGAAAACATTTGCATCAGCCTAGTAAAGATAGCAGCAGTTTATAAATGTCATTGTGATGTGACCGTTAGCTAATTGCCACTTTAATTAAGCCTGTTGTCCTTCACGAGGCAATTTTACTAATTGAAATGCTTTACAGTTTGCTTTATTATGTGTTTCACTGCCCTGCACAGAAGATGCTTCTGACAAAAAGCTAACCATGCCGTGATTTAAAAAAACAAAAACAAAAAGGTACTCTTATCCTAAGTGTGGATGAAAAGCTTTGTAAAAAAAAAAAGCATTTTGTACAGATGCTGTAAACAGTCTTTACAAAATTGCCCAGTTTGGTTGCTGGTTTGCAAAAACTGCAGCAAGAATTGGCTGCACCCAACTGGTTGGGTTGTTTTCCAGCTTTTGTTCAGCTTCCGTGGAAAATTTCAGCTGAGGACTAAGGAGTTCCTGCTCTGTCATGTCACACCTGAAATTTTCAGTGGAACGAGCAAGTTGGTAGAGTTTGCTACACGTCCGGAAGTCACAACGCTATGCCAACTCAGTGGTCTGACTGAATATATACAACCATGAAAGCATGGCTGTTTCACCATTTCAACTAGCTATTCTGGTAATCACTGAATGTTTGCAGTCAGGTTTAAAGATTACACTGCACACATTCAGTGATTCCCAGAATAGCTAGTTGTCAGTCTGCAGGGCAGACAGAGAATAATGTGCATGACCTCCATTGTATATATGCATGCCACATGAAAATGCTGTTATCTGTCTGTCATTTAGATCTGTTATTCATCTTGTTTTGTTCAAGGTTACTGTAAACCAGGTCTCATCCGAGTCATAAATTCGAGGGAAACTCATTTGCATATAAGCAGTTGTTATTCTAACAGGTAAATGCCAACTGAAGGGTGAAGCTTTTTTTCTACCTGGCATCCAAATGCATGCAAGCTGTGTTTGTGAGTTGGCACTAAATGAATTTTCATACCTGAGGGGAGGAAAAACATTTATCTTGGGAGACAGAGCTTAAGTTATGTTCTTTTTTAAAATAATGTATTTTATATTTACCTTTCTTTAGGATGATGTTGGTTTTCTATTGTAAATGGAGTCATGGTAAGGGCACATGTAGTTAAAGATATGAAATCTTTGTAATAAATATGCAGTATTTCCAGTATAAACTATTCCAATTTAATTTATGTTTGCATGAGTTTCAGCTCACATGCTGATTTATACATGCATAGAAAGCAAGATCAAAAAGTGCTTTTATAGGTTTAGCATTGTAATTGTACAACCTTATGTGTACAGTGTAGAAAATATCACCACTTGATGTTAGTAGTTTGAGGGTTGGATTCAACTGAATCATCTTTTCTTACTCCTGCCAATTCAAGTACATAATCCTAGCTACAATGGCCACTGTCGCAGAAACATATGTTAGAAGAAAGACACTGTAACCCAGAATGGCTGTGGCAGGCCAAAATAGCCATGTTTGTATGACTGTTTGTGTATGAAACATACAGGGAGTGCAGAATTATTAGGCAAGTTGTATTTTTGAGGAATAATTTTATTATTGAACAGCAACCATGTTCTCAATGAACCCAAAAAACTCATTAATATCAAAGCTGAATGTTTTTGGAAGTAGTTTTTAGTTTGTTTTTAGTTTTAGCTATTTTAGGGGGATATCTGTGTGTGCAGGTGACTATTACTGTGCATAATTATTAGGCAACTTAACAAAAAACAAATATATACCCATTTCAATTATTTATTTTTACCAGTGAAACCAATATAACATCTCCACATTCACAAATATACATTTCTGACATTCAAAAACAAAACAAAAACAAATCAGCGACCAATATAGCCACCTTTCTTTGCAAGGACACTCAAAAGCCTGCCATCCATGGATTCTGTCAGTGTTTTGATCTGTTCACCATCAACATTGCGTGCAGCAGCAACCACAGCCTCCCAGACACTGTTCAGAGAGGTGTACTGTTTTCCCTCCTTGTAAATCTCACATTTGATGATGGACCACAGGTTCTCAATGGGGTTCAGATCAGGTGAACAAGGAGGCCATGTCATTAGTTTTTCTTCTTTTATACCCTTTCTTGCCAGCCACGCTGTGGAGTACTTGGACGCGTGTGATGGAGCATTGTCCTGCATGAAAATCATGTTTTTCTTGAAGGATGCAGACTTCTTCCTGTACCACTGCTTGAAGAAGGTGTCTTCCAGAAACTGGCAGTAGGACTGGGAGTTGAGCTTGACTCCATCCTCAACCCAAAAAGGCCCCACAAGCTCATCTTTGATGATACCAGCCCAAACCAGTACTCCACCTCCACCTTGCTGGCGTCTGAGTCGGACTGGAGCTCTCTGCCCTTTACCAATCCAGCCACAGGCCCATCCATCTGGCCCATTAAAACTCACTCTCATTTCATCAGTCCATAAAACCTTAGAAAAATCAGTCTTGAGATATTTCTTGGCCCAGTCTTGACGTTTCAGCTTGTGTGTCTTGTTCAGTGGTGGTCGTCTTTCAGCCTTTCTTACCTTGGCCATGTCTCTGAGTATTGCACACCTTGTGCTTTTGGGCACTCCAGTGATGTTGCAGCTCTGAAATATGGCCAAACTGGTGGCAAGTGGCATCTTGGCAGCTGCACGCTTGACTTTTCTCAGTTCATGGGCAGTTATTTTGCGCCTTGGTTTTTCCCCACGCTTCTTGCCACCCTGTTGACTATTTTGAATGAAACGCTTGATTGTTCGATGATCACGCTTCAGAAGCTTTGCAATTTTGAGACTGCTGCATCCCTCTGCAAGATATCTCACTATTTTTGACTTTTCTGAGCCTGTCAAGTCCTTCTTTTGACCCATTTTGCCAAAGGAAAGGACGTTGCCTAATAATTATGCAGACCTGATATAGGGTGTTGATGTCATTAGACCACACCCCTTCTCATTACAGAGATGCACATCACCTAATATGCTTAATTGGTAGTAGGCTTTCGAGCCTATACAGCTTGGAGTAAGACAACATGCATGAAGAGGATGATGTGGACAAAATACTCATTTGCCTAATAATTCTGCACTCCTTGTATATGTGCAAGCCATACTTTAGCATATTTAAATAATATTAACACTGAGCAGTAAATCAGGAAAACAAAATCAATATGTGTCAATAAAATATTTTGTGCCCAAGTCTCTTAAAAAACTCAGGCCGCTGTTCCATAGTTTGTATAGGCTGTCAGTCTGATTACCTCAGCAAACAGTCAGTGTGCCAACACAGAAGGGTCCACATCTGTTTACTCTGGAGGAGGCTGTAAAACTTTATGAAAGGGATTTGATATATGTCGATGAGTCAGTGAAGCTCACTTCTGTCCAATGACAGCAATACTGAGGTGAGTTGTTAAGGATATCCTGGACTTTTTTTTTGGTAAGCACTGCTTTTTTGTCACTGTTAGCTGTGGTTAGCCTATTTTAGCTGCAGTTAGCTAAAAATGAAAAATGAAGTTAACATCAAGTAACTGGGCAGCATCAGGGAGAATTTGATGGTTGGATCCGGGAGATAAAGCTGTAGCTTTCGAACATATTTCAGGCCATCAGTGAGACAATTTGAGTTGTAACCACATCTGAGGAAGAAGAGGAATAATTTCAGAGAGCAGTGTTTCTGAACAGCGTCTAGCTTGGGTCTGAGGTAAAAATAGTATCATTGTATTTTACTTTTACTATTTTCATATCATTGCATATTCAGTAATGGTGTGCGATTTGAGCTACGAGCTACAAATGCAATGCTCTGATTGGTCAGATTCTGATCCCAAAAAAATCTATGTCACAGTACGGCTGTGTGCAGGCAAAAGTAGGACCCAAACGCAAACTCACAGAGACAAAAGGTAAACTCAAAAAACACAGCTTTATTGCTGGCGTGGAGTGGGACACGAAAAACAATACAAAATAAACTAAACTGGAAAAACTAAAGCACAAGGAGCCACAGGGAAAAATCACACAGCTATGATGGAGACTACGACACTGACAAAGAGAAACACAGGGCTTAAATACACAGAGGGATAACGAGGGAATGAGACACAGAAGGAGGGCACAGCTGGGAGAAATCAGGACTGACGAGACAAGCAAAGCAGGACACATTCACATAAGACACGGAACTTCAAAGTAAAACAGGAAGGATCACACAGAGACGCAAACTTGAACTAAGAAACACAGAGACATAAACCATAAGGCAGAGGACTCTAAGAACCGAAAGACACAGAGGGGGAAATCAAACATGCAGACACAGACTTACACAGAACAGAGGGGACACAGAGAAACATGAAGGGCAAGGGATCGAAACTAGAAACCATAAAATAACTCACACAAGTACAATATTACAAACATCACAAGGAACTAAAAACGCTGGGTCAGGGGACCCAGGACCATGACAGTACCCCCCCCTCAAGGGCTGGCTCCAGACAGCCCAAACTCAGAAAAACAAAACCAAACAGAAAACGACCCAGGGCGGGCGGCGGGGGCCCAGGACGGAGGGCTCGGAACAGAAAACAAAAGAGCACAGCAAACACCGGAGCCCAAGAAAAACAACCCAAAAACACAGTGCAGTTCAGGGGGCCGACCACGCGGACGGCAACGGTGGAGACGTGGAAACAGTTCAGGGGGCCGGCCACGCGGAGGGCAGCAGCGGCGGCGAAGGAGACGACGGAGCAGTTCAGGAGGCCGGCCGTGCGGAAGGCAGCGGCGGCGGCGAAGGAGACGACGGAGCAGTTCAGGGGGCCGGCCGCGCGGAAGGCAGCGGCGGCGGCGAAGGAGACGACGGAGCAGTTCAGGGGGCCGGCCGCGCGGAAGGCAGCGGCGGCGGCGGCGAAGGAGGCGGAGCAGTTCAGGGGGCCGGCCGCGCGGAAGGCAGCGGCGGCTCTCCAGTGTTAGGCGTGCTGGCCATGGCCCAGTGGGCACAGGACCAGTCGAGGCAGGACCAGACGAGGCAGGACCAGACGGTGGCGATGCGGGGGCCGGACCAGGCGTCGCTGCAGAAGCTGAGGCTGGACCAGGCGACGGCGAAGCAGGAGCTGAGGCCGGACTGGGCGAAGCACAGGCCGAAGCAGGACCAGGCGGAGCAGAAGCACAGGCCGGACCAGGCGACGTTGAAGGCGATGCAGAGGCCGGACCAGGCAAGGGCGACGACGGGGCCGGACCAGGCGAAGCACAGGCTGAAGCTGGACCAGGAGGAGCAGAAGCCAAAGTCGAAGCTGGGCCAGACGAGGACGAAGACTCCGAGGCTGGGCCAGACGAGGACGAAGACTCTGCGGCTGGGCCAGACGAGGATGAGGCTGAAGCCGGAGTCGAAGCCGGACCAGGCGACGGTGAAGCAGAGGCTGGACCAGGCGTAGCAGAAGCCGAAGCCGGACCAGGCGATGGCGAAGCGGCCGCAGGTGGCGGCTGGACAGGCTCCTCGGGCCCTCCAGCTGACGCGGCGTGAGGCTGAACGGGCCCCTCGGACCCTCCAGCGGCGTGAGGCTGAACGGGCCCCTCCAGCGGAGACGGGCGGCTGAACGGGCCCCTCCAGCGGAGACGGGCGGCTGAACGGGCCCCTCCAGCGGAGACGGGCGGCTGAACGGGCCCCTCCAGCGGAGACGGGCGGCTGAACGGGCCCCTCGGGCCCTCCAGCGGAGACGGGCGGCTGAACGGGCCCCTCGGGCCCTCCAGCGGAGACGGGCGGCTGGACGGGCTCCTCGGGCCCTCCAGCGGACGTGGCGTGAGGCTGGTGCGGTTCTCCTGAACCCCCAGCTGACGTGGCGTGAGGCTGGACAGGCTCCTCGGGCCCTCCAGCTGACGTGGCGTGAGGCTGGACGGGCTCCCCGGGCCCTCCAGCTGAAACAGGCGGCGGCGTGGGAGCCGCGGAGTGCTGAGCAGACTGTTGAGCGGTTGGTTGCACAGATAATTGGGCTAAAGAAAGGGGTATGGGTGACAGAACTGAAGCCTGACCTGGAGACAGAACTGAAGCCTGACCTGGAGACAGAACTGATGACGGAACACATGACTGAGCCAATAACTGAGCAACAGACTGAACTATGGAAAAAATGAGAGGTTGTAGTGATTGTGGTAGTTGTTGCTGACCTAACTCTGAGCCTACAGAACACAAGGACAGGGGCTGGATAGGCTCGTCTGAGCCTTCAGCGGACACAGGAATGGGTGCAGGCACCCGCCGGACACGAGCCGCTCCCACCCGAGGAGTAGGTACGGGTGCGGAGGTAGGCTGTGTCCTGGCTGGCCTCACCCTGGGAGCCGGGACAGGTGGTGGAGAGCGGAGCTCAGGAGCGGTCACAGGCGTAGGTAGGTTTGCAAAGGCAGTTTCTGAATAAGCTGACTGGTGAGCAGCAAAGTCCAGGGGTGAGGCCACACCCAAAACAGTCACTTGAGGTGCAGGTTGAACTTGGTCTGACTCTAAAACATGGTGAGTGTGTTTGAACATGGCTGGCTGTGGAACACGAAATTCAACTTGATTCATGAGCTCAGTGGCATCAAGTCCAAGTCTTTTAGCCAGTTTAACTATGGTAGGAGGCACTCTGTTACTGTTTACACCTCCCAGCTGAGGCACAGAAAAAATAACTGCCTGAGATACTGGCAGAGCATTATGTAGAGTCTCAGATACAGGATTGGAATCATGAAGGTTTGGAGGAGCTGGTTGAAAAACTAAAGTGTTCATAGGAGCAGCATGACTAACCGTGGATGAAATGGCAGAAGGATTGGAATCAGAATGTGGCAAACAGTCACTTTTACTCATGAAAGTGGTCTGCTCAGCTGCCGTGGAGCGATGGCGGCGTGAATGCCGCTTTCTCCTGGAAGAGGGAGGAGACGAGTCGGCCCGCAAATCCTCAAGCGGACTCGGCTGAAATTCCTCCGGCTCTTCACACAGGAGTGGCTGCTCAGGGCAGACACGCACAGTAGAAACAAGGAAGTCCTGGATTAAAGGGTGGAGCATGCCAAATAACCAGGGGAGTCCAGAGATCATCCGTTGTAAGCGGAGAGCTAGTTCCTCCTGGTATTCCTTAAATGGCAGCGCAAACCACTCCTGGCAGAGAAATTCTACCGTGTAGATCATGTCCTCCTGGAGCTCAGCAGAGGGATTGTGAGCTGCTGGGTCCATTGTCTGGTCGTAGTCTTCTGTCACAGTACGGCTGTGTGCAGGCAAAAGTAGGACCCAAACGCAAACTCACAGAGACAAAAGGTAAACTCAAAAAACACAGCTTTATTGCTGGCGTGGAGTGGGACACGAAAAACAATACAAAATAAACTAAACTGGAAAAACTAAAGCACAAGGAGCCACAGGGAAAAATCACACAGCTATGATGGAGACTACGACACTGACAAAGAGAAACACAGGGCTTAAATACACAGAGGGATAACGAGGGAATGAGACACAGAAGGAGGGCACAGCTGGGAGAAATCAGGACTGACGAGACAAGCAAAGCAGGACACATTCACATAAGACACGGAACTTCAAAGTAAAACAGGAAGGATCACACAGAGACGCAAACTTGAACTAAGAAACACAGAGACATAAACCATAAGGCAGAGGACTCTAAGAACCGAAAGACACAGAGGGGGAAATCAAACATGCAGACACAGACTTACACAGAACAGAGGGGACACAGAGAAACATGAAGGGCAAGGGATCGAAACTAGAAACCATAAAATAATTCACACAAGTACAATATTACAAACATCACAAGGAACTAAAAACGCTGGGTCAGGGGACCCAGGACCATGACAATCTAGGTTTGAAAAAATTGCTTCAAGTTAGCTTATAACCCTAGTTTTTAACCAGCTGTTACTGTTGTTTAGCCTTTTCAAACAAACCTTGTTCAGTCTTTTTCTAAATGTATTGTTATGAACTTCACCATTTAACATGTAACCTGGGGCCTTTAGAGTCTCAGATGTAGCTCCTGTTTTGTTTTTCTTTTCCTTTTTCAATTTTTCTGAGCATTGAACGGTCTGACCTTGGGAAATTTGGGAATTTGCTGGGACGTCCACTCCTGGGAAGACTGTGACGTTGTGTTAGCACACATATCTGAATGCTACAGCCTAGCAAACTGCCAAGGCTCATGTTTTTATAGAGGTGATCACTCTTCACACACTAGCTAATCAAACGCATTTGATTAGCAGGATCTGGCTGCTACTTTCCCTCTTAATTCCCATGGAAGTTGTAAGGTTGTACTTAGCTTTTCAAAAGAACTTTCCGTTTTTTGTTTTTTTTATGTATGTGTTTGTTTCTTTTTTTACATATGACATTTTGTTATCAAGTAGGCATTACACAAGTGAATTAATAGCCTCCAGATTCAAAGTTCTTGAGTATTTACTTTACATTATGTATAATCAGCCATACTAAGTCCACCAGTCAACAGAGTCAGGTCATGCAAACTATTCTACTGCTATCAAGTTAATACTATGATAGATGTAGCGTTGTTCATTATCCTAAAGTACTCCTGGGAGTTCTAGAGGTTATTCTTCAATGTTTTCTTTTTGTACATGGTCCCACTACTATTTTTGACTGTCATTATTTAAATACAGGCCTTTTAATTTACAGTTTATGGTAGTTATTCCACAGTTTAAATGGTTACCCGTGTGTAACTCACTGATCACAGGACTTAAGACTTAGAATAAACTTAGATCCCTTTGTGTGGGATGTCTATGCTATGTGTGGCCATATTCCCACGCATCAGTGTTTGACTTGCAACAAGCCAAACCACTCTTGAATTTCAAGACTGCACACACATAAAAACACAAGAGTCTCCGTGCAACCTTTCTCTTTCTCTCTCTTGTTTTCTTACTCTCAGTTTTTTCTCAGTGTACGCTTAAATTGTTCTGCTTGTCACCAGAAAATCACATGGTAAAAAAATACTACGGTTTGGATTGCAGTCCTGCTGACAAACTGAATGTTATAACCAAAACTGACTGTATCACAAGTTGTTGTTCCCAGATCTGTTACACCTGTGACACTGGCATCTCGAGGACTTGCACGCCTGAAACCTCGGCATTTATTCACCAACAGTGGATCACACACAGACACAGATTTGCACTTATTCTGTCTTGCCCATATGTTGGTCCTCATTTTGTCACATGTTAACAAGGTCACCAGGGGTGGGGTTGCACAATAGAAAGAGCCATGGGCACCTTGGGGGTGGGTCCATCCAGCCTGGACATATCTAAGCTCAGCAAGGAAAAAAGTACCCCATCTCATCTCACCTGGTGAGTTCAGGGAAGCTGACTCCACCAAAAACAGTGGGATCCTAATCCACTGCTCTACTTTTTAAATGCCTGCAGGTCAAATTTCACACTTATCACCACCTGTCCCTGTAATTGATCAGCCCCCTCATCCACCTTAGTCAAACTAAGATGGAGGCTGATTTATCACTTCTATATAAGTATTATGTTCTCCTAATACTTTTTTTAAACAGTATGTTTATTGAGTTTTATATTACAGAACAAGCAAAGAATAATAGTACAGTTAACATGAGATTTATATTACAGAACAAAATAAACAACTATAAATTAAAAGAAACAACAACAATAATAATATAAATAAATAAATAATAAAATAAAACAAAACCGATGCACAGCATGGGTAAAACAAACAAAGCAAGACGCGAACGAAAAATAAAAACAACAAAAACAAAGAAACAGACAACAAAAAAAAAACACACACACACACAAAACCCCCAAAACTCAGCACCAAGTATCATTTTCTAAATTAATTCCAATACAATACATGATGTCATCTCCTTCACCCACATATGACTTGAGGGTACATCCATTTTCTTCCAATACAAAGATATTAAGCGTTTAGCCTGCAGGAGTCCAAAGTCAATTAATTTTAGCTGTCTGGTGCTAAAGTCACAGTTCTTTGGATATATACCCAACACACACATTTTTGCTTCAACAGGTATATTTACTCCAACAATCTCAGATAAAGTTTGCGTGATTAATTTTCAGTACTGCTGTAATTTTGGACAGCTCCATACACAGTGAAGCAGAGTGCCCTTCTTGTCTAAACATTTACTGCAGCTATCTGGGATGACAGGCGACCAGCGATTCAGTTTGGCTGGGGTTATGTAAGTTCTCATCAACCACTTATATTGGAGGAGTTTCATCCTTGTATTAATTGATTGTCTTTGGGCTTTTAAACATGTAGTTTCCCAGTCCACCTCCTGTATCTCCTCTTGGATGTCAGCCCTCCATGCGTCCAACTTGTCAGTGGCAGATTCCTTATCATGTGTTAATAGAGCTGTATAAACTAAAGAGATATGACTTCTACCCACTGGCCTTTGAAGTATGACATTCTCCAAGTGTGATAATGGTTTCCAATCTGTTTATATGTTGACATAATGAAATGTTTAACTTGTAGATATTTAAAAAAAAATGTTTTTTGGGGATGCTGTATATTTGGCATAGCTGATCAAATGTAAGAAGGTTGCCATCCTTATAAAGATCTGCCACCTTCTGTACACCTTTATCTGCCCAGATTTTGAAACCCCCATTAGCTCTTCCTGCTTTAAAACATCAAGATAGAAGACTTATCTCCCATATACTGATGGGCCCTATACCAAATATCTATTGTGTTTTTAAAAAAAAGGGTTGTTTGTCTTTTTTTTTTTTCTGGCTTGCAGAATATAAATACAGATTTAACTGAAGATTTGTTACTGATATGGGCATTGTCATCCATTTATTTAGAGATTCCTCCACTTCACTAATCAGAGGATCATAGTTTGTTGCTACAATGGTATCAATGTCTGGGGTGATTTTAACTCCAAGATACACAAATCCTTCTTTTGCATTAATAAACGGGGTTTGTATAATAGGATTTAGCCTTTCATCCTTGTTCAGAAATAGGATTGAGGATTTTGAATCATTTATATTATAGCCAGAGAATTGTCCGAATAACTCCATTTGTTGCATTAATTTTGGTATACTAATAGACAGACTAGTCAGAAACACTATCAGGTCATCAGCATACAGAGCCAATCTATGCTCCTGATCTCCTAACTGGACACCAAATATGTCAGTTCTCATTTTAGTTGTCATCGCCAGGGGTTCTATAGCTAAGATTGGAGATAATGGACACCCCTGGCGAGTGGAACGCTCCAATGTGATAGGGTTAGAAACTATATTATTTGTTAAAACACTAGCGTTGGGATTTGTATACAAAAGTTTAACCCATTTGAGAAAATTGTTTCCAAATCCATATCTTGGGAGAACAGTAAATAAATATGACCACTCAGTTCTGTCAAAAGCTTGACGAGCGTCAAGTGATATTAATGCTGTATCTTTAGCATCAAATTTCTCATGAATTATATTTAGAACCCTTCTTATATTGTGAAACCCTTGACGTTTTGGCACAAAGCCATTTTGATCATTATGAACTACAGTAAATGTGATATATAGGGGTCTAATCTTCTTGCTAAAACTTTACAAAGTATTTTAGTGTCAACACCCATCAGACTTATTGGTGTAAATGATGAACGCTCTGCAGGGGGTTTGCCAGGTTTCAGTATCAAAGTAATCACTGCCTGTCTCAGAGCGGGTGGGAGAGCTTCATTTTGATACGCTTCTTCATACATGTTAAAAAGTGGAATTAATAATTTGTCTTGGAAAGTTTTATAAAATTAAATTGGAAGGCCATCTGGCCCCGGTGCTTTACCACTGTTAATGCTTTTGATAGCCTGTGATATCTCTTCAATAGTTAGACGTCTGACTAATTCCTGCTTTGTGTTTTCTGTTAGCGTCTGAAACTGAAGTTGATCTAAGAATATGTCCTGTTCTTCTGAGGTTTGAGCACATTTTGATTTATACAATTTTTCATAAAATTCTCTAACGCTGTCATTAATTTCCAATGGATCTACTGTTACGTTCCCTGAAGAGGTCTTTATACTATTAATTGCTCTTTCACTCTGCATTTTCTTAATTCTCCATGCCAAAAGTCTACCTGCTTTCTCTCCTTGGTCATAATAAGATTGCTTCAGCCACATTAGACTTTTTGCTGCTGCATCAGATGATAATTTATTATATTCAGTTCTCAGACGTAGCAACTCACTTTGGTTTGTTGAGTCGTCGCTAACGCTTAAGTCTAATTCCAAAGATTTAATCTGTTTATCCAGGGTTTCCATTTGCTTTTATTCTTTGTACTCATAAAGCTAAGAATTTCACCTCTAATATATGCTTTGAATCCTTCCCATCTCACTGAGGCACAAGTTTGATCTGTGGTTAACTCAAAGTAATTTTCTATTTTCTCCTCTATAAATTTAACAAATTCTGGATTCTGCAGTCATTTTGTTTGAAGCTGCCAGTGAGGGGGTTTATGGATAAACTTTCCTAGATGGATACTCAGTGAGATAGCTGCATGATCACTGAACACTATGCTATCATACTGACACTGTTTGATCCTTGATAAAAGTTCTCTTGAGACAAGAAAGTAATCTATACGTGGATTTATGTATACTTGAATGACAGGAGAATTCTATTTGATCAGGATTTTGTTCTCTCCACACTTCTACCAAGTTGATATCTGATATAAATTGATTTATTAGTCGTCTAGTTTGTGCTTTATATGTATCTGAGCCTGTTGAGCGATGTATACTCGGATTGAGAGTACAGTTAAAGTCTCCTCCAATTATATACAATCCTTGCAAAGCAGATACAGTAAGAAACAGATCTTCAAAAAATTTGGGGTTATTTTCATTTGGGCCATAGAGACTCACTAAGTTTAAAGTAATAGAAAGGATGGTACCCTGAGTGATTACGTACCTACCAGCAGGGTCTTTTATTATTTTCGTCATTTGGAATGGCATGCTTCTATGAATCAAAATAATTACACCTCTCACATAGTTATTGTATGATGCGTGGATCACCTGGCCAGGCCATCTGTTCCTCACAGACTTTAGTTCACAGTCTGTCAGATGTGTTTCTTGAAGAAAAACTATTTTTGATTTCAATTGCTTGATCCTGCTTATAACCTGTTTCAGTTTGATTAGTTTCCTGAGACCCCAGACATTCCAACTAGTGACTTTTAGGTCAGAGATATTGTGGGTGTTTAGTTGGTCCATAGAGTTTTCATTCTGTAATATTAAGATAACAACATGTGATGCTGATGTCGAGTAAACAAAAGTGACAAGTAAACTTTGAATAAAAATAGAATAGAGAAATAAATAGAGAAAAAAAACCTGGCATTGACCCATAACACTTAAAGTCCCCCCCCCCCCCCCCCCCACCCACCCCCCACCCTTACTCAGAGTAGTAAACTAGGGGCTGTGTTATTCCACTACAAAGGGGAATAGCTGAACTATAAGAACCCAACCCAACAAAGGCAACAGTGGTGTCCGTCAACCATGTATACACCATATTCAAAAACATAAACATAACAAACCCATATGTGTTAACATATCAGACTAGCCACTAAATTAGAATAATTCCATGGCAGTGTCCTTTTTGTGACTTACAGAATCCCTCTTGAAAGGATAAAAGTTTAACCAAAGTAGGTAACATTGTTGTGTTCAAGAGGGAGAAAGAGAGAAAAAGGAAAAACAAACAAACAAACAAACAAACAAACAAAAAATTACGTTTGTAGTAGCGTTATTAAAACGGAATGGAAAATTTTCAAGCTCTCGAAAAGAAAAACAAAACTTCCTGTGTCCAATAACATGGCAAGTCAATGAGTAGCACAAAGCCAAATATTATAACTGAGCGAAAATACAGATTTTTACAGCTCGTCTATTAGTTATGAGCAGCTGATTCTGCAGTTCAGGGAGTGAAACGCTCACCGCTACAGTTAGTCCTGTCCAATGTGTCTACGGTGGAAATCCTTGGCCTCCTTTGGAGATGAAAACAGGCGTATCTTCCCATCGTGGAGGATCCTCATCTTGCATGGAATAACCGCGGAACATTCCTTTGTCGGCGAACACTTTTCTGATCGCGTTGAACTCGGTTCGCTGCCGGATGGTCTCAGCTGAGAAATCCTGGGCAACAAAGAGTTTGTTTCTGTCGTGCTCGATGTTACTGTGTTTTGTGGAGCAGAAAACAAACTCCCGATCTTGGAAGTTCAGGAATCGGATAAGGACAGCTCTGTGTTGGTTTGGCTTTGGAGGTGCTAGGGTGCGGTGAGCCCTCTCAATAATGAACGATCTGTCGGTCTCAAGACAGCGCGGTAACATCTTCCTTATAAACTCCAGCAGTGGCCGCTGACCCTCGGCGCCCTCCCGGAGGCCAAACAGTTCGGCCCCGGTTCTCCAGGTCATCAGTTTTTGCCTCTAGGTAGGATATCCGCTTCATGGCATTGCTGAGATCGGCCACGCTCTCTTTTCCAGGAGCTCCTCTGCCGACATTATTCTGTTTTCAGCTTCCTCCAGTCGTGTAGCATTTGCAGCAACATTTTGCTTTACCTCCGTCATGTTTTTCTCCAAAGCAGCAACTGACTTCGTCATTTCACCCATACGGTTAGCTATGCTGTCTAGTTTTGTTCCGAATCCACTAAACTCGGAGCGCAATGACCGAAGTTCAGCTAACACCGTGCTAAGGTTACTCATGCTCCTAGCGCTAGCAGCTCCCTCGCTGTTTTCAGGCGTTGCCAAAATATCGGTTTTAACTGCTTTTTGGGAACCGCGTTTTCGGGTGAAAATATCACAGTCCTTGAGATTAGTTGTTTTTTACATTTTCCAATAGTAATTAAGTTTCTAGTTTTGGGTTGTTCTGGGTTTTTAATGCAGGTTACACGGAGCAACCACTTTATGCTGCCATCTTGCTCCGTGGCTCCATAGCGCCCCCTGTTCTCCTAATACTTCATGTAAAAAGCAAAATATAGAAAAAATATTTTCATCTTTCAGAGGGCTCAACTCTGGTTTCACAGGTAGATACAACTCAGGACTACTGTAAACATGTGTGCCTGGCTGCAACCTGCAGCCAACATTACCCACTGGAAGTGCAGGTGAGAATGGACACATTCAGACTGGACAAAATGTCTTTTAACCTGCCAGCCCGCTTTAGTACAAAACCCCTGCAAAGTAGGATAGCTTGGTAAATTCACAGCTTGCGAGCGTTTATCCTGTGTTGCACCCCTTGCACGCTATGGTCAGCTGCAGACAATGTCACATCCAGAGACATTCCCCGGAGTTCATGTGTGAAAATGGATTTAGTGATTCAGGAACCGAAGCCGCAAACTGAGGGTGAAAGGGCCTTCTCTGTTGCTGCCACTACTATCAAAGAGATTGGACTGGTAAGCTCCGGTCTTCAAAATCTCTCCTTTTTCATTTATGATTATTATTGCAATGAAAAACAAGTTAATAATAATGATAATAGGGAGAAAATCAATTGATGTCCTTAAAGAATAAATCGATCATGGCTCAAGAGTTGGGTGTTCGTCTTGTAATCGGAAGGTTGCCGGTTCGAGCCCTGGCTTGGACAGTTTCGGTCGTTGCGTCCTTGGGCAAGACACTTCCCCTTCCGCCTACTGGTGATGGCCAGAGGGGCCGATGGCGCAATATGGCAGCCTCGCTTCTGTCAGTCTGCCCCAGGGTAGCTGTGGCTACAATTGTAGCTTGCCTTCACCAGTGTATGAATGTGAGTGTGAATGAATAGTGGTATTCTAAAGCACTTTGATTATTATTATTATTATTAATTAATGTGCCTGAATTTTATTTTGTTTTATTTTTTTGTAGAATGCTCAGAACAGGTATCTGCATGGTGTGACACCCAAACGGTAATATTTAACTGTCTATGTCTATATTCAATTTTGTCTTGCATATTAAACTCACGGGATGGAACAATGGTTGGCACTGTTGTTAGGAAGGTTTATGTTTACTGTATGTTTGGTTCATCCCACAATCAACAGACATGCTTGTTGGGTTGGTGTTTCTAAATTGGCAATTGGTGTGAAAGTGAATGGTTGCCAGTCCCTATGTTTTAGCCCTACAACACACCCTATTACAGGTGAGATAGACATAAGCCCTACCAAAACCCTGAATTGCATAAGCGTAAGAGGATGCATGGATTTTATATAGTAATATATATAGTAATATATATATATATAGTAATAAAACTAAGACTTAAAATGGCGCCGTGAGGTCGGCTGCCGTGCTGGATGCTCTGCCCCAACTTCTCCACTTTTTGCAGTTTTTCGTCACTTTTTGCTATATCCGCGATAATCTTACATGGGCATCATGCAAAACACACAAATCCGCTACAGTAGAGACACTTTGGTTTCTATTGGTCTACAATACACGAACATTTCACCATGTTTAACTCCGGACCCAACCTGGCCAAAGGAGATCCTGAGAGAGAACAAAGGACGCAACCCTAAGCGACGGCCTCGAGGTAAAAGAGCCAGCATCAGGAACAGGCTACGGGCTCGCGCAGACCGTGCACCCATGCCCAGTATCCTGCTAGCCAATGTTCAATCCATCGAGAACAAGCTTGATGACCTCAGAGCCAGAATCAAGTTCCAGAGAGACATTCGGGACTGCAACCTCCTCTGCTTCACCGACACTTGGCTGAACCCAGCGATACCAGACCACGCCGTGCAGCCGACGGGGTTCTTTTCGGTTTACCGCATGGACAGGACAATGGAGTCGGAAGAAAAGAGGTGGTGGAGTGTGTTTGATGGTGAACAACAGATGGTGCGACAGCACAAACATCTCCCCACTCACACGCTCTTGCTCGCCCAATCTGGAGCTTTTGATCGTTAAATGTCGCCCTTTCTATCTCCCTCGGGAATTCACTGCGGTCATTGCCTGCACTGTTTACATTCCACCTCACACGGACTCGGACACTGCCTTATGTGAGCTACATGAGGCTCTCACACATCAACAAACACTTCACCAAGATGCCGCACTCATTGTTATGGGAGATTTTAACAGAGTGAATCTCAAACGGACATTTCACAACCTTCACCAGCACATCAACTGCCCCACCCGGGGCAAGAGGACATTAGACCACTGCTACACCCCATTCAAGAACTGTTACAAGGCTCAGCCCCTGCCGGCATTTGGAAAATCGGACCAAGCCGCCATCTTCCTCATGCCTGCTTACAAACAAAGGCTAAAGCAGCAACCACCAATCAGGAGGGAGGTCGCTCGCTGGACGGACCAATCAGTGGCCGCGCTGCAGGACGCACTGGATGACGCACTGGATGACGCACTGGATGACGCACTGGATGACGCAGACTGGGACATGTTTTGGCGCAGCTCTGATGACATCAACATGTTTACGGAAGCGGTTGTGGGATTTATCGGGAAACTAGCGGATGACACAGCAGAAAGAACTATCATCCGAACGTTTCCCAACCAGAAGCAATGGGTGGATAAAAACATCCGCGATGCTCTGAGATCACGCACCGCTGCCTACAATGAAGGGCTCGTCTCCGGTAATATGGACCTATACAAGGCTGTGTCCTACAACGTGCGCAGCGCGGTCCGAAAGGCAAAGCGGAGCTACGGGGAAAAACTAGAGTCACAGCTACGACAGTGCGACTCTAGGAGCCTGTGGAAAGGACTGCGGACTATAACGGACTATAAACGACCAGCTTCTTCAATGATGAATGCAGATGCTTCACTGGCTGATGAGCTGAACACGTTTTATGCTCGCTTCGACGCCGCAGCAATTAAAACAACAAACAGCTGCGTGCGCTCGGAGTGCACCAGTGAAGAAAATGCATTCGTCATCACAGAGCATGCCGTGAGGAACACCTTCAGGAGGGTGAACACCAGGAAGGCAGCAGGACCAGATGCAATCCCTGGCCGGGTCCTTAGAGCCTGCGCTGACCAGCTAGCACCGGTGTTCACGGAGATCTTCAACCTCTCCCTGGCCCAAGCTGTGGTTCCCACGTGCTTCAAACAGTCCATTATTGTTCCTGTTCCAAAGAAACAACAGCCCGCATGCCACAATGACTACCGTCCAGTAGCACTGACTTCAATTGTGATGAAGTGTTTTGAAAGACTGATGAGAGATCACATCACTTCTTCACTTCCTGCCACCATCGACTCACTTCAGTTTGCTTACCGGACTAATCGTTCCACAGACGATGCCATATCTCACCTGCTCCACACATCCCTGAGTCACCTGGACACTGGCAGAGGGAATTATGTTAGGATGCTGTTCGTGGACTACAGTTCAGCATTCAACACAATAATTCCCTCTAAGCTTTTCACCAAGTTGACGGATCTAGGACTCAGCTCATCACTGTGTCAGTGGATCCTCAACTTCCTCACAGACAGACCCCAATCAGTGAGGGTGTGAAAACAAGTCTCCCCCTCCATCTCACTCAGCACTGGAGTGCCTCAGGGCTGTGTTTTAAGCCCCCTGCTGTACTCACTGTACACTTATGACTGTGTAGCCACATCCGACACCACCTCCATTGTCAAGTTTGCTGACGACACTGCTGTTGTGGGCCTGATCTCCGACAACATCGAGACGGCCTACCTGGAGGAGATTAGGAACCTGGAGACCTGGTGCCAGGAGAATAACCTCCTCCTAAACATCAGCAAGACTAAGGAGCTGATCGTGGACTTCACTACAAAGCAGGCGAGGAATTACAAACCCCTCATCATCAGTGGCACGCCAGTGTAGAGAGTGGACAGTTTCCGATACCTGGGTGTCCACATCACTCAGGACCTGTCATGGTCCTGCCACATCAACACCCTGGTTAAGAAAGCCCGTCAGTGTCTCTTCTTCCTCAGAAGACTTAGAGACTTCCATCTGCCACTGAAGGTGCTCAAGAACTTCTACTCCTGCACCATCGAGAGCGTCCTGACGGCAAACATCTGCACCTGGTTTGGGAACAGCACCAAGCAGGACAGACGAGATCTGCAAAGGGTGGTGCGCTCAGCCGGACGCATCATTCAATCAGAGCTCCCTGACCTGCTGTCCATCTACACCAAGCGGTGCAAGTCCAAAGCTAGGAAGATTATGATGGACCTCTCCCATCCCAACAATGGACTCTTCTCACTGTTGAGGTCTAGGAAGTGCTTCCGCTCCCTTAAGGCCAAAACAGAGAGAATGAGGAGGAGCTTCTTCCCCCAGGCTATTCGGGCCCTGAACCAGGTGTAGGACTGGACTCTCCCAAACACATCACTATAAGACTGGACTCTCACACACGTCACCACACGCACCACCACACATTTCCTATAATCCTATAATTCCTATAATTTATAATCTTTATAATCTTTATAATCTCTTCTGCTATTTGCACATTCTTTACTGTAAATTCCTAAGTTAATTTGTAAATTCTGTAGTAATCTGTAAATTGTAAATATTGTAAAACTTTTCTTCTGTCATTTAATGGTCGGGCATTGTACAGCTACAAGCATTTCACCCCCATGTCATACTGTGTATGGTTGTGTGTGTGTGACAAATAAAATTTGAATTTGAAGACTCTTATCTTGGATGGAAGCACCCTGACAAATGTTTCCAAGCAACTCGCAGTCCACACATTAGCGTTATGGGTCGGCTTCACAGAAGAAATTACAAGGGGGCTTATGCAACTTTATTACATATTCAAATGTGGCCCACTCACAATAGAAACACTTTTGTAGTGCGATGATGCCACCAGATAAAACCTTTGCATGTCTGAAAGTTCAAAGGAATGACAAAAACAAGCTTGATGAGACTCTACTGTTATTAAGGCAGAAGGTGACAGAGGGACTGGAACCTATTCCAGCTGTCATAGGACAAGAGGTGGGGCATGTGAGTGGCAACCCTTGAGAGGTCGTGCTACATTGGTTTTACTTCCTGTCTGTCTTCACTCACTTCCTTACTTTGTCAAGGCCTCAGTTTGGTTTCCTTCATGTGCTGCTTGGGTTACTTCAGAGGGGTGAACTGTGACGTGAGTTTTATTAGTTCATGAGCTTTGCTGAGCTTAAAATCTGAGTTTTCAGTGTCAGTGATAGGTGGCTCTGAAGAGGTTTTAGGTTTTGTCAAGCCAGCTAACGCAGAGAAATCTTGACTGTGTTGAACTCGCTTTGTAGTATACCCCACAGGTTCCTCCTGGATCCTTGTGTTTCAGATGTTTTTTGGTTTTATGTTCAACAATTATTTTGCTTTTGGTTTCAGCTGTAAAAGTTTGTTTTAAGTCCTTCTGCCTCTGATGTCCTGCATCTGGGTCTTAGTCAGCCAACTGACACTCAGTGCTATTTTTGTCAAATCTGATAATGGCTGACTAAAAGTGGAATGTGAAAATAAGCTTTGAAACGCATTTAATGACTGTTTTCACATACCCTGACATTTTCTGAGATAAAGTTTAGTTTATACCTCCTAGAGTAATATCTGTCACATCAATAAACTGATGTTGTCTTTGCACAATTTGGTTTATTAGTCCATAACTCCATAAACACAGATCTGCCGGTTTCCGTTGCCTGGCAAAGTGACTGTTAGTGTTTTTTCCACACCAGAGTGCCCCTGCTCTTTTTCCATTTCTGACTCAACACACAGTCTCTCTCTCTCCCTCTCTCTCTTTTTCGCTCACTGTGGCATTTGTGACTTTGATAAAACTTCAGAGTGAGTTTTCTTAATTGTTTCTTGGGCAGATGATCCAAAGCCAAAAACAACAATCAAAAGACTGAGATTCCCACTTTTGATACTTGTACTCTTTACATAGTGAGGGTTCTGTTCTGATTGGTCAGGGCCTTAGAAGTATTTTAAGATTAGTTTATGAAATTTTAAAGTTGAATATGGACATTGAAATGAAGGCCAGGTGACAAGGGAGAGTCTGGCTTAAAAAGTCACTGAAGTCACATCGGAGAGGGTTCCATAGCAACTTGGCATGGAAGATTTTGATTATTGTTCATTTCAGTGGTGACTAATATAAAGTAGGCCTTAATACAGATGATGAAACTGTACTAGTCAAACATGATTTTGCTGTGTGGTCAGTGTTGTTATATATGATCGAGGTACTCATAATGTGTGTAGCCATATCCAGTGTGTGCACAGGTGATGCAATGATTGTGTGCAGTAATGCCCGTTTGTACTGGAAGTTTAAACTTTAGCCTACCAGTTTTTCTTTCAGGGTGTGGACTCTGACCATGAGTCAGAGTCACACTGATGACTCTAAAGGTGGATCAGTAAAGTGGGCTTTTTATGATCTTTCACTAAAACTGTATATTTTATGCTTTAGATAATTGTATTGGTAAGTGAAAAATCACACTGCCTAAACATTGCAATCACTTCTAGATGTCATCTGTAGAAGGTTTTCTTTTGCAGACAAAACAAAAATGAATGCATCAGCCTTTTTAACATTCCAGGGTAAAACAAGCCAACAACAACAAAAGATCTGATTTATAGCTGATTGTTTCACTGCTTCGTGGGACAGCCCACTGGGCTTCCCAGCAGGGGCTACAATACCTATCCAGCCCCTTTCCTGGATTCCTCCCTAGCATAAAATCACAATCACTATTCATAGAAGGCATGCATCTCAAGTTACTGTTGGGTGTTCAGGGCATGATTGCCCTTTAAATACCTTTAGCAAAATGTGAACAATGCTAGTTTATTTAAGTCCACACCTGAGAAATGGAGGGAACTGGGCTGGGGTGCTATTAGTTTACCCCATGGTGTTTCACAGTTGGCTAGCAGCAGGACTAACTATATGTGGGCAGAACCTTTCCCTTTGGTTGATCACACCAGTAAGCCCTCATATTGTGGTCAAAACTAACATATGGGTACACAAATGTTTAATATAAAAATGTGATTTACCAGAGCTGTGTTCTATTTTTTATGTGATTTTTGCAGGTTGAATGCATTGTTTGCATATTATATTTCATCAACCTTTCTATCTGTTCCAATTTCAAATAAGAATGAACCACATTTAAAGTCTTTGCTTTGATTTATAACAGACCCTGTTATGTGGTGCCACTTCTAAGCTTCCCCGGGCTGCCCAGTGACTCTCACAGCAGGGGTTACAATACCTGACCAGCCCCTTTCCTGGACTCCCTTCTATTTATAGATGGCCTATAGCTAAATTTCCCAGCAGATGTTTGTTTTAAAAATGCTGTAAAATTCTCTTAGAAAAATGGGAACGAGGTAGTTGGTATGTGATGACCCATTCATCTCAACCTGCTGAAGTGTGCCATGAGCTAATACATGATCAAACCTTCCAACTGAGCCCAATGGACACCATGCCTGAGGAGCGCAGCACCTTTTGGGCTTGTTAAGGTAGTTGCTTGAGATTTAATGTCTATAGAAGAATTGTAAATTGTTTATATCCTACAAGCATTTTGAATTTGCTGAAATATTTTTTAGATTTCACGACCTTTTCAAGTAATTGCAAGAAACGTGAAGATATTTGTACTTGAGAAATGTCTTGTAGTAATAAACAATGACTGTGTGTGTGTGTGTGTGTGTGTGTGTGTGTGTGTGTGTGTGTGTGTGTGTGTGTGTGTGTGTGTGTGTGTGTGTGCGCGCACATGCACAGACATGTTTTGGTGTACCAACATTCACGTGTGATTGTGCGTGAACCCTTTCTGCTGTGCCATCCATCCCTTACCTGTCACTTTACTGGTCTCTGGCAGTGGGAGAGGCCTCATACTGTGGAATGCCTGTTGCCATTTAAGCTCCATTACTACCTGTTGCTGGCCTATTCTCCCTGCCCTCTATTGCCTGGGGTTCATATTGGATAAGAGCCGTAAAGCCCTGTGTTTCATGGGGCTGGGTTGGGTGTAATTGAAGGGAGGTAGGCCCCTCATTCCCTGCACCACAGGGGGCTACAATCCCAGGCTTGCCCTAGCCTTTGGGCTGCCCCACCAGGCGCTAAAGAGGGTCTAAAGAGAGCGTCGCAGGGGATGATATCAAACACCCTCAGTGTCCTGGGATAACAGCAATAACACCGCAGGAGAGGGAACACTCACACTGGCAAAACACACTAAGTAAGTCTGTCAGGACTTGTTTATTGTGCTGAATAAAGCATTGCTCTCTCTCTCTCTCTCTCTGTGTGTGTGTGTGTTCGAGTGATGGTTTTTTTTTTGGGGGGGGGGGGACTTATTATAAAGCTTTGTTGATTTGTGACTTTGTAAAGAATATCCAAGAGTAGCCAGTGACCAGGAATATACCAAGGGTGTGTGTGTGTGTGTGTGTGTGTGTGTGTGTGTGTGTGTGTGTGTGTATAAACTTATTTGCTTTCTTGCTAGGCTACTGTAGAACAATTTAAAAACTGTTGATGAGCCAAAGCATCCTCACCTCCAAACTGTCCTCACTCTCAGGGTCAAAACTGAACCTGGTCCTCAACAAGATTACAAATGAAGGATACACACACACACACACACACACACACACACACACTTCACATGCACGGCCTAATGGGCCACAGAAAAATAACTTAAGCCCAGACTTGTCCTTCTACATTTGACAAGATGCAACCTTCCTTATTCACACACCTAATAATAACAAAGAGGCCACACTTCAGGATGTGTCAGACAACCTGTCACTGGCAAGGATGACGATGCAAAATCAACAACAAATACTTGCAGTAATCTTTCGTGCAGGGATCACAGTGTTTGAAGAAGTGTCCATGTAACAGTGAGTGAGAAACAATCTACAGTAAGCAGTGTCAATATGAGAGGGCAGGGTCCTCCCTGTGTGTACTTAGTGCAGCTTATCTATGTGTAAGTGTGTGAGAGGGAATGTGTGTGCATGCAGGTATGCATCAGTGTGTTTGTATCCATTTAAGATGGAAGGGTATGTGAAGATTTACACTTTTTGTGCCCATGCATGTGAGTTGGTTTGTATGTCTGCGCTATCCATCTGGGTTTGGGGGTCTGTAGAACCAATAGCATATATAATAGCGAGCTCTGTCTCCTAAATCAGCGGTCCCCAACCTTTTTTGCGCTGGACTGGTTTAATGTCAGACAATATTTTCACGGCCCGACCTTTAAGGTGTCGCAAATAAATACAACAAAATAAAATGATACGACCAAGACAAAAACTGTGGTATTTTGTAAATATAATAATAAACACAAATTCACTGTGTAATTGTGTAACTTGATTAGCAGCGTCCTACAACATTGAGAGTAACGTCCTCCTCTCTGCCCCTTAACGCTCTCTGGTCGCTATGGTAATGCGTAAATATTTCTTTCAAAATAAGACACACAACTACAACACGGGAAAAGACCCAGGGAAACCGAGTTAACAGTATAAACCCGGAAAACCATAAATTGCTCAACTCTCACAACCCGGTACCAAATGACTCATGGACCGGTACCCAGGGGTTGGGGACCGCTGTCCTAAATGTCACATTCCTATGCTGTTCTCAATTATGTTTCTAGGGAAACACTTTTGTACCAGATTGTTTTACTAACATAATGGACAAGTCTTCACAGATCTGTTGCCTGTTTATGTTCATGTTTCCTGCTGTCACCTGTTTTCAACCCATCGATCATATATTGTGCAGGATGGGAGTCATCAGCCTTGCTGGAAATGGAGACTGCAGTTGGTGAAAAAATCTATTTAAATCCAACTAATGATCTTTTCCTATCGAAAAGTGTTTGTTTAACCTAAACCTATCCATACATGGAGTGAGGAACAACACAAAATCAAACATAATAAAACACAAAGGAAAAATCAACTAATTAATGAATAAAAATCCCTCGGAAGAATTCAATCCAAGATTCCTGACCACTCATGAGTCTATATACTAACATACTCTATACTAAAAGACTTAGTAAATATGGTTCCCTCAAAATGTAGCATTGTAGCTGTATCAGACTGTAAGAGACAATTTAAGAGACAATGTTGATCCATGTCACGTGTGTGTGTGTGTGTGTGTGTGTGTGTGTGTGTGTGTGTGTGTGTGTGTGTGTGTGTGCATGCAAATCTGTGAATAAGAGGCATGTAAGTGGAAGTGTGTGTGTGACCCTTTAAATGAACACGTGTCTGTGTGTGTGTCTGCTAAGGTGTGGATTGATGTTAATCCCACTGGAAGGTGCAGCATGACAGTACAAAGCTCAGCTCAGGTGTCTAGCAGGTCATGTTGAGTTAGAGCTAACAGCCTGATTACGATCAGTTATCTTTACTGTCATGAACATCTAGTGTGGCTTGAGTGAGAAACACAGGTAGGACGAAATCTAAAAGACCTGGATCCAGGCTCTCATTACAGCTGCAGGGCTTCTGCACTGTAGCTGACTTTGACCTTTGACTTCACAGCAGATGAGAATTCACCTACAGGGATTAGTCAAGGGTCACTTTATTGTCCTCTGCTGCTAGGTGGCTATTGTGGCACTATTAACGTGTATTATATTAAATGTGAGAAAGAAACATCATGAAACTACTCAAATGTGTGTTGCATATCACTGTTACCCATAAGAATAGTGCATTATCCGTCAGTGCTGCAGTTGAATGGGGTCAGGTTGGCAGCTACATGCAATTTGTTTGAAAGAGTCAATCAAGTGTAATAAAAAGCAAAAATGGCAACTCTATTGTGGTCTTTTGCAGGTCTGTTGCTGTCTACGTACACAGAAATGTACATTTATTTTCTTTCATTTACATTTTTTACATGACTTGAGCACTCTGCATCCTTGCCTTTATGTAGGAATATAACCAGAATGCTTTCAGTTGTGAACCACTTGAGTTGGGTAACCAGTTTCAAACATGGGTTTTGATCCTCAGGGCTGTCAAAATCCGATATATTTTTCCTAGTTGCAGGGAAGTTGCTGTTGCTATTTGTACTCTATTGTGATTGAGCCTTAACTAAATGAAACTTAAAAATAAGAGTATCACTGATTTGTTCATCTAATTAGCAGAGCACAACACAATTAAAGAAGAGTTCAAATGCATGCCTCATTTCAAGAAGAAACACCAGATATCTTATCAAAAGGCTACTGCAAAAGTAGAATCGCCCAGATGCAATGCAAAAACCTTAAATCTTAAACTTTACTAAAGTAGTATCCTAAACCACACACAGTGTGAAGTGTATGCATAGTGAAAATGGCACAAACCTGAAACCCTGCAAAATGCAGATAGCTAAAAAATAAATAAATAAGGTTAAATAGTTAGCCAGACTTAGCCATTTCTGGTGTCAGGTCTGGTGAAACTATAGGGATAAAATAAAGATATTCTTTCCGTAGTTACCAGAAAAGCAAACATTTTTTTCATTGTTGTTCCTATCCTGACACACCAGGTAGAGGCAAGTATATCAAATACATGAGGGCATTATTACTGGAAAATCAAGAGAGCCCTGAGGGTCACCCTTTAGGTGTCAGCTTCAGTGGTATCAAATCAGGTAAGAGCTTGTAACTCTTGCTCATAAACTGTACAGTTTGTGTGTCATAGCATGAGGTGTTCAAACTGTTGTGAAATATGATGAAAAGCTACAGGCTTCTCAACAATCTGTTTTTGTGATTATTCCCAAGAAGTGATTGATGATTCTTTGATGTAATTAACCTGCTTTTCTGGCTGAGCTGCATTGCGTTCTTGGCCCACTCACCATTTTGACACACATATGATGTTAGTGCACATTTGGCACGAACTGTGTGATTAATGCTTATCTGAATGTCTGAGGTGAGAGTTGAAAGAATGTGTTTTCAGGTGTAATTTCTGCCTTGCAGTCTTAGCTTTTCTGCTAAAAGTACTTATATAATTCTCAGAGAATTACATGTATTAATTTAAACAAAATAATTAGTTAAAATTATACTATATTGTAATATCTGTCACCTGTTCCTGTATGCCACATGTCACCTGAAAGGCAGTCCCCTCCTGACAGTTAGACTCATTGAGCTACGTTTTTAGTTCTAAGTATGTAATTTCTCTTAATGACAGCACAGACACCAAAGAACAGCTCTGAAGCAGGTACCAGGTGAGTAAACACCCTTTACTCTAGGCTATAATTATTCTGCTATGTCAGTTTAAATACCTCGTTCTGTCAAATGGTTTCAGTCAATTAAAATTCCTACTCCTCTAAGCACTGATTCCCACATGAACTGTTTTAGAACACAAAATAATGTCAGAGCAGATTTGTGTGACTGTTTATCACTACTTGCACTCTTAATTAGAATCAACAAAACTGATCAGATTTAGTCAAAGAGAACTATGGTAATTTTATTTAGCGTGGGAACACTGAAGAAGAAATCAAGTGGCATGTTTTTTTTAGATGGGTTCCACCTCTAGTCATCCACATATAAGCGGACAGGCTTGAGTCTAACCCGCACCCATCTCCTGCTGTGCCAATTGGAATTCCTACCTCTGGCGTTTCTGCTGGCATTCACACACCAGCACATATGCACTCACGCACACGCCCCCACATACACGAGTGCATACCTCGTTCACCCCAACAACTTGATTGCGTCCTGTAATGATGGTAATGACAGCGAGAGGTGTTTAGTTCAAGCGAGTCAGCGTTGCTCTGTCTTATCCAACACCTCTCTGGTATTTAGCCGGAGGGGAACTAGAGTGTCAAACTGAAACATTGAGGAATAATTTATAAGCTCCAAGAGAAAACAAGATTAGCAGTGATGCAACAATATAATGGATCTTGAGGTGACTGTTGTGGTTCCACAATATAATTAAAACTGAATTAAACTGAAATTAAACTTCAAATCGAGTTTGAGGTAGTAACTTGGCTTCCAAATTCCTCAGATCTCAATCAAATCAAACATCTGTGGGATGTGCTGGATGAAAAAGTCTGATTCACAGAGGCCACGCCTGGTTGCAACAACGTAACTAAAGCAAGCGCTTGGCTCAAATGTAGCTAGATCTGCAGTTTCTTAAGGACTGCATCTGACCTCAACTGACACCAGCTGACAAATCAGGGTGAGTTTTTTATCCTCAACTCAATCACATTTCTGCCTTCTATGAACCAAATGTCAGTTGTTTCATGACATTTGGGCCACATCTAGTACATGCAACACACGTAATTTAACTGCAGATGCAAAAAAGTTGGTCATATTAGGGCTAAATGTGTGTGCTATCTGGAGACACTTCAACTGCTGATGACCTGGTTGAGTGATTATAGGACTCTCCATATGAGCCCTGCAAAAACTCCTTTTCTGGTATTTATATTACTTCATCACAAATTTGTATATCAACAAAATCAGCTTCACCCCTTCTTTTAAACTGGATGGACACCGAAGAGTCTCAAAATTCCATCCCATCAAGCATGGCGGCCAAACTGAGGTCAGTTTAAATAAATGGGAAGTGAAATCTTATCTGACCACAACAAGACTGTAGAGGGTGACTGGAAATATGCAAAAAGAGTAACTGAGGAAAACCATAAAGTTTCTTCTGTACCACTAAGCCATATTTCTTGAGTTCAGCCTGCATTAGCTTGGAGCTTTTTTTAGATGAGTTCTGTGGAACTTGGTGAGAAGATACAGTACAGAAACCATAAACAACAGATTAGCGCTAGGATAGTTTCACAATTCATGAATTCACCAGTACTGTCAACAATGTAGTGCATTTTTGGGTGTGGGTTTATGGAGTCATCATTCACATTCAGATTTTATATTTTTCAGCATAAATCCCTTTAGCGTTCTGCTCAACCAATTGGTAGAGCACATTTTCAGTCCCTATATCTAACTGAGGCCTTCACTGAAATTGACCTACCTTGTTGAGTCTTTTCTACCAATTGGTTTACATCTGTAATGCCAAAAAAAAAAATCCACCAGAAGGCACTGTGAATGGAAACTGTTGGCTCTTCTCATACCTCTCCCAACCAGGAAGTCAGAAACAAAAAAACATCCAACAGTGTTTTTGTTGAAACTAAGGTAGGAAGATATCATTTTTGATATATGATAGTGTTAGAGGACTTACTAAACAGATGTATGTCACTTGACAGCAAGTAAAATTAAATGTTTAATAATTTTTTTTAAAACTGGTCAACCAAACGGTTAATTTGTCCCTTTATGGTGCTAATGCTAACATAACCTAAATGTTATTAAAATTGATTATTTGCCATAAAATCAGACCAGTAGACTCATTTTGTTTATCCATTGCTATTGATAAATCACATTAAGTGTTAGCACAGCAAGAATATGCTGAAAAAGTTTCCTCAGTAAGTCATTTTTGTAACTTTCTGAGTTAATATTAGTAAATATTATAAAAATCAAGAATAACATGTGAAAATTACAGTAGCTGGTAAATTAATATTACTAAATTGTCAAAATTATAATTTCATGTTTAACAAGTACTATATGGACACTAAACAATTATATGGCTAAAACTCATGGTCCTGTGGCATGATACTCATGATACCATCCATCTTCAACCACAGTGTGTTTGAGGTCATGGTTTCATATGAAGCCACAAGGGCTGGCATTCTCCACCAGTATATTGCCAACAAACCAGATGAGTGGGGCTTTAAATTGTTCTGCCAAGCAAGTTCATCTGGCATCATCCACGACTTGCTGCTGTATCAATGGGGATCTACATTATTCAATGTTCCCCTCAGTAAAAAAAGGAACAGAAGCTACCTCTAAGGGGCCAAAGTTGTAAAAAAACAGTATGCAACCCCATAAAAGAACCTCTTCACAAGTTTCAGCTTGGTCCAGAACCTGCACACCTCCTTGGGTGTCAGGTGCATTGATATGACCAAACTGCACCGGTGGTGCTCCCTTGATGGCAGACAAAGACCTGATGAAGAAGGGCCATGGAACCTATTATTACAGGTCTGATGAAGGGCTGATTGCAATAAAATGGTTTGACAAGAAATGTGTCAACTTTCTAAACAATGCCTGTGGGTTCATGCCTCTTTCATCTGTCAAACGGTGGAGCCAGTGACGGTGAGTCCAATGCAAAGATCACCATTCCATGCCCATCACTCATCCCTGTATATAATTAGCATATGGGAGGAATTAAACTTTCTGATATGCTATTACACCTGTATAAGACAAGTTATAGGTTACAAGTTAAGTAGATGGCATATTCTACTGTTCGGATACATCCTTGACTTGAATACCTGGTCTACAAGAGGGACTGTGCCCTACTGGACCAGAAACCGATGGCTCTCAAAAGGTTTCCACCTGGCTGTGTCTGAACCAAGTTAACAAGCCAGCATCTAGAGATGGACAACCATGATTCAGCTCTCCAAGACCACAGAATCAATGCTACACCCTAAAACCCCAACGACCAAAACCACAAGCAGATGTGCATGATTTGCACTGTTTTTATTTTATTTTTTTAAAAACAAAAATGATTTTGCAGAGTAGCATTCAATCAGAAGTGGCCTGATTTTGAGTATTTTGTGCTGTAGCACATTTTTCACATTTGCAGATTAGAAAACTATGTATTTTGTTGTTTGATATAATACTTTCCTTTGATGGAATGAAAACAGCAATGTTCACTGCCATGCTACTAGAAATAAACTGTATCCAATGCCCTAGATAGTTTTTGTTATTAATTTAATTATAATTTGGCCCTTTATTTGATTTTTTTCAACTGTATTATCTAATGTACTTGTATTTGCATGACATTTCATACTTTTACCATTAAGTGACATCTCAACCGTTTGGTAGAGATCAATATTTTAAAAACTACAGGGTCTATTGAAAAAAAATATTGATTGTCGTTATTACTCACCCAAATCAATAAGAAATGCAAACACAAAAAGTTTCCATTGCTTTTTTCTTGGTGTGGACCTCAAAGGGATAACAAAGAACAGCCATCATGTAAATGCATAGATGTTGCAAGTAATAGCATCTACATTCTCATTTTATTTCAGTTTATAGATAAACTTTTTATCATTGTATATTTTGTTTATTACTTTGCAACTCAAGAGGCAGACATCCAATGAAAATGTAGTAACTTCAGGAGGGTATGATGTTTGAATGGTGTGAAACTAACTGGGGTTTTCATGAAGACAGTTGTAAAGTTAGCTCTGTTTATTGTTTGTTTGTGTATGTGTCTGTGTCATGGCTGTGTGCGGGGAGGCAGGGAAAAGGACCCAAAATGCAGACTCACAGAGGCAAGGGTGAAACTCAAAACAAACAGCTTTATTGCAGTTGCAAATTGAACCGGAGACAACTATACTGGAAAAACATAAACTACCAGGCAGGCAAACAGGTTAACGCTGATTACACTGACGAGACAGGGAGAGCACAAACAGAACACACTGACAAAAGACACAGACCTTCAAAATAAAACAGGAAATACACAGACTGGACTCAGAGATGCGGTACAGACAGGACAGAGGGAACACATGGGCAGACACAAAAAAGGGGGAGCACAAGACCAAACTTCTTAAGAACCAAAGGGTGTAAACCCAAACACACAATCAGCACAAACTAGAACAAAGGGTCATAATAACAACAACAAAATAATAAAAAATAAACACAAAACGCTGCGTCAAATGACCCAGGACCGTGACAGTGTGCGTCACGTTCCAGAGAACTTGACTGAAAAACTGTAACGTACTAAGTAATCTTCTTTTTGATGCAGACTTAACAATAGCCTGATCTCAGTGTGAGTTTGACAATTCATTTTTAGATTCATTTCTTTGTCTCTGCAGGTGCAGTCAGACTGGATTTCCATCCTCTTTCATGGATTCAAAAACCATTTGTCCATTTGTTCACACCACGTTTATTAAGACTTCATAATTACAAACAATGTTCCCTCTAAACTGCGCGCGTGCGCAATTGGGCACTGCTGGCACGGTCTCTGCACACAGAAAATCTGCGTTGCGCACAGAAAAAAAAAATCGAACCTGAATTGAAATTAAATTTAAAACTTCAACAATTCTGTTTTGCAGTGTTAGTCAGTAAGTGACTGGCTGCTCCCGTATGGGATTAGAACCTTATCCCATAGTCCAGCCAATGATGCGATTCACATTCGTATATACGCAGCTAATCAACGTCGTTGACAGGCTATGACAGCGTCCTTATGTGCGTGGCTGATGTGGAGTGAAGCCACGTTAATGACAATGTGTACAACCATTGGAGATATGAGCAGGACAGACGGAACAATTGACAGAAAAAGTGTGGACGTTATACCAGTTTTTAAATTGTGTTGATAGGCCACGTAAAACCAGAGTTATGATAAAAATATATGCAAGGTTTGGTTTTCTTCCTGAATACTATCGTTGTTTATATTTACTGCAGGAAGAAACGGTAAAAACGGCGTTTTATAAGGAAAATGCTGGAAAGCACTCTCCACCTGTGAGCATAAACAAAACCAAAAAACCCTCACCTTTTCCTATTGGTCGAAAAATGTACCATGTTGACCAATCAAAAAATGATATGGCAACATGGCATTTAGTTGTTAAGAAAGGGGGGAAGTTTTAGGAGTGACGGCGGTGTTTTGAGATGTGAGAGATTTGCAACGTTTAGCGCAAATCTTGTGTAGTTAGTGTGTAGTCAGTGTGTAGTGTAGTCAATAGTTTTGTTGTGTGTGTCAGAACAATGAGGCGACTGCTGAATGTTACAGGTGTTACAGGAGTGATACATCTCCTGTTGTCAGGCCTGCAGGTATCAGGCTGTTGTTCTCCTTTATCTCATAGTGGACAGAAATTATTTTTTGTTGTGGCACAAATAATTTGTGTGGCATCAAATTTGATGCAGAACAGCTGATTGTTCTGTAAATAGTTTGAAATGTTTATTTAAAAAAATGCCTTGGCTGCATTTAAACAGCTGCAAAAACGTTGTTGTTTGCATAACTCAGTTACTTTTTTGAAGAAGTAACTATATAATTAATTGCCCAAGATTGGTCATTATATATTGTATTTTGCAGACAGAGAGTTACAGGACTCTCTCCCAGACCACAGACTCATAATACAAGTCAGAGCTTTATAAAAAAAAAAAAAAAGAAAGAAAAAAAAAAGTTGTGTTTTCAAAATTGGAGTTCAAGTTATTTTTTACTTCCAATAGTGTTAACATACTACACAGGTCATGAACAAGATTTTTTTTTAATTTTCATTGTAATTGGGCTAAAGCAGTTAATTAAAAGTAGTCTGACATAAATGCTGTAATTTGATTATTTTAATAAACCATCTAACTTGGATGGATTCAATGCTGGCGGGACCACAGTGCACACGTCTACTGTTGCTCACAGTGGTCCAAGGGACCGCTCAGGGAGTTTGTGTGTTCGCTCAGACACATGAAAAATTAGAGGGAACATTGATTACAAACACAAATATCGATTATGAAAGAAGTATATTTCCCAGAGCAAATACACTTCTAGGTGTGACTCCACACCATTTGTGAATTTGCCAGTGTTTACTTTCCTATAGCTTCCAGAACCATAGCTTATGTAACCAATGCACAGACCAGAGAAATAATATACCAGAGTGCAGACAGGAGCTGCAACAGGAACTAAATAATTTACTCTTCATCTCATCAGGTTAATGATATGATCTTCAAGGCATGAGCTCTCTTGCATTTCTCCAACTTGCACTTTTTCTCTGACTGATATAAATATTTCCCACACAATTTTGTCTCCACTGTTCACCTCAACCGTGGAAGTAGAATGTGGAGGGAAACCCCCCTGGAATCCCCATTTTCTGTGTGGCCTGTGAACCCCAGTTCAAATGGTCCTCAGACATTCTGCCCACATCCTCACAAGAACAATCAAAACAGAATCCTTTCACACACACGTATATACATATATATATAGAGAGAGTACACAACATGGATTTAGTAGTTGAAAAAAACATCTAAATCAACCCCATCAGCCCTACATTCTCTATGTAAGTATTTAGTGCAGTGGTTCTTAACCTGGGTTCGATCGAACCCTAGGGGTTCGGTGAGTCGGTCTCAGGGGTTCGGCAGAGCCTCCGCCATGACATGCATGGCTCATTTTGTGCACCAGTAAAAAAAAAATCACATTTTATTTTTCACTAAAGAGGGGTTCAGTGAATGCGCATATAAAGCTGGTGGGGTTCGGTACCACCAAAAAGGTTAAGAACAACTGATTTAGTGGAATGGTTCTTCCCTGGTCAAACAATGTGGTTGCAACTGAACATACAAAAAGTCCTCGAAATTTTAATTAAGTCAAACCTGCTGCGGCTTTTCTTGATACGCTGTATGAACACAGACTGAATGAGGCCATACATGGCCAGGCCAGACCACTAACTAGTCCCCACTGGTACCTCTTATTAATGTGGGGCTAACTGATGGAGACAAGCCAAAGTGGGGGAAGGAGACTGGATCCCCCTTTGGAACTACTGTGACTCTTTGAGTTTGTGCATGTTCTTCCCTCAGTGGAGGAAATGCTACCCCTCTGGAGACTACAGTACCATTAGCATGAAGACGGAAACTGGCCGGCTTTGTCTTCCCAACTTCCCATTGGAGCGGACATGGCAAATATAAAGTCAGAGATAGAGGATAGAATAAGCAGGCAAAGGAACTTTCTGACTGTGTGGTTAGTTGTTGGAGACGTTTAGGTAAACAAACCCCTGAACTGAGTATCTCAGCACCCAACAATTGTCTTTTTTTTTCTTTTTTAAAAAACTAAAGTAGATGAATGATAAAAATATACTTTGACCAATTCTACCATTCTGTGTGTTAACCAGTGACAAGTTTATTTTAGTAACGGGTTGTGTAAAATAATCTTTTTAGCTGGAGCTTTAAAGCAAAAATACAGTTAGGTCCATATGTATTTTAACACTGACACTGTTTACTGAAACATGTTCCAATTATAGTTATATAATGGACATAGACATAATGTGTAGACTCTCATTTTTAGTATTCACATTTAAACTGGATAAATGGTTATCTCAGTTAAGAAGATAAGAGGTGTGGTGCTTACATTTGGAAGATTTTGCTGTGAACAGACAACATGCAGCCAAAGAAGCTCTCCGTGCAGGAAGAAACTGCGAAAACAGAAAAAAAAAACCATCAGAGAAATTGCTACAATATTAGAATTTGCAAAATCTACAGTTTGGTACATTTTGAGAAAGAAAAAAAGGCGCTGGTGAGCTCAGCAACACAAAAAGACCTGGATGTCCACAGCAACAGTGGTGGATGATCGCAGAATCATATCCATGGTAAAGAGAAACCACTTCACCACATTAAACCAAGAGAACAACACTTTCCAGGTGGTAGGTATATCGATACCCAAATCTAACATATAAAGAGAAGACTGCATGAAAGTAAACACAGAGGACTCACTGCAAGCCACTCATAAGCTTGAAAAATAGTAGTTTGAACTTGGCTATACAAAAAACATCTAACAAAGCCAGCACAGTTCTGGAAAAACATTCTTTGGGCAGATGAAACCAAGAATGATGGCAAGAAATTGGAAATGGAAAGAAGTGATGATGTGACACAGGACAGAAGCAGCCAAATTAATTCTGAGGTGTTTGGAGACATACTGTCTGCTCAAATCCAGCTAAATGCAGTCAAATTGAACATACATTTCACTTGTTGAAGACTAAACTTCAGACAGAAAGCAAACAAGCAAACAGAACTGAAAGCCGCTGCAGTAAAGGCCTGGCAGAGCATTAAAAAAGGAGGAAACCCAGCATCTGTTGATGTCGGTGAGTTCAAGTCTTGCTGTCATTCCCAGCAAAGGGTTTTCAACCAAGTATTAGAATTAGTATTAGAATTGAATTATAGCTGGGAGTCTGCACTTCAACTTCATTTGAGTTGTTTCATTTAAAATTCATCGTGGTGATGTACAGAACCAAAATTAGAAAAAGTTGAAACAATCTCTGTTCAAATATTTATGGAACTGTAGTGATGAGAATTTGCAAATTAATGATAATCCATCTCATAAATTATGACACACTGGTCTCCCCTACATAAGCTGCCTTTATGGGGTAGAAGTATTACTCTTTCGGATCAATACCAAAATCTGCAGCATTGCACAGCACTAAAACACAAACTCACAGTCACACTGATCCTGTATTTCATTGCTCCGACTTGACAGTGTCAAGAAACAGAACCTTAATCACTAACTGCCAGTCAACCATATGAGGAGCAGCTGCAACCCCGTGTCTGACACAGAACCTGCTGCATCATGTTCAAAAGATTGGAGTTTAAACCAGCAGAGGAATAACAGAGTGGAGGTATTCCCACCTGATGAACCATTAACAATATAAAAGCTTCCAAGTGCTCCATTAGCGCCTTTAGTCCCAGTGTTAACTTTACAAAAGTGAGATGACTTGCCAAACCCTTTTATAATACACTATTTGCTGCACTATTATGATTCAACATTCAAACACACAATATTTAATTTCTAACAGGTGCTGGATGAAGCTTGAATGCTATCAGGTAAAAAAATTATAAAGGTAGATACGAGTTTGGGCTGCGAGCCAAGAGTGATTATAGACTTTCTGATAATGTTTACCAGTGCACCTGCAGAGTGTGGAAAGCAAAGCAAACAAAGGACACCAATTACTGTTGGCCTGAAGACACAATGGTACATGCGGATAAAAGCACACTGTCAGCATGTCTGAGTTTTTGGAGACGTATCACAACTGAGGCTCTTTAAATTCTGTGCGGGGGGAAATATTTTTTTCATGACTAGGATTTCTATATCAATATAGTACAGTAATACCAAACCATTTTGATAAGCTTGTGAAGAAGTTTTTTTTCTATAGTCATCACTGATATGTACCATGTGTTTATTTCAAATTGAAAAGTTTTCATGACAAGTTTAGAAGCAACCAAACACTGATCAAGTACTTGGAGCTCTTATTCCTCTAGAGCTGCATTTTAGTCCAAAGATGTTGGGATCATTAAGACAGTCCTTTGCACTCTTAAATATTCTTTCATTATCAAGATTTTGGCCACCCCACATACTGTCTAAAGGTTAGTTTACAGTCATAAAGTTCTTTGTTGTGATTACCATGATGCCCTGTTTCAACTTCTCCTGAACAAAAGGTGTCCCCACTCAGAAAATAGCCTCTGTACCTGTGCTGGAATAGAAGAAGTCAAGACAAAAAAAACTTTTCAATGTTTTCTCCAGCGTGCTTGATCTTTTCTAGGTGCAGCAGCATTTCCCTTTATAAAATACTGATAAATCCATGAAATGATAAACCTACCCTCTTGTACACTTGTGTCTTCAACCTGGACATGACAGCCATGCAGTCTGCACCTGCTTGACAAAAATCAAGACGTGTATTAAAATCCTAAATGATACCACAGCAGGGCAGCAGTTATTATGTCACTTTTGGCACACCTCCATTCTCAAGGGCTATAGTGGTGAACATGAACTAGGTGTCACCAGAGACCAAATAATGTAGTTGTCAACGTCAATGTAGCTGCCATGGTATCACCCACTGGTTTCTGAAATCTCACTCCTAGCAGCAACAGCAGAAAGGCTCATCTTGAGGCAGATGAGCCTTTCTGCTGTTGTCATGTTTGGTGCAACCCCCCCCCCAAAAAAAAAAAAAAAAAAAAAAAAAAAAACCCCAGAGGTGACTTATTATGATTGACAACTCATCACCCAATGATTGTGAGATCATCCAGGTAATCCTCCATTCTGAAACATGGCATGTTTGAAATAGAAAAAATAGACTTAATTTTTTGCTTAATATGCTCCCAAATGATTGACTGGGACACTAAACTCATCAAGAAAGTGTTCAAAGAGGTCAAGAGAGAAAGCCATTTTCCCATAGACTTGTATAGAACAGGAAGTCTTTTTGCAACCACAGCTATCGCCATCTGGTGGCCTTCAGATAGAATGCAAGTTTTTTTTGGCGCTTGGCTTCATTTTTCTGAGCCTGAAGGTAGAGTCCCGATCAAAAGTTTAAGACCATTTAAAAAATGGCAAAAAAAATTTTGCATGATTGGAAAGAAGATATGGAAGTGAGACATAACATTTTTTGAGCATGCAATTTATTAAAAACAGCGCTTGAACTGAAACAGGCAGCTTTACAGCTGATCAAAAGTTTAGGATCACATGCCTTTAAAAGGCTAGATCTGTGCAAAAATGTGCATTCACTGTCAATTTTCTGTCAGGTAGTCACGGTGTCATGACGTTCTAATGGGAAAGGCAAAAAACTTTCCCTTTTTGAACATGGTTGGGTGGCTGAACTGCATAAACAGGGTCTCTTGCAGCGCACCATCGCTGCTGAGGTGAGACGCAGTAAGACGGTTATTTGGAATTTGATGAGTGATTCTGAGGGTTATGGAACAAAAAAGTCAAGTGGAAGACCCTCAAAAATTTCACCAGCACTGAGCCAGAGGATCCAGTTGGCTGTCCATCGAGACACTGGACGATCCTCGACCCAAATTAAGGCTGTTACTGATGCTGGCTGCAGCTCCATAACCATCACACGGCACCAGAGACTGATGGGCAAAAATGACTTCAAAGGCTTCGTCTCTTTGAACGCCACAGAACTGACTGTTTGGACTTTGCAAGAGAGCACCAAACATGGGGGACTGAAAGATGGAAGAAAGTTCTATTCTCTAATGAAAAGAAATTTAACCTTGATGGTCCTGATGGTTTCCAATGTTACTGGCATGACAATCAGTTCCCACTTGAGATGTTTTCCATGCGCCACAGAGGAGGGGGCGCCATAATGGTCTGCGGTGTGTTTCCTTCAGTGGAAGAATGGAGCTTCAGGAGGTGCAGGGGCGTCAAACATGTCCAGATGTTGCAGACAGCATCCCTCATGACTGGGGGCCCTCGTCTGTGTGGTAACGACTGGGTTTTTCAACAGGACAACGCTACAGTACACAATGCCTGCAGGACAAGGGACTTCCAGGAGAAGACATCACTCTTTTGGACCATCCTGCATGTTTCCCTGATCTAAATCGAATTGAGAACCTTTGGGGATGAATGGCAAGGGAAGTTTACAAAAATGGACAACTGTTCCAGACTGTAGATGCCCTTCGTGCGGCCGTCTTCACCACTTGGAGAAATGTTCCCACTCACCTTATGGAAACGCTTGCATCAAGCATGCTGCAACATTTTTTGAAGTGATCAACAATAATGGTGGAGCTACTCATTCATGTTTGAAACTTTTATTTCTGTTTTGGGTGGTTTACAGGGTTTTTTGTTTTGGAGTTGTGGTCCTAAACTTTTATTCACCTAAAACAGCCTGCAGACAAAACATTTTTGTAGCAAAAATGTTGTTTTTGTAGCAAAAATGGTTTTTGTAGCAAACATTTTTGTAGCAAAAATGTTTTGTCTCTCTCCCATTTCTTCTTGTTGCATGTTCAAGCTCATCTTGGAACTTTGTTAAGATCCAACCATGCAAAATAGGATTGTTTTGCCATTTTTCAAGAGCAACAAACATACAGTCTCCATCAAATGGCCCATTCACTCATTTTTGAGCGACCTTTGCTAAAATCGGCACTCAGCTTTTTAAGAGGTTAATTAATTAATTAAGAGGTTATTAATCTATTTTCTGAAGCAAAAATTAGTCTTTAGTAGAGCTAATGGGTTTGCAGCTAAGACTCACAAAAAAGGTGAACTGAGGTGCCAATGCATCACCCTTTTCATTTAATTTTGATTTTATCATATTTTGTTGAAACATACTAAGCAAGCCATCTATATTAATGTGTAGGGAGATATTTCTATGGATGTTTTATTACTTAAGCAAATGAAAACAATCTCAAGACCTTCTTTTGCTTCTTTTCTTTCTTTCTTTCTTTTTTTTGGCTGCAACACCACCACTATTTACTTCATAATTAGGTACTGATGAAATACTGCACACACAATAATTATAGTTCCAAGTTCATTTAACAAGAATGCCAATGAAATGCTATCAGCACAGTGCTCAGTTTACTCTCTTATCAAGGATTTCACTAAGCTACATTACACACAAGCAAATTGGCATCAAAGTGGTGTGCATTACTGCATCATTAGACTAACTCGTGTTTGCCTGCACAATATGTGTATGTAGTGGTGCATGAGCTTTGGTGTGTGTGTGTGTGTGTGTGTGTGTGTGTGTGTGTGTGTGTGTGTGTGTGTGTGTGTGTGTGTGTGTGTGTGTGTGTGAACTTGCAGACACAAAGCTATGTGCAAGAACTTTCCGGCTTGAAGCACTGTGGCATCTGTCCAGTGTAGTCTGCTTTGCAGGATTAGAGGAAAAAAACATACAAATACATATAAACAAACATGAATCAAGGCACGTATTGTTAATTCCCTCGAGAACGTGACCACAAACTGGCACTGTAATGCAAAGAGGAAGTGTTGGGTCTCGCTGCCGAGGAACTTCAAAGCCCAAGATGGGATGCTCATTTGCTCAGAGAGATTTTCTATTAAGATGCTATTGCAGCAATGCACCACAGCAGCACGATCACACATCCAGGAAAACCCACATTTAGAATCTTGTCGTTGGTCATTGTTTGACCTCATTCTTTTTCACAATGTTCCTTGGTATCAGTGCTCACTCACGTATTTGCATATTTTGGTTTTTTGAAGTCTTTGGCTTGAGGAAGAGACAGTATATATATATGTGTGCATATATATGTGTGTGTATATATATATATATATATATATATATATATATATATATATATATATATATATATATATATATATGTATATATATATATATTAGGGGTGCAACGATATTCGTATCGATATTGAACCGTTCGATACAGTGCTTTCGGTTCGGTACGCGTATGTATCGAACAATACAACATTTGTAATTTATTTTATCAACTTTCCTTCTGACGATGCTGTCTGTGTGGAGCGCTCAGTGAATCTGCGTTCGACTACTCCGCCTAGGCTGCACTGTCGAGCGCAGATCCACTGAGCGCTCCACACAGACAGCATAGTCAGAAGGAAGAGCGCAGGGCACCTCCCCCACCCTCATTCAGATCTGGCGTTTGGAATTATTTTGGTTTTCATGTGACGTATGACCCTGAAGGTAAGCGAGTCATGGACTAAAGTAAAACAGTATGTTGGATGTGCCATGCAATGCTCAATTACATGGGTGGGAAGTAGTGTGTTAGCGCAGTTAGCTCATTAACGTGTTAGCCGTCTAGCCCCATGCACGGGGCGATCGGCGGTAGCTCGTTAACGGAGATTTGCCATGTTGTGGTGTTAAGGTCATTTCAACGAGATTAACCTGAAAGCACTAGTGGGAACACAACGAATATGACTGCACATTTACGCCGACATCATCCTAGTGCAAAGACAAAAACAACAAGCATGCTACTAACTTTAGCCGAGTCATTTAGACAGCTGTTAGCACATGATTCTCCTTATGCTGCTGAGAATATAACCCAGAAGAAGCGGATAGTATAGCTTTTATTTTGGAAAGAGACATTTCTCTGTAATAAACTCTCTTTTCCAAAGATGCATGATTCCTCAATCAGATACAGGGCTTGCAATATCGCTAGCCTGACGTCCTGGGGCTAGCGATTTTTTCAGTCGGGCTACCAAAATCTATCTCTTCCCTGCCCGTCGGGCTATTGTAAGAAGGAAAAATATATGTCAATGCTTTTGCATTCTTTCAGAAATGTAGCTGGGTAATTATGTCATTGGCATCGGTGAGCCACTGTCAATATGTGACATATTGAAATCGCGTTTGAATTTGCGCTTGTTTTTTTGCTTTCACTTTGCAATCGTGCGAACTGTGTATAGAGAGCGACAGCACTGATCTGTGAGTGATGATAATTTGTGCACCAATTCCTCTGACATCGTCTTATTAATCGTTAGCTTACTATGCAAACATGACAAGTGAAATCTCCCGCAGCTTAAACATGTGAGAGGTTGATCGCGCAGAGAATCGCTGAGCTTATGTGAGTCCGTGTGTAAAAGCAGCAGGATTTATATTTGACTACGATGACCTGGATGACTGAGAACCTTCACAGACAGATATATATTTTAGTTCTGCTGAGCCAAATAAGACAGGTCAGGGTGAAGAAGTGACAGCCAAAGAAAAGCTTACCACAAAACGGAGAAGTTATGACAAATCAGACTATAAGGCAAAAAGAAAGTGCAGCTTTATGGTTTCATGGACAAAATTATTTCTGTGGCTGCAATATGACAAGCTAAATAACCAGGGCTGCACATAAGTGGTCCGCAGGTGCGCATTCGCTGTCAAAATAAAAAACACGCACAAGGGTTAGGGTTAAATTTAAAAACTGTACTTTTGAGTTAAAATATATATTTATAATTTTAATAAATGACAAATTAAAAAGGCATGAACATTTTTTTTGTATCGAAAAAATATCGAACCGTGACACCAAAGTATCGAACCGAACCGAACCGTGAATTTTGTGTATCGTTGCACCCCTAATATATATATATATATATATACATTACATGCCTGAGTATAAACACTGATAGCTTCAACAGCAAATTTGTTTGTCTTAAACTTTGATATACATCTCCAAGTCATGTGTTTTTTTGTCAAAGCTTTCAAGTTTCCAAGTGATTCATGTCCAGTCATAATCTCTCTGGCCACATTCTTAGCTTTCCTTTCTGGGTTTACAGTGTGTGTTATCAAAAAAGCAAACCGATTCAGGCAAAACCACTCGGTATGTTCCTTACTTAAAAACCACATTCTTTCTATAAACCATCATATAAACCTCATAAATTTCCCTTCCTGATGGTTTAGCCATCTGGGACAGAAGGTTTGTGTGTGTCTGCATGTGTGTAGGTGTGTTTGTGTGTGTGTTTGTATTCTTGCCTTGTTCTGCACAGTCATTATGTCCATACAGACAACTCAAAAACATAATTGACTGATAAGGAAGAGGAGACGTGATGAATTAACTTCATCTTATCCCACAGCACGCACGCACGCAAACACACACACACACACACACACACACACACACACACACACACACACACACACACATACACACACACACACACACACACACACACACACTACACTTAGAAATGACAAGCTTCTCTTGGCGGACTCTGATAGGTTATCACAGGCCAGGCAGTACAAACAAAAGGCAGCCAAGTCTCTGGACTAAGAAGAAAACGTGATCAGATATGCACACAAATATGTTAATAGTGTACCTGCACAAGTGCATAATTAAATGTTTGTGTGAAGGAGGAAGGAAACAATGATAAAGAAGTACACAAATAAAGAGGAGAGAATGAAACACTATGCTACCGGCAATTTTTGCACTAGGGTCAACGGGGACGCTTGTAACATTTCTTTTTTTTTTTCTTTTTTACATATTTAGAATTGGATACATGATAGAGAATCGATGGAAATTCCCAAGCTATCATTTGAGAAAAACGACAAATATGTGTCCTAAGTAATAGTATAATGGCTATCTTCTTCCTAATAAAAACAAGACTATAATATTAATTTAATGGAAGAAGTCAGAGTAGATAAGTAATGGTAATTGTAGAACTGAAAAAGTACATTGTATTAACCCACTATATGTCAGATGCATTCTTCAAAAACACCTTAGTTTGATAGTGATATTCTGTTACAAAGTGATGCAGGTAATTGTTCTGTTCTCTTAATGTTGGATCTTACGGCGGCTTTTGATACTGTTGACCATTTTATTTTACTTAACAGGTTGAAATACTCGGTCGGTGTCTCTGGGACTGCATTGAAATGGTTCTCGTATCTCTCTGACCGATTTTCCTCTGTGGCAGTTTCTAAGTATAGATCATCTTCTGCGTCTCTGTCTTTTGGTGTGCCACAAGGCTCTGTGCTGGGGCCATTACTGTTTTTAGTTTATTTACTCCCTCTCCAGCACATTCTGAGCCCTTTTGAGGATATTTGTTACCATTGTTATGCGGACGATATCCAACTCTATCTTTTAAGCCGGAGGAGGTTTCTAAGCTGCGGCTTTTAAATGTGTGCTTGGAAACCATTAAAGGCTGGATGGCTGAAAACTTCCTCCAACTAAATGATAACAAAACCGAAGTCCTCTTATGTGCCCCAGATAGACATAGACCCAGTATAATAAATGCTCTTGGTCCTCTTTCAGCGTTTGTAAAACCATCTGTCAGGAACTTAGGGATTATCCTTGATCCTACTCTTACGTTAGATAGTCATGTTAAATCTCTTGTTCGGTCCTGCTTTTATCATTTAAGAAATATCTCTAAATTGAGCTCTATAATATCCTATACCGAACTCGAGATTGTTATTCATGCTTTTATTTCATCACGATTGGACTATTGCAATTCCCTGTTTACTTGTTTAAACAAAGGTTCCTTGGAGCGTCTGCAGATCGTTCAGAATGCTGCAGCAAGACTTTTGACGAAAGTTTCTAAATATTCACATATAACACCGTTGCTTAAGCAGTTACATTGGCTTCCTGTTGAATCTAGAGTCCATTTTAAGATTTTGGTTTTAACTTTTAAGGCTATTCAACAACAAGCACCACCATATATTATTGAACTTTTGCAGCCCTATGCCCCTAGTAGGTCTCTGAGGTCGAGTAGTCAGGGCCTACTTGTCATTCAGTATACGAGACTGAAAACTAGGGGTGATAGAGCTTTTGCTACTGTGGCCGCTCGACTTTGGAACTCCCTTCCTCAGGACCTACGATCCGTTGATTCATTGATTACTTTTAAAAAACAGCTAAAAACTTATCTTTTTAAAATTGCTTTTTGTTAACTTTGTTTGTTTTTTGTCTTTTAATCTGTTATATCTGTAAAGCACTTTGTGATGTCTATCTAGAAATGTGCTATATAAATAAAATTTTACTTTACTTACTTTACTTTTACTTACTTTACTTATTGCAGTAGTTTTGTGGGTGTTTTTGAGTTGTGGAAAACATAATTTCAGTTTTGTTCAAACGTCATGTATTGGAGGCAATGCATTCAAGTTAGAAATAAATTTTTCCCCCCAGAAAAATAAAGACTTGAAATGCTTTAGAGTACAGCACCGAGGCTGTTTAACTTGTGAGATATTGATCTGGTCAGTTAAGTATCAGAGGGGGTTGTTAATCAGTTTCAGCTGCTTTGATGTTAATGAAATTAACAACAAGTGCACAATAAGACAACCCCCAAAACAAGAATTTTGTTTTACAGGTGGTAGATACTGACATTTTCCCCTCCTCATATTTTCTGGGGTTTTTTTTTGTTTTTTTGTTTGTTTTTTCACTGGTTTTGCATTTGGCTATTGTCAGTGAAGTGCGAAGCATATATATTATATAGAGTTTCAACAGCAAAGTTCATCATCAACATACATGACACTCAAGGTGCTTGCAGTAGTAACCCAGGGATAATTGTAACAGTTGCCTCTGAGTAACATGTTACAACTGCCTCCAGAGTGGCGCACACGTTACACTCTATTCTAGCTCACAGCACCCAAATTGTCATGGGTCGTTCCTGTTAATTTCTAACACTGATGAGTTGTCAATCATAACACGCAGAAAAAAAAAAAAAGGTAAGTTTAAAATCACAATCACTTAAACTGTAGGCAGCAGGGGGGGAAAATACTTTAGATCCAGAAAGTTACATTTTAAATCAAAATCTGTTTTGGTCCTTACAATTTCTGTAAAAGTAATGTAACTCTGCACTTCTTCCGCTGCAGAGAGAAAATCTCTGCAAGTATGTGCAGAGTAAGTATGATCACTCTTGTTTCAGCTTTAAGGAATTCAGTGTGTTACAGCCGCCCCCAGTCTCCCCTACTGGTTGGTCAGTATAACTGGTTCGTTTGTTAATTTGTTTCAACAAATCCTTCATTTTCTTAATATTACACTTAAGCCTAGAAAGTATCATTTCTTTTACTGTATATTCATAAAGATCACTTTTGTATGCAAAGCTAGTCATATTATTGTTTTAACAATTTGCATTGGGTGTACTATTCCAAAGATTTAAGTACTCTGATTGTTATCTGACATGTCCATCCTACAATACACTGACAGAAGCTAAATTCACTCAAACTGAAATACACTACCATCTGGTGGTGTGTGGCAGTAAGACACATCATTCCTGCACAGGGGGTATGGACTCTTTCGTTATTATTTGAATAAAAATCATATATTTTCCATCAAAAACAATTTTGCACATGCAGATTCAATCTTGATCGGAGCACATTTAACTCTCAGTAATCTGAATCCTGTTGTAAAGACAGCTGTGCTGGTCCTTTCTCAGGTGCACATTGTGCAATAGCTTTGAGAAGTAGTTTTATTTCCAAACATTACGTAACTTTGCCACTGCTGTAAATGTGGCTGATTGCCAGCGTATCAGCTCACTTTAGATAACTATCTGTATTGAGTTACTAAATCATAATAAAAAGGCTCACTCTTTGGCTCCAGCTGTGAAGCATTCTCCTGCTCTGAATGGCAGACAAGACTTGCTCATCATGGTGGGTGAGTTTGAATGCCGGAATGGCATTTCTGTAGTGCTTTTCAAGTCTTTCTGACTTGCTTTGCTTCTCACTCAAAGCAACCAGTAAGACTATAAAGAGGAATGATGCCATCAGATGAAAGTAAACATTAAAAGACTCAAACGATGTCTTTTCTGGTGACAGCACAAAACTCTTTGAAAAACAAAATCTAGTTGACCTCTAGCACTCAAATGATTTTAAAGGCTTAAATTTTAGGTTTAAAATGTAACCCTTTAAATTAGGGGTTAGTATTAAAGGCAAACACTCATCAAGAAATGAGACCCATCCAAAATACAGTTGAGAAATTAAAAGTTTTTATGAGTTGAATAGCTCATCTGGACCTGACCCTAACCATTAAGAGAAAATCTAATGCACATCACCTTGGGGCATCCTCAGAGCCAGAACAAAACAATGGCACATCAGTCATAAAAAGACAGCTCCATTAAAACATGAGAGCACACATCCTGATACCTGACCTGCATTCATGCTGTTTTGATAAGATCGACCTCATAAATGAGTACGAATAGGCTGTAAAACCGAGCTGTTTAATTACTGTTTCTCTTTCACAACTTCACATCTTGAGGTTAAGCAAGAATGCGAATGTGAGCAAAACAGAAGTCAGTTTGGTTGCATGGCAAAGCTGTCAGCACTTTCATACGTACGTGGTTAAATGCTTTTGGTCTGGTTAAGATTATGTAAATGTCGGCATGTGTTCAGGAAGACTGATTTCCATTATTTAAATGATGAATAAACACACTAGGATTATTGCTGATGCACAGCGCTGCTAAAACACAATAAAAGGTGAGCTGGTGCGTACACTTAACCGAGTGGTTGGCTTTAGACAATTTTTGAAACATTAGGACCGTGGAGCAAACTATGCGTTTGCCTTGTGTGTTACACCTGCATACATGAAATAAAGGGCCTGTTTCACTTTGTGTCTCTTATCCAGTGTTCAGTCTTTAGAAGATATAAAGTCAGGACAGCATTTCAGATTTGGTACTATGCAGTATACAGTACTGTCAACCGTGCGCATGTACTCTGAGAACATCTGGGGTCTGCATGATGATGCTGATACATAGCTTCAGTTTAGACATGTCTCGTGTAATTAGGTTATGCAAGAGCAGCACTGCACTGACTAGTTTGATGTTCAATCTGATTTCCAGTCATATGTAATGATGATTTGTTTGTGCAATGATGCCCTTAATATATTTAAATGACTTTTTTTTTTTAAAGAGAGAGATAACTTTGAGGGTGTGGAATTTGGAAAATGTTCATTACTTGATATTCTGTTGACTCTGAGAGGATCACATGTGGGGGAGACACACACACACACACACACACACACACACACACAGACTCTGCTCCTGTGCTCTTCGCTACACTCCTCTGAGGCACTCCTCAGTTCTCAGTATCAGCAGGTTTGATCATAATATTTCACTCACAACTTGTACGCAGTCTTGTGCAAGAGGACCCCCCAACCACCACCACACACACAGACGCACACCCACGCACAAACGCACCATGATTTTGTTACAAGTGCGAAGCGGTGGAGCTGATCTCCAACATAGATACGCTTTATGGAGGCCCCTCTGTGTATATCTGTGTGCGATGCACATTGTGGCAGAACAAGCACAATCACAGGGGTCTGATCAGGCTGTCAGTCAGTGACGTATATCTAGAAAGAATTTATTTGATGCATTTGTTTGTTTTTGGTATTTAGTAGTGGAAAGGAATGCAACCTCAATTATTTCCTCATAACTATTAGCAGAGAATCAAATGTGTGTTCATTTTTTATTTGATGTTTGAATGTCAGGTACTTGTTTGTTTGACCTACTCTAGCAAAGTATTGCACGGCACTGATGTAGTGGCGACCGTCAGGTTGTTTAAACTAGTACACCAGCGTTGCCACTACCTAGAAAGCAGGAGGTTTTCCAGAAATCCAGGAACACTCAAACACATCATGGAAAACACGTTAAGTTTGAGCCAGAAGAATCGAGCTCATGTTTGGCTTCCTGGTACCTAGTTTCGTTTCTTTGTAATATGTAAAGTGCAAAGGTGTGCAGTGCTGTACATCACTGACTAGCTAAACAATGGCCATCTTGCTTACAGCAATCATTTAGATCACACGCAACATATGTTTGTTGCCAGAATAAACACGGCCCTTTGCTATCTACATTCGCTTTCCAGCTGTGCACACTTCCCTTCCAGTATCCCCTCATGCAGCACACATTCATATAGAGATGAAGGTCAGAAAACGTGTTGACTCGGAGCCGTTTTCTTGCTACCAACAGCAAATGTTTGCCATCTAAAATCTTAATGTCTGATGGTTTGTGAGATGCAATTTTGAAGATTGAGGACACATTCTGATGGATGCAGTCCTGTGTTCTTGTTCTGCAGTTCAAATTCAGCTTGAATCAATTCAGTTTTGTTTATGTAGTACCAAATCACAACACCAGTCACCTCAAGGCGCTCTACATTGTACAGTAAAGACCCTACAGTATCAGCAAGCACTTGGTGACAGTGGAAAGAAAAAGCTCCATTAAAACAGGAAGACGCCTCTTGAGTCTTTTATTTTGAACCTTTCTTTGCAAGACTGTGTGATCTAAAGAGCCTATAAAGCTTTAAATGAATCACCATCCCAGCCTTTTATAACCCTTTAAGGAACTTGCACTTCCTCCAACAAACATTTGAGTATTTGAATTTATTCCAAACTCCATCCTGTTATCATTAACTGAAGCTTCTACCACTGTATGCTATAAACTGTGGATCAGATTTTTCACTAGAACATTGACTGAAGCTACCAGCTTGCTGCAGTTTGCCACATCCCCGTGCCTCTTTTATATCCTCGGGTCACAAACATGCCGAGGCGGAAAGAATCTGTTAAATTGAAGCTGACATTTCCTTATTGAGATCATTTCCAGCATCCATGTCAGTGTAGTTTATTACCTGGCATTTCATTCTCTACTCACACACACTCGCACTGAACCATGTCACTTCTGCTCAGCTCCTTGACATGTCAGTTCCACAGATGCATGCTCTTGAAATTAGCCACAACAGCGAATCTTTAAAGGGTATATAAGGGATTGAAAACGAGCACCTTATTTAACCTGAACTTTTAAGAGAGAACAAACACACACACACACACACAAATCTGATGGTGAGGCCACTTAAAGAATTATCATCTTCGTTTTATCCAACTTAAACATTAAGACATCAAAACACCACAGCAACATGGATACCTTTTCTAAAACATTATCTATTATCCCGGATAACAAAAGCCATTGTTTTTTACAAAGCGCAAGTCTTCCCTACGTAGAGAGACTATCCCTGTGAAAGCTCTGGCTGGTGGTATCAAATACTCTGTTAACACTGCATGTCAAACCCTCGGTCATTGGATCCAATGGATAAATCACTAAATCACACCACAATAGCCGCGGACTCATCTCATTCACGTAGACCCACATGAAAAGAGAAGCAGAGAAAGAGGGAAGTCTGACTTCCAGGGCTCAGGCCAGACAGACAAAAGGCTCTGAAACAGCCCTGCCTCAGGACAAAATCATATGACACTGGCACACAGGAAATCACCCAAATTGTCCATTGTGTGGGACAACATCAAAATCCCTCCGTCTCTATGCAGGCACCAAACGGGCTGGGGAAGATGGAGAGGAGAAGGGAGTAAGAGGATGGAAGACTTTATTTTTGTTTGTTTTTTTAAACGATGTTGGGAGTGTAACAGATGCGGAAGTAAAAGCTACTGAAGCTGCGAACTGTAGGTATTTCGAGCTTGTCATACCAGTGTCTCTTTGTGTTTCAAGGACGACTAAAATTTGTCCTGAATTCAATTTAATTAAATTAAGTTTTATTTATATAGCGTCAAATCACAATAACAGTCACTTCAAGGCACTTTATATTCCAGGGTAAAGACCTACACTATTAGAGATAAACTTGCAAAAAAAGATGACCCACTTTGAGCAAGCATTTGGCGACAATGGGAAGGAAAAACTCCCTTTTAACAGGAAGAAACCTCGAGCAGGAGCAGGATGACAAAAATCTAAAGTAAATAAGAGTTCTTCTTGGTGATCAGAGGTCTATTTGTAGTGTGGTTTTACTCCTTTTTTTACACCTTTACCTTTTTCACCCTGTACTCCCCGGGCATCACCTGTCTAAGTTTACCAAGGCAGGGAGAAACACTGCTTTTAACTGTGCAGTAACAACACTTAGTTCACTGGAACAGGCTTTGTGAGAATGACTTACATTCAATGTAATGAAGGAACACAAAAAAACCCCCACAAAAACACACCATTGTCATTACAGGGATGTCAAACTCATTTTACATCAAGGACCACATACTTGGCTTTGATCTTAAGTGGGCCGGACCAGCGACACTCCCCCATCTGTCAGTGCAAAGAAGTTTAACTACATATTTAATCCTTTCTACGTGGTAAAGAAATGCTGCTCTAATAAATAAAAAAATCTGTCATCATGACTCTCTAGACTTAAACGATAAGAAATGAATGTGTAAGATTACAGAGGAAGTTCTCTCCAGACTATCCTGTAATTATAAAAGAATAAGTTTGAGTTCATATTAAGAAATGGTTTGTATGTCTTTCACTGTGGATTCATTTTGTACAAAAATCATACATTTCTATAGTAGATATTAAAAAAAACTGGAACTCTGTCAATTATTTGTTTATCTAAGCGGCAGAGTATGAATGGCCACAGTGAGGTGCATGTCAGGTGTGAGCTGTAAAACATGTGAAAATACAGTTAAAGTCCAAAATTTATGAGCCCCTTTACATTATCCAAAGCCATCCAGTGAGCCAGATTGGACTCTTTGCTGGGCCAAATCTGGCCCCTGGGCTTTATGTTTGACACCCTTGCCATATAAGGAAGGGCTCACTCTTTTTTTCATGCATTTGCCAAAGAGATAAATATAAAACTTAAAAGACTGAAAGTTCAGGGTTCATTTTCTCTCCTCATCACCATGGTGATGATCTGGATACAGGAAGTTTTCTAGGTGGGGATTTTCCAAGATATACGGTTGTAATAACATAATTCTCTCCATCATGCGCTGGCCCAGAACCACACTTGCACACATTGTATCTTGTCAGTGTGCTCCTTGGAAAATAATTGTCTTGAATTTTGTTGGGATTAAATAATTTGCAGTGCCTCAATAATACTATTCTTTTTTGTATTAATAAGTGTTATAAAGGTTTTTAGTGTAGTAATAAGTGGACACGGCCCTGAAAAATAAAGGCATAGACCATGTGTCCTTGGGGAGTAGAAAGCTGCAGACTCTCGCTCACGCTCGCCTGGGAAAATGTAGACAAGAGGAGACCATCTCTAGTGGAAAGTTACTGAGACACTGTTGTTTAGACTACAATGAGGGAGCTTCTGTAATAAAACTGTTAGGGGCACACCACCATTTTGAGCTCCACGGCAATGTGTCTTGCAGGACGCGAGTGTTGATATTAACAATTTATAAACCATTAACAACCAAAAATCTCTTATATATCCTAAAAACAAATTAAAGTTTTTTCCATTCACCATGTTCCTTTTTTCCAGTCAGTCCCTTCTACTGTTCATCAAAACCCATGAACAGCATATATACAAGTCATGATATTAGACCAATAGAAACAAACACTGAACTGTGGCTTACACAGTCAATTGCAGGGAAGAGTTTGGAACAAGTTGATGAAGCAGTACAAAGTGTTCAGTCACTTCAGAAACCAGCCTACAACTACGCGTCTCGCCTTTAGTTCCGGGTGTGTTAGAACAGGTGCGTACAGTGACAGAGTGATGTGTAGGTAGGCAGCCAGCCAGCCTGTCAGGTGCAGCCTCAGGCAACAATGGTTCTCATCTACTCAGCAACACAGCTCGTATAGGCAGACTGTTCTCATTCATTCCTCATGTCATCTCGCCCCCCTCCCCCTCTCGCCCCTTCAGTTGTATATAGTATTTGTATTTGTATTCTATTTTTATCTTATTGTATATTTATTTTATTTTATTCTACTGTATATAGTATTTTATTTTATTCTATTCTGTACAGTTGTGTACTGTATTTATTCTTATTGTATTCTAATTTTTGCCTCAACTTTTGCACTGTCCACTTCCTGCTGTGACAAAACAAATTTCCCACGTGTGGGACTAATAAAGGTTATCTTATCTTATCTTATCTTATCTTATCTTATCCTCTCTGGGAATGATACCTCCCCACCACACACACATGCACACACGTTAACACTTCCTTGTACTCTTTTCTGTTTGTTTTCTTTTGTGGTTTTCACTCCAAATAATATTTCCATTGTTTTTTTTCTGTCCCTGTTCTAGCTATAGCAGACTGCGCCAAGTGTTTGTTCTCACCGAGTACGTAATGTGACCAAAAGCGGGCCAAACCACAACCGCTGTATATTTGTCGATGCTGCTTTAGTGGTTGCTCATGTTTGGACAAGGTACATTTACAAAAGTGTCTTTGTGTCTTATTATGTCTGTAAAATGTTTTCATTTCAGCATTGCTTTGATGAAAAGTCTGCTTTACCAAAAGTTTCATTAATCACTACCTCTAGTATTCAAAAATAAATAAATGAATAAAAACACTGTAATAATGAGGACACAGACCTTTAGTAACAGAAAAGGGACACAACATTCAAAGGAAAAAAAATAGAAATGTGATCCATCAGCGTGTCTACGCTTTTCATTATTCACGTGTTACTAGTCAGTTACCTGCAGTTTGTTCTGCATCACAGCGAGCCATCGGCACCTCCACGAAATATTCCACTGTGCTTAATCAGTCATAAAATGCAAATTGTCATTACAATGAAGGATCACTGCAGGAGATTTTCAACTTGTGCATTAGCTTCAAATTGTAATCACTGAAAGGTTTGTGTTTCAGTGAGTTCACTGTGACTGTGCATGATACTTATGTTTATGCATGTTTATTACTGAAGTGTGTAATATACATTACAGTTTTAAGTGTTATGGTTGCAGTACTCCTCAGAGCAGGTACTATGTACTTAAAATCAATGCATCACCATGATGTGCATGAAGTCTCTATCTTTCCTTCCATTCAGTATATAGTATTTACACTCATTATTATTGTTATTATTATTACTGTCCAGCACAATTTTATAAAATTGCAGTCAGCTTGAGTGACTCACACTCGCACGCTGCTTTGCAGTTTGCTACTCGTCCAAAGAGGATACTCCTGGTGGTGAGGAAATGCTATGTGAGGTGCACCATGAAGTTAGATTGCAGCTGGAAATGTTTGCTTGTTCCTTGATTGGTGGTAATATAAACTGGAAGTCAGAGAATTCCAAGCTGAACGAGAGACTCCTAAGCAGTTCTTTGAGAAGGAGCCAACAATGGCCAATTAATCCAAAAACTTTAATTTCCTAACACAAATCCTGATAAGTTTAAATCTCATTGCTTGTTAAATCCCATCCAAAGACATTTAAAGTGTTTCTTACAATCTTCTTGGAGGACTACCCTGCTTAAACAGTCTGCAGGGGTCCTTGTCAGCGGGTGTGCACACGCTTGTGTACACATACTATAACAGCAGGAATAACCCTGTGTCTATTAAACCTTCACTAACCAACCACTGTTCCACTGTTTGCTTGAGTATGAACGCAGAGTTTACTCATTTGCTTATAAATATCTTTGCAACAGCTGAACTGAACTCTTCCCCTTTGACAAACTGACATCTTAATAATGGATTTACGATGTAGCTTAGTTTCTGTCAGTTAGAAGGGTTGGGGTCTGATTACTGAAGGATAATCTACAGTGAACTCAGGAAGAGGATCCACAGCCGGCTAAAACAAACACTAATGCTTCATTCACAAACACTAACTGAACACTAACAGATATCCAGGATCACAGTTTATGACATCCTCATTCTTTCAAAAGAATGAACAGCAGCTCACAGATGTGACTGTTAAAGCAAATAGCTCCAGTTTTCAACAGATTAACTACTCAGTTGTAAAGCAAACAGCCCGAATGCAATGGAAACAAACAAAATCGACTAAATAATCGGGACACTGGAGCTGTTGCTTTGCCGGAGAGACTCACGCAAATGGGAGAAGAAAATATTCCAGATGGTAAATGTAACAAATGTATTTGCAATATTTCCTTCACAGTTTCTACATGATTGTTTTCTAAGATTTTTTGAGATTTTATTAATGCTCCTTTAATAATATGCTCTTGTTACATCTTCTCCATTCCTAATGTTTCACTGCCAAACAAATCCACAAATCTGTTTGCTGATTTTCTTTTAAACTGACATCAAATTACTGAAATATTGAAACGAGTATTTTTTAAATAATGCTCTCATTAATTAAAATGTAAAAGAGCACCGTGGGCAATATTATTTTGTTGAAGTTGGCATGTATTTGCACTTGTGAAGAATCAAACACAAGCTTTAATGGAAAAAAATACTATTGAAAATTCAGACCCCGAACTAGAAAATCAGGGAAACAAAAGAGATTACATCGATCGACGTAGAAGCCCAACGAATACTAAGAAGACATTTTTTGGTTCAGTCAACCTGAAATAAGTTTGTTTACAGTAGACTGGATCCAGCATGTTTCTAGTGAACCTGGCCATGACTTCCTGACGGTGAAGACGGTGTTGGAGTGTGATGCAGAGGTATTGTTTTTTTATAATTATTTAAATTTTTGTTTTTAACTCACTTTAGTTTTGTTTAGAGCATCTGTGCTCCTTTCGGTTACGCGTTTATTGTTAAATATGTGAGTTTGCATTCATTTCTGTGTTGAGCTTTAAGGTTTTCTTAATCATAATCATGTTGACATTTGTCAGGGGTAACATTTAAGAACTTCACCAAATTAATAATATACAATAACACAACCCAATTATAACTTGACACATAGTCATGACATCCCAGCCTCATAAACACATGTGGATACATCATAACACTGACTGATAAGATGACGATCACAGTCACAATCAGACAAGAGTTTCTGAAGAAGAAAACAGCGAGACCTGTGACCTGGCCGAGCACGTTGCCTGACTTGAATCCAACACCTTTTAAAGAGAAATGCAGAGCAACATAAGCCCCGCAGCAAACACAATAAAAGGACAGTTCAGTGGAATTCCACAGACTGGAAAACACTGACAACAATCTCTTCTTGTGTAAGTCCAAAAAACAAAACAAAACAATCAACCTTTTTTTCTACTTGTGCCAACATTGTTCAAATTAGATACATTTGGTGATTGCCAAAGGCTGTAGACTCAGTTTCATTTTGATTGCATTCATTTCCTTCTCATGAAAGAAGAACTGCTCACATCTTTCAGTCTTAAAAGACACGTGTGGTACATCCTTCAACTGAGATACAACTAGAAGAAGTGTGTGTGTGTGTGTATTGTCTATCACCTTTTGTTGATCTTTATTTGAGAGCTTTAGTGATTACGTACAGCTCCATGCAAACAAAAACCTATCATTATCTTACAGGGATGCTTTAAGGGGATTAGTTGCACCAGAGAGCAAGCTTGTTGTTATCTAATGTGCTAAGCTGAAATCCGTTTGGTCAACTTTAAGATGGCAGCTGTTTGCATTGCAAAGCACGAGAGATAATAAAAAGAAGTCACAGCAAGCTGTAAAATGTGACCAATGCACCAATCAAATACTGAAAGTGTTCCCTTTCTTTATCAGTTAGAAGATTTGTACATTTTAGATGTGTTTTTGTCTTTTTATTATTTTGATAGTTTATAGTCACACAATGGGAACAGCCCAGCTGAAACTGTCGTCACACCTAATATGTCAACCGTTGTCTTCTTTTCACACTGTACGGTTGGGAGCTGGTTGTGGATCATTCAGTAAACACAGATCATGCTTCAGTTGTTTCATCTTACACAGGTGAAAGATGTGAGCTCTGTTTGCATATACCACATGCAACAGGCTGCGTAAATATTTTTTGAGTTGAAACTAAAATTTTACATTTTTACTTTTGTAACAAAAATATTTACAGCAACAGGATAGCATAGTGGCAACACTACTAGTCTTGAAACAAGGGCCCTCATGAGCGCCCATGCTACCCAACTGGAATATGAGTGAGAGGCACTTAAGTGAAACCATACTAGCTCAGATGTTGTCTGGATTAACCAAGTCCACGTCCGGTGTTAAGACACACCCTGAAAGGCTAACCGAACGCTGTACAGTGCAGATCCCCAAGAATCCCCAGAAGAGACCAGTCCCATTCAACTACTGGCCAATAACCTGCCTCAGCACAACATGGAAGCTGCTGTTAGGCATCATAGTGGCTAAGAAGAACAGGCACATGCCTGAGGCCCAGAAAGGATTTGGCAGATACATCAGAGGGGCAAAACACCAGCACCTGGTAGACAGAGCAGTCATTCGACACTGCAAGACCAGACTTACCAACCCTTGCACTGCCTGGACTGACAACAAGAGAGCCTATGACTTGATGCCTTATGCATGGATTCAGGAAGGCCTAGAACCATAGAAAAACTGGCCAACACTTTGCTGACACAGTAACATCAGCACTCCATGGCAGAGCAGCTCCTGTAGGAGGAATGTATAGATGGCCCAGTTTAGTGTCTTTCACAAAATGAAGTTCATGTCTGCTGCTTGATGACTTTCCAGGAACCAAACAGGACCAATGCCGGCTAATGTCCAGAAATCAGTAGGTGAAGTGATGGTGGCTATGGCCATCTTTTATATACAGTCTGTGGTTGTTACATAAATTATCCATTTAATATGGTGTGTGTCCCTAACCTGACCTGAAATAGTATGATGCCAAATGTAACATGTGAAGTCAATGATTGGTTTTTACACATCACCAGGAAACCAAACCACACAAGTTGATTTGCTCTGATGAGTGTCTCTAGGGCTCTGAGTTCCAGCACAGATAAAAAGGGACGAGCCCTTAAGCAACACAAGCCACCCGTGTTCATTAGACTTGTGACGTTGTTTCCTTAACAATTCTCACCATCTTTCCCTCCTCCAGATGACCTCCACCTAAGCCCTCCTGGAACAGGTTCCTTTTTCTTTTTCTTACTTTCCAGCAATCACTAAAAGGGCTTTATTGGTGCCAAGCAAAAGGTTGCTAGTTCAGTCCCAGGCAGTGACACTAATCCTCTTTGGAGTTGTGTCAGGAAGGGCACCTGGGGTAAAACTCTGCTAACTCAAAAGCACATGCTACCCACTCTTGTACTGAAGGAGCCGCTGAAAGTAGCTACTGGAGTTTGTCCTGTCACTCAGATTGCTGCTGTAGTTGGTCCAAAAATGACTGCTGAAAAGGAAGTAAAGCCACAGGTTTGGGAGACAGTTTCAATCATTTAAAAAAAAAAACTTTTCAGAGAATGGATCTCACAGTCACATTTGTAACACGATAACGCATTCTGAGTAAATTTCTATGAAGAGCGAACACCAGCTGAATTTGATGAGCCCACAACGTTTCCTGTAGTGACACCATCTGTCACATGATAAAAGTAACATAAAAGGCAACGCAGGTAGAATATCAGAGGTTTTAGGAATCGGGGGGTTGGGGAGGAAATGAGTGTCACATCTCACACACACACACAAACACACACACACACACTTATACACACACGTTTCACTCACTCCTGTTCACCATTATCTCATGTTGTCATCTCCCCCTTTCAAGATATGGGGATCCTCTGGCAAGACCCCGAAACACCCCCCTCTTTGCCTGACACACACACACACACACACACACACACACAAACACACACACACAGAGCACCAGTGTTCTCCCCTTGGGGGCTGACCAAGATGAAAGGTGGAGTGGTGAAGGGGGCTGGAGAAGCAGATGAAACAAATGAGATGACCTCGCACCTCAGCTTTTCTTTCAGCTTGATCTGTTCTTTTTCCTTAGTATCTGCTGGCATTGCTATCTATTTTTACATATATGTCACTAATCCACATATTTGCAAAGATTCAAAGATTGTTTTTATTGTTAATCCCACCGTTGAATTCCTGACTCAGAATCTGCAGATTATGTTTCATGTATGCACTTTCACTTTTCTGCATTTTTATTTATTTCGTTTTACCAGATAATCAGCGCTCCACAATCAAGCTTTGCTAGCACAGTGGCAAAAAAGAATTAAAAAAAAATCCATCAATAAGGCATGACAGCTTTTGCTATCAAACGCTGCCGCCCTGTGGAAAAACGAAGAATCACAGCAAGGGAACAGTGAGAGTGGAGTATTACTTAGATGCCTGATACTTGAGAATCTCCAACCATGATAAAGCACTTATCATCATGATCTTGTTTAGACCTCTAAATGCCCGTGTGTATATTGAAGTGAAATGGTACACTTACTGCTCTCGGTACTATCCCATGCTTACTGCAGGCAACCTTCAGATTCACAAGTATTCATTTGATTTAAACTAACTAAACTAAAATAAGTAACATGTTCTCACATATTTTATCGAGGATAAAATTGGTCTAATTTCTTGAGCAGTTTTCTTTTGCATATTATATTTGGAACAGTAGTCATTTCTGCATGGCAATTTAAGGTCTTTGCTAATGTTAGGAAATGGTGGAGCTGATTTTAATGCAGATGAATGTAATCTCTGATACTCTCTAATTCCTTATAACTCTTTTCTTTTTTTCAGTATTTTTTGCTCTTTTTTCCCTTTATTTCTCAGTTTAGCAGTGCAGTGTAGAAAGGAAAGAAGAAGAACGAGCAGACACGCAGCATGCCAGGTTGGACTCAGGCTGTTGCATTTGCTTTTGCATGTAAAATTACAGTTTGCAAATTACAGCTTTCAAATTTATGTTATGTCTCACACTAGGTCACGAGGTCAGGACACGTTGATGTTACATTTGAACACACAACAGCTACATCTAGGGGCGATCGTAGGCTTAAACTTTTAAGGGGGGGGGGGGGGGGGGGGGGGCTCAGCTCCCAATCATAATGTCATGCATGCCTTGTGATTAATTTTATGGGAACATGCTGTTTGCAAATGCAATCATACCTGTTCATGTTTTGAAAACCTCAATTCAATTGGATGCACATTACAATGTTACCTTCAAAAGCAACCTAATTGGTTGGATGACCCATTGTATTTTCTAAGAATAATTCAGAGTAAATAATCAAAGATTTCAATTTCAACCAGCTTTAGTGTGGAACCTTTAGCTATCAAAACGGAGCCAAAGAAATAAGAAATTAATAAGAAATTAAATAAATATTTGGGGCAAAGCAGATAAAATGAGAAACATGCATAAATAGCTATTTAATTCCCTTAAACAATGGAGGCAGTTCACCAAATATACATAGACAGATTTTAGGAATGGGGGGGCTGAATGGGGACACTGACAGGTAATATCTTTTTGACTTGCTGTCACCTGGATCTGGAGCTGTAGTGCAAACAAACTGAAACTGAATTTCTGGGAATAGAAATTTGTAACAAACTAAAATAATAAAGTACAGCAGGCAACTCCTGATATACCAGCTGACTAGTGGATCAGAAGGTTAAAATTAATAATTTCTAGTGATTGAAGCTATGTTAGCTAAAGGTTAAAAGAACGAATAAAAATAAACACACACTCTATAAGTCACAGCAACGTGCCCACATTATCAGAACACTTTGAACTTTTGCTATATTTCAGTCAAAGTGTGTTTTAAATCTGCATAACTGATTAGTGTCATGAAATGCTACAGCAACCAAAGTCCTATTAATGCTGTTAATGACAAGCCACGCTGCTGTGAGTGTACTGTAACATCATGACATCAACAATACTGGACATAAAACCTGTTTTCATTCTATCCTGTACTGCTGTCAGCGGACAAGTTAGCCAATGTCAGAAAATAACACTAAAATGCTTTATTATTAGTACTATTAATACAGGTACTTTTAGGGGTGCTCAGATTAAATTTGAGGGGGCTTGAGCAATCCCACAAACAGGGTCTAAACCTGCCTATTTTTACACCTAAGTTTCATTTTTCATTACACAGACGGCAACACTTTGTAATACATCCTACGACTAACGTCATGTCATGTAATTATATTTTCATGCAGATACTTAAAGCTAGGCACACTCGAATAAGGGGGTGACAAGGACACAAAGAAATAATTATACTGTAATTAAATTTAAGTAGTCTTATATGTAATTTTAAGCACTGTCATTTCTTTCTCATTTAATGGAAAAACAATATTTCCCCAGTAAACACGCTGTAGATTTTCAGATATTATGAAGTCGCTTAACCTTCCGTAATTTCTGGGTATTTTCCCATAAAATCAGAAGGAAATTAAAGTACTTAAAATTAGTTACGCTCTACTTACTCTTACTTACAAATTTTCTTTCAGTGTAAAACCTGACTTGTTATCCCCTTTATTGTAGTGCACGTACCTTCAAGTATTTGTATGTAGACATAATTTAATTTTAATTTCAAGTAAAGCACATATATAAGTATTAAATTCCATTGATTTACAGAGTGACTTACACCCTTAGTCACAGGCTATATTACAAAGTCTTTGGTTTGGTCCCAGCTCAGTTATACTGTACAGCAAAACAAGAAAAGGACATACAAACCATGGGAACAGAGCTAGTGGCTTTGGGTGGGGCTGGCTGATTTGGTAAATGGCTCTAATGACTGTAAACCAGCCTTGAGGGGGTTCTTCTGTCAACTCGTTCAATTTCCTGCCTCTTCCAGCAGGCGCCTTTTTGATAGATTTCCTGCGACCTCTGGCACCCTACCTGGACCTAAACACACACATGTGCGCGCACACACACACACACACACACACACACACACACACACACACACAGACTGTCTATGTCAAGTGGCCAGCAGCATTCTCTTCACTCACACAGAGTAAGTTAGTCATTCAATCAATATATAGTTTGCATTAAACACTGTATGTGTGTGTTCCTGTCTAGCTATCTTTGTTAGGACTGAAATCTGCATTCTACTATACTTCTGAGAACCAACAGTCACTTGTGAGGACACACTCACCGGTCCTCACAAGTTTGAAGGCCTTTTTGATGCTCAAAATGTGGCTTTACTGTCAGGGTTACAATTAGGTTATGGTTAGGTATAGGGTTAGGGTTAGGCATTCACTTTTAATGGTTAGGGTTAGGGTAAGGCGCTAGGGAAACCATTATGTCAATGAAGGTCCTCACTAAGATAGCTGAACGGGCTTGTGTGTGTGTGTGTGTGTGTGTGTGTGTGTGTGTGTGTGTGTGTGTGTGTGTGTGTGTGTGTGTGTGTGTGTGTGTGTGTGTGTGTGCTTGGATTTTCACTGTGCACATGTGATGTATGGGTCCAGGGCAGAAGAGACAGCATGGAGTGTACTGTTAGAGGTCTCATTGATCAAGTCTGAGCATGTGTGTTTATAAAATGTCAATATTCTGTGCCTGCACAGGATACACGCTGTTACATCTCCAAGAGACATTTTTATAGATTTAATACAGGCAACAGTTTAACAAATGCACAGAAACACAAACACAGAAAGACATTTTTGGTCTTGTTTTGATGTATTACCAGATTTTACCAAGGTGGCTGCAATACAGTTTAGTTCATAAGATGCTGTAGAATAACAGAACGGTCCTCCTGCAACTGTTTAACCTCACTGAAATGTGGCCTTCTTTATAGGCCACTCCACGAGCCTTTATTTCTTCTTTCTAAGCCAGTCCTGGGTTGTTAGGATCTTCTTGAAAGGTCCACTTTTGGTTCAGCTTACATTTCTAATTTGTGCTTGTCACAGTTAACAACTCCATTGTGGATTCACCGCATTAGTAAATGAGTCAAAGGCTGTAGTTTGGATCTAGTATACTTACAGTAAGGGTCAGTAAATGCTCTTTTTCTTGTCATGTCCTATGAGTTTAAATGCAGCCCTGGACAAATACACAGTTATTTGGAAACTAAGCCACTTACTTTGCATTCTAATAATTATTTTCAAATTAAATTATTAGATTCCTTGGGGACACTTAAAGGCACTTTATTTCCTAAGGCCTTGAACAGCTCTAAAGACACTGTCATCTTAAACATACACTTAAGTAGCAAACAGAACAGCAGGCTCCACCCAACATGCTCCACCTGTTTCATCATTTCTGACTACTAATCTGGAAAACTTTATTTTCAATATTTACAGTTTGTTTGTTTTTTAATATGACTGATCTGTTTGAATTATTTAACTAATAGCACTTATTTCACCACAAAAATCCATTTTTGAACAATTTATCTGAGTCTAGTATATAGTAGTCTAACTCAATGGTCTCTGGGTTAGTTTGATGGCTAAATATCTTAATCTTAATCTTAGAAAGTCAAATTATAGCAAAAATGTGGTGCTCACCATCATTTTCAGACATATACTGTATATAAAAGATGGAGTTAGCCACAGTGACATCACTAACGCATTTTGCTGCAGCTATTGAGGGTTTTTAGAGGTAGAAATTACTAGAAGAGGGTGAAATGTTATGAACTAAAACCAGGAATCTCAGTCAGCATGCAGAAACTAAAGCACAGACTTCTTGTATGGACTTTACCACACAGGACGCCATATTATCTGTTAGATAATCCCAATAAAATACCACAAATAAGTTCAAAACAAGTCTAGCACTGTGATTCTGGTTAGTGTAGCAGAAACCTAGAGCATACAGTTACACTCCTGATTTTAATTACATTAAGAGTCGCTGAAGTTGAGCATTTTAACATAATATTTTACAACGCTTATATCCTGCTGTGATTGCCGCTCATACATTACAACTCTATTAACATCTGACAGCATTTACAGAGGCGCTTACTGGGCAGGGCTCGGGGATGTGTCTAATAAGGCCTCACCTTGGTCAGGGTAAGAGAAAGCAAATACTGTTTTTGTTAAGGCTTGGACAGAGATCTGAGCACCAAAGGGCTTTAATAGAGACCATGCTGTTGTAATTTTAGCTAATTAATGTTACAGGCAACTGCTGAATAAGCTCTGATGTTTGGTAAGGTTGGTTTTTGTAACACTGTTTAATAAGGGTATGCAGGCACACACACAGAAACACATTTTCCCAAAGCACGCGGACCCCATCTGGCAATCTGCTTATAGCTGTGAGATTATGTGGAGTTTTATTGAGAGACTGCTTGTTAAAGACCTCTAGATGGCAATGCTGTCTTCCTGTTCTCTTTTACCTGAAAAAATAGCCTGTCCTCATCACTGCAACCTTACATTAGCAAACAGTGGTGCTTATCAGAGTTACACGATGTCACAGTGTGACACAGGGAAGTTATGTCTCGGGCTTTGCTTAGTGTTTTAAAATCAAACATTAGTCAAACATATGCTGGTAAGAAAACTGGTGAGTAAATAGTAATATAGAGACTTAATGCATGTGGTGTAAAAGACAGTGGCAACAGGATGTGTGCCAGAGAAAGACTATGACCTCAGTAAACATCTTCCTGATGGGTTTATGGTCTAAGACTCGTTTCAAGTCTTTATTGTGAATTACAGTCCCCGTTACAGTGAGTCTGGAAAGGTAAGCTTTAGGATGGGCCGTCTTTGTGATTGACAGTTCGCTACCATGTGAGCAGGAATGGCCACATCTGGATTCAAAATACCGACAAGGCAAATGGCCAAAATGCTAAGCTCAGTCTAACAAGATAAGTGCATCCACACAGTATTCACTTGTTTCACATTTTGTCATGTTACAGTCTTATTCCAAAATTGATTAAATTCCTGCTTCACCTCAAAATGTGAAAAACAATACCCCATAACGACTAAGTGAAAATGGATTGCTTCAAATTCTTGCAAATTTACTGAAAGTAAAAAACTGAAATATAGCATAGCATGGCTCTGGGCTTTTCCAACTCCTTCAAAGTCAAAGAATTCAGCTAGACTTGCACTGTAATATGAACGAGTTAAAAAAAATCTCTGCCTTTGCTGAACCATATTTTTCATCTGTATGCAACATGCCAGGTTCCTTTGTAATAATTGCATAAATAAGCAGCAAGGCAATATTTTTCCTTTCTGTTTTCTGGACTTTGGTTGGCTAAAAAACAATGCTAGTATTAACTATATATTAAAAAATGTAAAACTTCCTATGAACAGCTTGTCATTAATGTTTTTGGTGAAACTTGCAATTGAAATTACTTTTACGTTAAACACACAACCACATCTGCATTGACGTCTGAATCAGGAAGGCATCACAGCAATGAGGAAATGAAAAAAAGATGTGTTGTGGGTGTATGTAGCACTGTGGGAGGACATTATTTTCCTAATAATGGCCAACCAAGCAAAGCCAGGCCGCAACACATAAAAAATTAACTTACTCAACGGAATCATGCATTATACTGCCAATCAGATTTAATGTCTTTTTGTGTCAGAACATCCCGGCTCTACTGGATGTCAGAAATGGACAAGTTTGCTTAAAATTCTGTAAACTGAATTTGACATTGTTGGATGACTGCACTCAGTGACCACTTTGTTAAATACATCTGCACATGTACTTCTTAATGTAAATATCTTAGTGCCCAATCACAAGGTAGCAACTTAATACATTTAGGCACACAGATATCGCCAAAACACCTGCTAAAATTCAAACCAAGCATATGAATGGTGAAGAAAAACGATTTAAGTAACAACTAACGTATGCAGAAGAGCACCTCTGATTGCATAACACACCGAGCATTGAAGCAGATGGGCTGCACCAGCAGAAGACCGCATTGGGTGCCACTCCTGTCAGCTAAGAACGGGAAATAGAAGGCTAGAAAAACATTGGGTGATCTGATTAGTTTCAATTTCCTCTCCAGCATTCAGATAGTAGAGTCAGAATTTGGTGTGAACAGCATGAAAGTATTGATCCATCCTATTTTATTCAATTCAATTTTATGTACAAGATGATGCCAGAACACAGCAAAGTCAGCTCAATGTAAAGACCCTACAATAATAATAGAGATAACCAAATCAGCAAGCAAGGCAAAACTTCCTTTTACCAGGAAAAAAGCTGTGGCAGAACCGGGCTCAGGGTGGGGCAGCCATGCGTGCAAACGGTTGGGGATGAGGGGAGGGAGACAGGATAAAAAATAGTTGTGCCTGTAGTGGTTGTAGTGTCGTGGTGTCCGAATATTTTCTTGGCACATTTTGGGTTCATTGGTACCAACTGAGCATTGCTTGAATGCCACAGCCTACCTTAGCATTGTTGGTGACCATGTCCATCCCTTTATGACCACAGTAGATCCTTCTTCTGATGGTCGCTTGCAGAAAGACAACATGCTGTGTTATACAGTCGTTTAAAACTGGTTTCTAGAACAGGACAATGAGTTCTCTGTACTCAAATGGGCTCCACCATCACCAGATACCAAACCAATAGAACACCTTTGGAATGTGGAGGAACTGGAGATTGATATCAAAGATGTGCAACTGATAAATGTGCTGCAGCTGTGTGATGCTGTCATGTCGATATGGACCGAAATGTCTGAGGAAGTGTCCCAAAACAAGTTGGAAACTATGACCTCAGCAGATACATGAGGTTGGTCTGACATTTCAGGTTACTCTGCAGAGCTGCATCATTTGCTCAAAAAGACTATCAAAACAAAAACCTTGACTTATTTCCTAGGCACGTCCACAAGCTCCAGTGAGGAAAATGAAAAAACAAAACAAAGAAAGTCATGTTGGGGAAACTGACATTTACGAGTATTTAATTAAATTCAAAATGTAGCTTACAAATGGGAAGGACATGTACCATTTCCAAGAATCTACAACACACAAATTCACTCCGACTCTCTTGTGCAGTTTTTCCATCTTTGGGACGTCTTTTAAATCAGCAAGTTCAGTGCGAATGGAACAGCGTAGCATCACAGCACTCCTTATTTCTGTCCAGTATATCCTATAAGGACGTGTTTGAGACATTTAAACCAAAGTGGAAAAGCCAAAATCAAGTTTCTTCAGCAGAAGTGTCCTCAAATATCAGGCCTGACCAACTCGGGCTGTTTCACTTTCCTCTTTTTAAGCTGTGTGCCTTTTGCATTTTTTTTTTATAGTGGACGATGATCCACTTAAAAGCTACGACTGACAATGAGACAAAGTCTTATTACAAAACACATTCACAATGCGTCTCTGGCATCTTTGTCCCATTTTTTATTGATTTTTCCAGCGAACAATGAACGAATGAACAATGAACACATTTCTTAAACACGTCTTACTTCACCACTCCCGGCTGCATGAAAAGGACCAGTCGTGGAATTTTGAGAAATTTTATTTTTTCTTGTTTTTTTTTTTTGCATTATTTCTTACAACAATAAAGACGGCACAGAATACATAGCTTTACAAACACAAAGCACACCACCACCTTGGCTGCTGATGCTGCTGCCATTGAGGGAGGGGGGAGGTTGTGGGTTCCTGGAGGCTGCCAGTTCAGCATTGGCCATCCTTGTTTTCCAAAGACTTCTGCCCATTGGGAATTTGCCATTTCAAGGACCTTTTTTTTTTTTTTTTTTTTTTAAGTTGTTTTCTTTTTTTCTTTTTTTGCAGCATAGCAGAATGAGAACAATGTGGGAGGAAAAAGCTTCTTTTGAGACATGTAGGGGTAAACCAAACAAACAAACAAAAAATAAGACTGTCTAGAATATGATCTCAGCATGTTATTCCAATTAGCATGAAGCAGAAGTAGAGGTTAAAAAAGAAAAAGCTCAGCTGGACAATATGTGAACTAAAGAGCAGTTCCACAGTTCTGCTTGTTTGCGGGAACTCTTGGACAACGGGAATCTCTCCATTTAATAAAACTAACACAACATTTGTCCGCACACCGAGATCAGATCTACCTTTCTCTGAGGTACTCTGCAGAAAAATTACACCACCTAAATCTTGACCATCTAGTTTGAGTAGTTTATTATTACTTACAATTTTTCTTTAAATTCCTGTACAGTCAAATAAAACGTCAACGGATTTTTCAAAGGATCTCTTCTTTTTTAAAAAATACAGAAGGCTTCTTTTATTCCAGCCATTTTTTCCCCCCAACCCCTTCCAACCAAAAAACTGGATTTTGATATTATATATTTCTGTGTGTATCTTCTGATGGTCATGTGTGTATATGTGTGTGTGTGTGTGTGTGTGTGTCTATGTAATTTACACCCAACATTGTAAACATACATAGAACTATATTACATGTGCTTGCACTGCATCTTGTAAGGGGGAGGAGAAAATTTGGTTTACTGCACTAGAACACCACAAAAGAGGGGAAGAGAGAAGGGCGGGGCTTGTGAAGAGAAGAAGAAGAAGAAGGAGAGGAGGACGAGTAGGGCGAGTGTCAAACTCCTTTTCAAGGTTGTGAGGCTCCTCAGTTTGGTTGAAAGCTCAGTTTTAGTGGACAGGCTCTTATATTTATATTTTTCTTAAGCAACAGCTGGATCAAGCTATCAGTTTGTCTCTTCAATAGTGAACAAAAATAAGAAAAGAAGCTTTCTCTAGAGTCATCAGGGTGAAGCCCGCCATCCAGCACCACTGAAGTTCTGCCGAAGAGCTAGCAGGGAGGAGGGGAGTTAGATCCTGTATTAAGAAGTTCCTCTGAGGTCCACCTCCAGCAGTGTGAAGCTACAAGGTCTTAGTGGGCGTTTCCACTGACTTAGTCCTTCAGTGTAAGATCCCTCTATTTTACAGACAGTTATAGAGGTTCTTGTGTCATTGAGGCAGCGGAAACAACTGCTGGCAATTGGGGACTGAAGGTCTCCGGGCCCTTTTTTTTCCTCCCCTTTATTTTTTGCGCAGGTTACTCAGGAGACTGCTGACCATAGTCAGATTCAGCCAAAGTGCGCTTGCTTAGTCATTTGTTCAAGCCGCCCTCCTGGAAGAACTGGCACAGTCTCAAACACAGCTGTCGTGGAGGCTTGGCAGCTGCTGACCCAGGCCGCGCAACAGAGAGAGACAGAGCGAGAAGAACTAAAGATGATCGACGGGGAAGGAGACAAATCCAAGATGGAAGAATGGACCGGAAGGAACAAAGGCAGGGGTTGTGCTCTTTACAAGTAGACACGCCTCAGGTCTCCGGGTGAGGTGATGGTGTTGCACTGTGGGCACAGCTTCTTGTTTCCCTGTGATGGACAGACAAGCAACAGTTAGCTTGGTAGCTCAGAAAAATGTACCAACAGACATAACAATGAAGTGCTCACTCTGCTGATTTGGGACTATGAGCATGAAGTCCAATACAAGTTACCCAGTGCTCTTACTGCCTCCTCCTCCTCCTGTGTGAATCTAAACCTGTTTGCTGCACATCTTGCCTCCCCTTCTGCCCTCTTCCTCTCCCTCTGCACTGCTTTGATAGTGTGCCATCTGCAGTAAAGCAGCAGGTGATAATATGCAACACAGGGCTGACAGCATAACAAGATTCTGAATGGGTGGTCTCACCACTGTCCTAAATCCCTGTTGCTTTCCCGCACCAACTCTGGCCAACAACTGCTGGCTGCAGGCGCATCCCTTTCTGACAGAGTCACTGTGCTGAGTTTACACTTAATGACGCAAGAAAAAAGAAAAGAAGCCAAAAACAGACCATAAACAAGTGAAGAATAGTGGCACAGCTGGAGTCAACTAGGAAAGGATTATATGATGTCATTGCTATGAGGAAAGTCTTAACATCAGAAGTGAAATGCACCCGTTGTGTTTCCCACAGATCTAGGTTCTATTTGTTGTAGATGATGGGGGGGGGGGGGGGGGTGGTTGGCTGGTGTTGTGATAATAAATAACTGAGCGACTCCAGCGTCTTGGACCGCAGCTTGTTCTGCTGCCGAGCTTCATAAGGTTGGCATGGCTGCTCATGAATCAGTTCTCCACCCAATGTCAGCTGCAGTCCAAGACAGAAAAACTGGAGTATGTGAACATGGGACAAACTTTTTTAAGGAAACCACCACAACAGAAGCACGATTAAAACATGAGACTGAAGGCCCAACACTCACAGCTACATTACCTTCAAAGTAAGATCAAGCGAATGGTCTACTACTCAGTCACTTTCTGAAAGTGTCATTCTCTCAAGCAAAGAGGCTCAGGTAAAGTCCATGTATAGCAGGGGTGTCAAAAATAAGGCCTGGGGACCAGGAGACTCTAATCTGCCCCACCGGAAGGCTTTGAAAACTGTGAATGCGTGCGTAGATTTTGAACTTTTAACTGTAGTATTGTGTTTCCCACTGATAAAGACTTCCCCCGTGGCCATTCATACTACACCAAAGTAGTTAAGTAACAGTTAAAAAATTAATACAATGACAGAAACTGTCTACTACAGCAATGTCTTTTTGTTTTAAAGAGTGGGTCCACAGTAAAAAAAACAAAAACTAAACGGTAATGTTTCCTGTAATTTTACATATTAATCACGTAGGAAAACTGAGCTGTAATGTTGAAACTGCACTTCTTTGAATCTAAGAGCTTAGTTTATTTAAATGTCTTTCACTGATATGGCCTGTTTAAGATCAAAGTGGACTGTATGTGAAACAGTGAATGACATTTTGAATACTGTTGTTAGACATAACAAAACTGCTCATCACCTTTTACTAAACTATCTGGTGCTTTAATCAGTCTCTAAACTGCGAACTGAGACTTTGAGACTTTAGTATACGGCACACAAACGTAGGGTGTAACATCTGACATGGGTCCAACACAATCTGGAGATCTCGTTTGTATTTTGTGCACTTTTGAAACATTAATCGGTCAGCATAAATGTACCTCTGACCCCCGAGGATTTATAGGCTTCAATTCCTGTAAGCGCCTGAATAAACTCTTTAAAGCAGGTGTACCGATTAAGGGCCTAGACGGGAGTGATTTGGGAGTGACAGATGTCACATGCTAAGAGGATATGTTGCTCCACTAAAAAAAAGTCCAGAGTGAAGAAGAAGGGATGGGATGTGGGGTGTATGGGGGAAAAATGGAAAGAAGAGGAGTTTGGAATGGTTTAAAAAGTAATGAACATTTTCTTCAGAAATACCTCTCATAAATCATGTATCAAAGCATTGTTTAATATTATAAATTTAACTAAGTGTTATTTAAGCGATTTTATTGATACTCTGTTGAGGGAGCACTTCTGTTTGTTTGGAGGCCCGTCAAAGCTTTCTGCTGTTTACTGTGGGCAGTGAGCATGCATGGGTGTGTGCCTGTTACACTGGGCTCCAGCTGCCTCGCTCATTAAAGCGGTAAGTGGCTGGGCTGATGTTAACTAGATTCCTGGGCATTTACTTTGATCAGTTTGGCCCTCCCGGTTTTATAGCTGTCTCCAGGCTATGACTTTAATTCCCCATACATTAAACCAGCAGTGGCAGGATGCACGTCTGTGCACACACCTACACAGAAAACACAGGTACGCTGCAGATGGAAACAATGGAGTGCTTTCTTTTGAGCAATTAATAACAGAAGAATTAGAAAGCAGGCTAACTAATTTATTAATCAGGCCCAGACTGCCTTTCTGCTCGTACTCAAATGAAGGCCTTCTTAAATCACCTTAAACTGAAAGCATTTTTCAGACAATTATTAGCATGAATAAGGGTGGTAATGGTTGGGACTATTAGCTTATGTTGCTTTTATCTGCTATCATGTAGCTATTCTACTGGACCAAACCATTTCAGAAACACCACATTTAAAATGTATAGCTGCATACAAGGCTGAAATAGTCATCAGACATTCCCATGCATCATTCATCATAATCCCTGGAAAAATAAAGTCTACTCCATTCAGTCCTTGACATAGACCAGGGGTCGGCAACCTGCGGCTCTTTAGTCCTTCTACTGCGGCTCCGTGTGGTTTGGGAAAATAAATTAGAAGTATTTAGCTGAAGTGTATTTTATTTATGTTAGTTCTTTTTTAACTTGTAGTTCTAAATTGGAAGATTATTGTGATATTGAAATATAAAAATAAAATTATATTCTATTATTTTTTCATCGCTCAAAATAAGCGTCACACTCGCGGAAGCCGGTGTACCCGCCGAAACGCCGCGCATTTATCGAGACTTTCAACCCCAGGTAGGCCAATTATGGATCTTCGGATCCACATTATGTCAGCAGCTATTCTCCACCATGAACTATGTTAAAAACAAACACCGCTCACGCCTCACAGATGAAAGCTTACAGTCCTGCGTAAAGATGAAAGTGACTTCGTACAGCCCCGATTTGCAGACGCTGTGCGCAGAGGTTCAGGAGCAGAAGTCCCATTGTAAACATATCACGGCAGACCCGACGATGTTTCCATGAACATGCTTTTCAGCATCTCTTTTTTGAACACTTTACACACATGGTTGCTGTACGCATACAGCCGGCTGTAGCTTTGCAGCTCACAGCCCGACACATACCAACAACAGCATAGAGAGCACAGACGTTAAGGTGGCGAGGCGTGATTGCGGGTGCCGCTCAGGTGCATCGACCTCTCCTGCAGCGGTGCTGCAGACCACGCCCCGCCACACACATAAACCAGGCAAAATACATATTTAGGCAGAATTTTGCAAATATCTATTTTTCATCTTTTAGCAGCATAGTGCTTTTTTCCAGTTATTTTTTAAAAGTCAGATCAAGGCTCCACAAGCCCAAAGGCGATATGAGGGTGGCGACTCACAACAGTTGTTGTTTGCTACATGGATCATTTTAGTTCAGCTGGGTGTCTTTCCTTTTGTTATATTTCTTTAAGAGTTCAAAATGTGTTAATTACATAAATAAAATGTAATTTTCTCTGTAGCACTTTATGGATTTCATAAGCAACACACCTTAGTTGTTCACACAAAGCATAAAGGTAAAAAACAATATATACAGTGTTATCTTCATTTTAGATGTGAAAAAGTATTTGCGGCTCCCAGTGTTTTCTTTTGCGTCAAAACCGGGTCCAAATGGCTCTTTGGGTGTTAAAGGTTGCTGACCCCTGACATAGACGATGTCACATGGTTTAACACACTGAATCTAATGCAGACAGTGGTAGCTGGTCCACCAATCAGCAGCCTGCCTAAGCCCAAAAAGGATAAACTGAGCAAAGTGTGAAGAGTTTTAGAGATTTGAAACTGCATCTATAAACTGAAGGTGATTCTCTTCATTCAAAACACCAGCGAGATGCTTTAGACTCGTAAAGACTCAAGAAGACAGCTTCGATTAGAACCCTAGGACTGCTGATGCAAGGCTGTCTGCACACTAACCCAGATGTTACTCAGGAAGTTCTTCAAAATTGTATAAATAGTGTACTGGCTAAGGTGTACTCAAGTTTAACATCTTCCCCAGGGTTAGGGTTAGTCAAAATATTCCAGCAATCAATGTTTTTACATCATTCAATGAAGTTAAAAATCAAACTTTTTAGGACACTGATGCAACTAATACTGTATACAATGATGTGGCACTAATGATCAGCTTATTTGTGATCGTTTTCCAGGTGGGACGGGCCTGTGGGTATGTTGATGAGTACAATTAGGCTTCATGGGGAAAGGGCGGCAGGGGAAACAAGGTGAGACAAGAACATTGACAACATCAGATATTTCATGGAGGGAAAAGAGGCGATAAGAGCAAAGACATCAGAGAAAGCTGTTACCCTTCTGTTTACCCTTCCAGCTGTAGGAACACTATTTTCTTTTGCGCTCCATTTACCACATTAGCAACAGCTAACTGCACACTACTGAATATATTAGACTAACTAATAACCAGCAAAACCGCAGTGGAGGGGCGTGTGTGTGGTGTGTGTGTGTGTGGTGTGTGTGTGTGTATGTGTAGACCTAAGGCAGTACATAGAAGCCAGTGGAGGCTGAAGTTGACCACTTTATTCCAACATTTTAACAAGCCTTTTGGGGACCATTCCATCTAAGCCTTTCCCTGACTGAGGCTACAAGTGTTTGCACTGAGCGTGCTGAGAGAGAACGGGTCATTTGGGGAACATTCCATTTTAGTTCCTCCCTACGGGGCATGAATACAGAGAAAAATTCACTGACTATGAAATGAGGCCGAAATAACTGCATGTCATGAGGACTTGCCCCGTAGCACTGAGTGTGTGTGCGAGTGAGATGAAGTGTGTGAGTTTGAGCGTACCAGAGTCCTGAGCCAGCATTCTTCACAGTGGACGTGCCAGCACTGGATGGAGGTGAGCGGCATCGTGTAGGAGTCCTATTAAAAAAAAAAAAAAAAAAAAAAAAAATTTAAACTACATCGGATTCACGGGACACTCACTTTAGCTAGCAACAAACAAGTAACGCTACACAATCCCTGACCGACAAACAGCATGAAATCACTAACCACGGAAAGACAGCCAGCAGCCACAGAACCACTGAGCAAGGCAGCGTATGGGAAATTGAACCGGCAATCTGCGGGTCACAAACGTACACGCACACGTGCACAAACACGACATCGGCCAGGCAACGGGCAGAGACAGAGGGAAACGGGCAGGGAGGGGGGAGATGAGGGAGGAAGCCGTGAACGAGCCCTGCTGGGCGTCCTTTTCTTTCCCTCTGGAAAAGAATGGAGATATGAGGGAGGAATGAGGTGAGGGTGGGAAGAGGAGCGGAGGAGGTAAGGAGGGAGGGAGTGCCTTACCCTCCGTAAGGGCTGTGGGAGGAGCCTCTTTATGCCGCTGCTGTAGCCACCAATCACAAGGCCCCTGTACAGGCAATACAGGCCGAGGGGGAGGGACTTAGGCTGCCTCTCTCCGACCTCATTGGCCCCTATGCTCTTGAGCTCCGCGCCTGACTGGATAGCAGGCTTCCTCTGCGGAAGGAGGAGGAGGAGGAGGGAGAGGTGGGGGTTGGAGAGGAGAGGTTGGGGGCGAAAGGTGGCAGCTAATCACAGAGCCAGGCTTGTACTGATCGCGCACACACATACACCAAAGAGCAACAGAAGACGCGTGTGGACAAACACAAACCCACACAAACATCACGGTGTGTGCTAATGACAGCCAGAAAGTAAAGTGAGGCTTTGAATACAACTTCTTCCACCTTTGATTGGATGACAACTAGGCTAAAATGCTAAGTCAACTGGAAAAGCTCAGATCTTCAGGAGTTTTATCTCATTGGTTAGATTTTACAAGTGCGAAGAAACATTTACACTCTGAAAGTGCAACTGAGGCGTGAATGTAAAATAAATGGCTTTTTTTATGCTGACCCTTCACTGACATTGCTAATGGAAGAATGGGCTAAGTTTTATGTATATACCACAAAATGACAACAACAGTCGCCTCAATGTGCTTTATATGTATATAAAGACCCGACAATAATAACGGAGAAACGCGAACAATCAGCCAAAACCCTATGAGCAAGCACATGGTGACAGTGGGAAGGAAAAACTCCCTTTTAACAGGAAGAAACCTAGAACAGAACCAGGCTCACATTACAGTCTTATTTATCAGTTTACTTGTAAAGGCTCTTTTGATAAATATGTCCTTGTAGTATTTTTTTTAAACTTGGTCTCTTACAGTCACCCAGTTTAATTAAGCAAAGAGCAATACTACACTGGCTAATCTGAAAATTCAGGCATGTTTAAATGTCGTTGAAATTTCCTTATATGGAAACAGACATTAAGTACATCTAAGTAGTCTTCAAACAGTCTAAATATTTGCAATCAAGCCCATCAACAACCTTACTTTAAAACTGAAATATCTCAATATTTAAATATCTGAATATATTGAATTTCCAAAAGTAGTTTAGGACAATCTTCAAGCACATTTTAAGTTCCTTGCCCTAAAATGACCAATAGATGGGGGTAGAAACCCACAGATAGTGCTGAGCTGCATCACTGAGATACCCTCAGCATCAGTAAAGGCTAACAGAGAACTTGAGTCAACTTGATACAGAGGGCGAGCATTTCCACCAGACAATCAGAAGGTAAAAATGAGTAAGAAATATTTGCAGAAATATTGGTGTAGAGGTGACAGCGGTGGCGTTTAGACTGAGTCATACATCTGCTCAAAGTGTTTGTGCATCTACTTGATGCGGTGGAATCTCCAGCTGCTTCAAAATCTGCCAGTTAGTGAGAGTAATCTGATGACATTTAGATCAGACCCAGTGACAGGGAGGGAGCCCAGTGACAGGTTAAAGACAGACAGAGACAGATTAGATGGAAGAGGCCTGTGTGTGTGTGTGTATGTAGACATATTTGTATTTCTCTGTATGGCTTAGTGTGTGTTTGTGTGTGTGCGTAAAACAGATGAGGGACAGTGACAGATGAGCAGAGAAGAGCTGTGTGCTCATGGGGCAGTGAGTGATCGATCGCTGTGCCTTGCCCTCCGTGTCACCTCAGGCACCCAGCGACCTTTAGGAAGCGCAGGCGCTGGTAATTACCCGCCTCACATGCATACACACCAACAGGCTCTCACTCACACACACACACACACACACACACACACACACACACACACACACGCAGCAAGCACAGGATGCCGACGCTGCACTGTCCACACGCTTGAAGAATGACAGGGTGGGTACTTGACACAAAGTGGGGGTACACAAACACTGATGTGAGGTGTAGGCGCAACTGCATCTCAAGTGTCTGATGGACCTCTATATTGTCCCTCATGGCTTTAACTATTGATCTGTAAGGTCCAATCAGCCATCAATACAAGCTGTGACGTACAGGAGTGTCTTTTTACCTAAAAAGTCAAACTTCGACACATTTTTCACAGATTTAACCTGCTTTGTGCACAGCACAGTCAGGACGCTATCTCAGAATTTGAACATACACATATTTCTGTGCTCCTGAGATGAAGCTTGACATGATAAGAAAAATGATTCGCTCTGGAAATGTGATAGCAGACAATCGTGCCAAATTGCAAAGCCATGCAAAGGGCCACAACACAACAGCAACACAACACCAGCAGCACTCGGGACAGTGAAAATGCTCCCACGAAGAGCAGAAATGAGATGCGTGCAGGTAGGGCTGTTCAATATAACGATATATATCGGATGGCGATATAAAAACGTCTATCGTTTCATTTTACGCTATCGTTTGTTTCGTGGTGTTGCAAAATAAACTGTTTACAGCAATATTTTTTCATCTTTTTGATGGTCACTGTAGTGGCTATATTAATTTCTTAAAGTTCTCTCTTTCTCTTATATTTAATATAACCACACTACAGATGGACAAGCGCCTGTTTTTATGCATTGACGGTAACACCATCACATGTCTGCTTGTTTATGTTCCACATAAACCTTTCACAATAAAGTTCAAGATCCTGTTGAGACTTTTCAAAATAAACTGAATCACGTGAAAGAGCAGATTATTTACGGGTGAGAAGTAAAAAAAGAGCCGCCAGGTGCTAAAAAATAAACCTTAGACTCAAACGTTAGAACAGGCTTTTCCCCGCAGCACGCCGTGTAATAAATACTCACAAAGAAAACGGCGGCCGTTACAACTTATGTCTAAAAATGTATCATTTCATGCATCGGTTAAAACACTCGACTCCAGCTACACGACGCCCAGCTGGAAACACTTCACGCAAGACGAGCTGCCCGAGATTCACAGAATTTACAGAAAATGTTACATTTTTGTGATTTATATCGTTATCGGGACGATAGAATTCTTATATCAGGATATGAGATTTTGGTCATATCGCACAGCCCTACATGCAGGTGCTTCACATATTTCTGCAGCACAAGTACACAACCTATAGTAAAACACACAAACATTATCGAACAGAAAAATCGGTCACTCAAACCGAGCAGCTAGATATAAAGATAAGCACTCTGGCCACAGTGAGTATATTTTTAATTTCTGTTTGCTTGAAAAAAATAGGTGAGGGTAGAGGGTTGAACCCCTCTTCAAGGTAGAAAGTGATCAGTGGTTGCTACTTACATCCACTGAATGCACTGACTGTCCCAAAAATACAGCACATTCTGGTATTCAGATAAGCCTGTGACATGGGACAGACCTTATCAGCCCTTGCTACGTATCTGGCCTAATAAAGTGGAAGGTCAGTTTATAGCCCCCCCCCCAACCGCAGTTTCACATGTTTATGGTGCTACATGCAGTTCGACAAATGCTAATGCTGCCTTCTGACAAAGCCACAACACTTCCACTGAAGCTCGACGTACAGACAGCACTCATGTAAACGCTATGCTCACCATGCAGATGAGACATTTGTATCGGTCTCCTCGGAGTATCTGCTTCTCCAGCTCTCTGATTCGAGCCTTCAGGGCCTCCATGGTGGTTGCCGTGGACTCTTCCTCCGTTACCCTGGGAACAAGCAAGAGAGACGATAGAGGTTTTAAGTATAGGTCTACACCACAGATGACGCAACCACTCTCACACTCTTGTAACAAGAATTGTACAGTTGTGTTTTCAGTCCCATTTAATAAAAACAAATAAACATTAGGAAACAGGAACATTGAGATTTAGAGTATTTTATGCTACAATGTCTCAAAGTTCCACAAAACAGTGGAAGCTGGATGAATCTGCTGGGTGCTGAACACAAGAAAAAGAAGAAGAAGAAGAAAAAAGTAATCTTTTATCATCAACAACATTGTCCTTAGTCACAGTACAACATCACTGTACTGTGATCCTGCAGTATACAGTGGGGCAAAAAAGTATTTAGTCAGCCACCGATTGTGCAAGTTCCCCCACCTAAAATGATGACAGAGGTCAGTAATTTGCACCAGAGGTACACTTCAACTGTGAGAGACAGAATGTGAAAAAAAAATCCATGAATTCACATGGTAGGATTTGTAAAGAATTTATTCGTAAATCAGGGTGGAAAATAAGTATTTGGTCACCTCAAACAAGGAAAATCTCTGGCTCTCACAGACCTGTAACGTCTTCTGTAAGAAGCTTTTCTGTTACCTGTATGAATGGCACCTGTTTGAACTCATCATCTGTATAAAAGACACCTGTCCACAGCCTCAAACAGTCAGACTCCAAACTCCGCCATGGCCAAGACCAAAGAGCTTTCGAAGGACACCAGGAAAAGTATTGTAGACCTGCACCAGACTGGGAAGAGTGAATCTACAATAGGCAAGCAGCTTGGTGTGAAAAAATCAACTGTGGGAGCAATCATCAGAAAATGGAAGACATACAAGACCACTGATAATCTCCCTCGATCTGGGGCTCCACGCAAGATCTCATCCCGTGGGGTCAAAATGATCATGAGAACGGTGAGCAAAGATCCCAGAACCACACGGGGGGACCTGGTGAATGACCTGCAGAGAGCTGGGACCAAAGTAACAAAGGTCACCATCAGTAACACACTACAACGGCAGGGAATCAAATCCCGCAGTGCCAGACCTGTTCCGCTGCTGAAGCCAGTGCATGTCCAGGCCCGTCTGAAGTTTGCCAGAGAGCACATGGATGATACAGCAGAGGATTGGGAGAATGTCATGTGGTCAGATGAAACCAAAGTAGAACTCTTTGGTATAAACTCAACTCGTCGTGTTTGGAGGAAGAAGAATACTGAGTTGCATCCCAAGAACACCATACCTACTGTGAAGCATGGGGGTGGAAACATCATGCTATGGGGCTGTTTTTCTGCCAAGGGGACAGGACGACTGATCCGTGTTAAGGACAGAATGAATGGGGCCATGTATCGTGAGATTTTGAGCCAAAACCTCCTTCCATCAGTGAGAACTTTGAAGATGAAACGAGGCTGGGTCTTCCAACACGACAATGATCCAAAACACACCGCCCGGGCAACAAAGGAGTGGCTCCCGTAAGAAGCATTTGAAAGTCCTGGAGTGGCCTAGCCAGTCTCCAGACCTCAACCCCATAGAAAATCTGTGGCGGGAGTTGAAAGTCCGTGTTGCTCAGCGACAGCCCCAAAACATCACTGCTCTCGAGAAGATCTGCATGGAGGAATGGGCCAAAATACCAGCTACTGTGTGTGCAAACCTGGTAAAGACCTATAGTAAACGTTTGACCTCTGTTATTGCCAACAAAGGTTATGTTACAAAGTATTGAGTTGTATTTTTGTTATTGACTAAATACTTATTTTCCACCCTGATTTACGAATAAATTCTTTACAAATCCTACCATGTGGATTCATGGATTTTTTTTTCACATTCTGTCTCTCACAGTTGAAGTGTACCTCTGGTGCAAATTACTGACCTCTGTCATCATTTTAAGTGGGGGAACTTGCACAATCGGTGGCTGACTAAATACTTTTTTGCCCCACTGTATTTGTGTTAAATCCTATGATATGAATTTAATGGACTACTATCTTTCTAGAGATGTATCATTCTCTACACATGTTCATTCTATACCATCTGATTAGGGCCCTGTGCACGCTCCTGTGTAGTACAACATGTTTCAAGTCAAAGTCTTTGTCGATACGCTTTGTCTTTCTTGTAGCTCAATAAACAACAAGACCTCTTTGAATCTTCCTGACTTCTCTTCTTCCTCAGGTCAAACAGAGTATTTACATCCTTCTATTTAACACGTCTGCACTCTCAAAGGACTCATCGCGTCGCAGACTTTCACTTAAACATCTTATTGTGTTGCTTTTAAGTCTCACACTCAGCGTCCATCCTCTCTGTTATGTTTTTGTAGCTCTTCCCATGTTCACCCATGCCAGTCTATCGCCATGGCTCTGTATTTATCTCCACATCGCCACATGTCCTTGCTTCTTCATCCCCGTCTCCTCCAACTTTCTCTTTCCTTATATCCCCTGTCCTCCCTACCGGTGAGTGGCCTCTGATTAATGCGCAGCATGATAACAGAAAATGTGCGTTTAACACTGTCCGACAGCATATGAAGCAGCGATAACTAGATCAATAGGGAAGACGCACAGACCGCAACGATGATGATGATGACAGTGATTCGGTGGAGGGAGACGAGCCGCACAAGCCAGCTGGTGTTTATTATAGCTATCCACCCATTCTCTGGTAAAATGCAATAGTTGTGTGTGTGTGTGAGTGTGTGTGTGTGTGCGTGTGAGGTATAAGCAGTGTGCGTATTTATGGTGATGTGGTCATTTTGCAGCCTGATAGCTAGTTGATCTATGGTATTGATCTGGATGGGGAAGGACAAGCAGAAGGAAGGAAGAGATGAACACAGTAAGTGGCTGAGTGTGTGTGTGTGTGTGTGTGTGTGTGTGTGTGTGTGTGTGTGTGTGTGTGTGTGTGTGTGTGTGTGTGTGTGTGTGTGTGTGGGGCCTAGGACATGGCTCCATTTGCTGCATACTCAAACAGTAGTGGGGAAGTGTACAGGGGAAAGGAAACGGGGCTCAACTTACTTAATTTCCTCTCAACGTCTGAGATTTTGAAAATCTATTTTTTGGACCACACCGGTAGATCTACATGAATTCACATCATCAAGCAAGCTCATTAAAATAAATTGAACATTTAAACTAAATTGAAGATTAAATTAAAATTAAACATTTCAGGTTTGTGTGGTGATCAGCAGACTTGTTCAAATACCTCCATGATAATCTGATAAGCTTAGTGGAGGAAAAAAATTCTAGGGGTTCAACCTGAGACTGTACCCACGTCTGTGGTCTCTTTGGTGAGATTCTGGCATTATATCACAATAAGTTTATTTAAGCTGATGAACTAATGACAGAGTGATAAAAACAGTGGACCGAATAATGTTTTGGCTTCTTTCTCCCAAAAGGAATTCATATCTCTTAGATCATCAATGAAGAAAGTCTGCATTTGGCCCTGAAATTGTACAGTGAAGGATTGCTTTATTATTTAAAAAAATACTAATAAAAGATCATGAAAATCATTGGTTGGACTGATGTTACAACAGGCTTAAAAACAGCAGCGCTGCAGCTCGTAGGCACTCGTCTTGCTAAAGATTCAGCAGGATGACTGTTTGTCGTGTTGTGGTTGAAATGCTTCCGGACCAGCAAAGCATCCTTCCCTATTCCCTCTTTCAGATCTGTGGAAAAAAAGCTGACCTGCACTAACTCTTTCCTGTAACCTCATCATCCTCCCACCTTTGTAAAGGCCTGTCTTGACTTGCCACCCTGATGCCCTATAAACTGCTTTACCCTCTCCTCTTATTAGCACCGAGCTTGTAAAAAGCCATTTAGCCTTGATTAGCCTCTAGCTTATAAAGCAGCCGTGGACTCTGGGCTGGACAGAAGTCATCCCTCTAACAAGGCCGTCTTTTTTCTTTTTATCAGCTCCAGTAAACAAAACTCTTCCAAAAGGGTTTCTTGTCTTGTTTGACGCGAAACGAAACAAGCCAGCAAAAAACAGTTTTACTTTTGCAAACAAGTGTGTAGAAGTCATTTTCTAACCGCTCACTTCTACTTATTTTTGTTTTGTGGTAAAACAAGTTCATCTTCTTTATGCAGCTGTGGACATCTAGAGAGGGAGTGTGTGTGTGTCTATGTGTGTGTTTGTTGGTGGAGAATGTAGGAGGTGCAGAGATTTAATGGAGGTAAAGAAGGGAACAGGATGACTTCACAGGGCCAAGAAAAGGAAAGACAACTCTCTGGGGCTAAATGTGGCATGCAGGGAGATGAACAGCCTCTTACAGAGCAACATGCACAAGTGAAAATCCTTGAGTTTAAGCTGGCTCTGGGGTTTTCAGTCTCTGAGCCAGAATAAGAAAATTTATCTCACTCTGGGAGCCAGGTTTCGAAAACACATCATGTGGACTCAGAGAAACACATTAACATCTTAGGCTGGGCTACAACCTAAAAGGTAAGACATTTCTGTAACAGTCCTAAGACCTCTACACGCAGAGCGCATGACAAAAACACCACTATGTAATGTATATACACGGCAATGTGTTCTCAAAAACAGGCACTGTGGAAAAAAATGAAGTATACAAAAAAAGGAAGAAACGCAGATTCTGGGTTCATCCAATTCTCACGAGAAGGCGGCAGCAGGAGATGCAGCCCGATCATTTTCTTACATATTTTAGGATGTGAGTGGGGCAGTTGGAGCTCTTGTTGGTAGAGTTGGGTCCACGTCTGAGGATGTTACATATGATTTTATTAATTGTTAACAACACTGTGTGTGTGCGTTCTTATACAATGTGGTCCAGGCTTGGTAGGTTTCAGCTTGTGGCCTTGATCTTTGAGCCTAAAGTCATGAAACCAGAATAAATACTGAAACAGAACTGCCATCAATACAACATGCCTCTGCTCCAATGTGCTTACTGCCCCACGGGGCTTTTTGGACAGTGTGTGTGTGGGTGTGCATGCATGTCACTGAAAGAAGGTGAAATAGCGATGCATTTTCATCTCGACTCATCCCCGTGGTGAAAAAAGCAAGCAGGAAAGCCCGACAGAGACAGATTGATGGCTCTGCTTCCCCTCTATTTAGCGCTCTGTCCCCAACTTGTGTGGGGCTATTCCTCATTTTATTAGAGTGTGTGCGTGTGCGCAGCTGAAGATCTCTACCATCTATCTCAATCAGCCCTGTGTCTTAATCTACTGTCTACCTACATTTTAGCCTCACTCAGCTTCTCTCTCAACACAAGCACATAGAAATGATAAAATTAGACGGTAATTAATTTTTTGCAGCACATTGCAAACATTTTATCAACCAGGTGGAGACACAAACTTCTCACATCTACATGCTGTAAAAACAACAACAACAACAACAAAAAAAACAAAAAACAGCAGCAGCATCGTTCTCTTTTGCACCCTGTTAACCGAGGCCTTAACTACACTCACACACCATGATAAAACATTTAAGTCACTATTGATTTCCCCTGCCCAATATATATGTGCGTAGGCCTCAGATGGCGAAAGGCAAGGGGGGGAAGGGGCATCTTGTAAGTGCCTCAGAAGAATTGAGACAGGGGACGGGAAGAAACGAACAACAGAAATGTGAAAGAGAAAAGCAGGAGGAAGCGAGAGACATGCAGCTTAGCGACAGAGCAATAAAGCGAAGAATGAGAGGAAAAAGACGAAGACAGGCTGGGCGGCGTGTATGTGTACGTGTAGGTGATGGGGAGGAGGGGGTTACAAATCTAGCTTCATCACTTCCAAATTGAGGACAGATTCAATTATTTGCAGAAACCACATGGAAATCTCTCCGCATTGTTCCAGCTGGAGCACCAAATTTGGCAGCAATCGCATTGGAGGGGCCATTTATCTTGGAGGGGAAAGAGCGTCTCAGGCGCTGTACGTGTGTATATGTGTATGTATGCGTGTGTGTATGTGTGAGCTCATTTATCTTGCAGGGGAATGAGCAGAGGAACGAGGACGCCCCGGGAGGCGACCAGATCATTACCCATCTGGGATCAGAGAGAGATTTCACTAACGCTGCCCTGTGCAAAGCACCGTACACACACACACACACACACACACACACACACACACACAATGTATCAATGTAACGAAAGGAGACAAATCTCATTTTCATTTGGGGACGGAGGAGCACAGAAGCTCCACAAATACGTGCATTTATAGTAAGCAGAGAGGAGTGATGCAGGGAATTGTTCCAGCCAGCCGGCTGACTGCTTGTTCCAGCGCAATCATTCAGCAGCTAGTTGGCCTCCTTTAAATGGATACTTAAATTAAGCCATGCTCTGCTCCTGGTGACCACTAAAACCTCAGCTAGAGTGTCGTGTCTTTGGAAACGCACACCAACACCAGCATTGTTAAAAAAAAAAACCAACAAAAAACAAATGCACATGCAGTTATAGAGTCTGCTGTACAGGAGTATTTGTGTCAGTCAAGCTGAAGAACGTGAGGAAGGAAACCTGTCCCTACATAACACTGGATGTGGAGAACCAATCAGTGCGGTCAGATTGCCACCTAACCTGTCAGCATCTTTTTCCCTCGGTCACATGCAAATTAAAACTGGAACGATCACGTTGCAGACGACAACTTATTGAATGCATCCCCTCGCTCAGCAAACACACGTAGTTCTTGCCTCACGGTGCTGTTTCTGATCAATACAGTTCAAGCTGCTCTGCTTATTCGCCAGTTATCCCTTCTACTGATATTTAATATGGACCACGGACATGCAGAGTGCCGATTGATTTATTTCAGTGAAACATTTATTGCATTCAGCCTTCCAATAGTTGATGGAAGCACGTTATGTAAAAGTGTAAGCACACATACAGTCAAACAATTCAATTATTACCTTGCAACTCCAGGAAATTGGCCTTAAACGCGCATATCAGGAATAGAGAAATGCATCACTAAGCCTTATAAAGAAGGCAGTCGAAAGATCATTCCACTTCACGTTTAACTGATCCATTTCAAAAATCCAACTAGTGTGTGTCCACGTGTGTTTTCTCTGTCACCTACTTTTCAATCTCGCTGTTTTTACAGGTGCGTGGGGCGCAGGAGGAAGAGGAGGAAGACGAGGGAGTGCTGGGGTCTGTCTTGCTGCTCTCGCTGTTGCTTGTTGAAGGCATCTCTGTAGACACAGAGACAGGTGACCCGTTCAGTGCTGGCTTTTTAGCCTTTCCAACATATCCTGAGGAGACAGTTATTTTGTCCCTACTTACCATCACTGGCCCATTTGGAGAATTCAGGTGTTATTCTATTAGAAGGCATCCCCCCGCTGTAAGACAGAGACACAGATGTCCATGTAAGTGGCAGCTCAAGGTTACTAACTGAGGTGATTTTCAGATTTTCTGGCAGAAAAATCTACTAGTTAAGCTTTTGTACTTGAGCACAGCTCCCCGTAGCGCCTCTCGCTCCCTGGCTTCTCCCTGGTCCTCTCCAGCACCGGAGCAGGGGATGATGTCGGCCTCGGTGTACTGAGCCTTGCCATACTCCAAGGTGTCGTCTCCATCCACATCAAGGTCGGCATCGCTGTCTGCGGCGCTCTCTTTGATGCTACACGTAGCAAAACCAGTTGCTGAGGAAAAAGAAAAAGTAAAGAGGGCCATTACTTCGCTTTAACAGCAAAACAAAAACGCTCCATGCGGGCAACAACATTTGCATTTATTTAACAACTCCACATCACACTTTGACATTAACAAAAGTCCAAAATCAAGTAAAAATATACTTGCAGCTCCGTGTCATACGCACCTCTGCACAAAATTCATCAAAATAAAAGCACCACTACAGACACATTTTTGGAAGTCAAAACTGTGAAGAGCTTTGTCTATTTAAGCAACTTTATAAGTGCAGTGCAGAATTACCATTGCTCAGACATTATTCTACACATCATCAACATACAGATCCAGAGAGAACCAGCTTAAGAGGGCACAGACCACACCAAGACCTGGAGTAACTTTCCGACACACTTCAGAACTTGACGATGCTAAATTTAGCTCGTCTAAAACTTCGGCTTCTCCAAACCAAATTAAAGACTTTTCAATAACCTGGACAGGTGAGAAAGAGAGCTAGATTTGGTCAGAGACAAGGAGGTGAAAGGGAGACGGCACACAGAGCTGGGCTGAACTGACACCAGACTGACACCTTACCCATCAATCTTGGAGAAAGAGAGAAGGAGAGGGAGTGTGTGTGAGTGGCACTTCTATAAACCGAGTGATGAACGCTCAGACAAACTCTTACCGCTGCCTGACTGCTCCCTTCAGCTCCACTTAGCCACACAGCTGGCTCTGTGTGTGTGTCCGTCACTTAGAGGTGTCTCTTCAGTGTTTGTTTGAGGCTGTCTGTCCTTCTGTCACTTACGCTCCTGTCTCTCCAACCCCTTGAAGGTGTGTGTGTGTGTGTGTGTGTGTGTGTGTGTGTGTGTGTGTGTGTGTGTGTGTGCAAGTCTGTCTACCCGTCACTTACACCATGTCTATCTACCACACAGAGATAGGTAGGTAATATTTATATATGTGTGTGTGTCACTTACACCTTGACTATTGGAGCCATGTGTGTTGTAACTCTGAAAGTGTCTGTGTGTGTCTCTACCAGTGACAGGCCTGACAGCCATCTTATTTACACCTATTCCAATTTCTACAAGCTCTCAGCTGGACTAGTGTTTTGTGTGTGTGTCTGTGTGTGTGTGTCTGTGGGGGGATGGAGGACCAGAAAGAGTTGACAGCCATCCTATTTAACCTACCTGTCCCGGTGTACGAGTCTCAAAACTAGACTTCCCATAACAGTTGCTCTTCCCCATCTCACTCCACTACAGAGTCTTAGTCAAAGTGCAAATCCGACACTCTGGCTTTCATAAAAGTTTTTCTGGGATTTAAACGTCAACTGCTTCTCCTCCCACCTAACAATGTAACTCACAGGAGGGGAAAAAAAGGTGCCACAGATACTAAGCCGTTTTACAATAGGCCCATGGTTTTCAGTGATCAAATAAAAAGAACCTTTTAATTTTTATTTGGTCTCAGCGTTAGAAGGGAACATATGGCGGCAGTGGCCGTGCAGTCTGCTTGGTCCTCGGGCATCAGCTTATTGCACTGCAGAAGAACAGCGTGCATGTCACATTCATACATTTTAATGTAATGACATGTACAGTGACTTACATTTGGATTTTCACACTTTTTCCTCTACATTTTCAAAGCATGAGACTTAACTTGAGTGTCTCTGTACTATCAGAAAATCAAGCCCTTACTTCAGAAGGGCCACCTCCATCCTGGAAGATCAGGTGTAGATCAACGCCAGCCCACATCAGCTGATAGCACAGCTACTATCCTTTTGGCTATCTCATATAGACAACGTCGAACTAAAATCAGATCCAGCTGTTTAAGTCAAGCTCAAACAGACACTGAATGCAAATATGGGGTCAGTGCATCCCCATTACCTCCTCATCTTATGTCTTTATTGTGAATGGCTGTCGCTCTTCACACTGTACAGTTTACAGCATCTCACTCCTTAAACTAAATCAAACATTGACCAAATCGATCCTAACAGGAGTGGTCATAGGTAATATTTAACCAGTCACCAGGGGTATTCAACAAAGTCTTTTGAAATCATGAGCAATGAACTGTGGCTTCACCTGTTTTTAAAAACTCTTCAAGTATCACTTTAATGCCCTTTAATAGCAGGATGCAGTAAACAGAAATTTTGACTTTTTATATATACATATATAAAAAAATCCTTTAAAAGTTTCTCCTGTGGTGGACATGAATGCATGGATGCTGGTTTTTTTTTATTCAACCACCTGGACTTCAAAATATAATGCCACACATGGTCTGGGCTGTGTGAACACACACTGTCCCTGACTCTAGTGTATTCCCTGAGAGTGTACGTGTGGCCTGCTTGCTCTGTATGTGTGCGTTACCGTGCTTCTATCTGTCCCTGTAAGCAGTCTTGGCAGGCCAATCTAATCTGGCCAGGGAAAGGTCAGCCCCACTCTAACTGCCTTTCACTCACATTATTCATCAACGCCCCCTCCCCAGTTTCTTTTTTACCCTCTTTGCCTTTTTCTTTCTTTTTCTCCCTCACCTTTTCTTACAATCACTCCTTTTTTATCACCTTTATTTCTTCACTTTCCTCCCCTCTCTTCCATTCTCTTGCTTCTCTTTCACTTTGTCATCCCACCACTCATGTATCACTTGTTTTCTCTCCTGTACTAGCCCTGTTTGCTGAACTATGTCCCCTTTTTCCTACCACACACACAAACACACACTCCTACAGGGCCACCCTGTTTTGTCTCATTATCTAACCTCTCGTGAGCGTCGCTGACTCTTTAACATGTAAACTACGCATTTTATCCTCCAGGTTACATGCTGCCATGGCAGCAACAAAAGAGGCCCCGAATTTATTAACATATCAGTATAACAAGGCCACAAGTACAGGTCTGAACAGGCAGCGAGGATCAAAGGACTCATCAGGCCTACTGGAAGCGCTGCTCAGCCAAATCATCCACCTCAGCAACATCCCGTTACCATAGCAATTATCGAGACTCTAAGAAGCAGAAAGAAGGCATGTCAAAGGTCATCACACTATCTTTCTGCCATTTACAGGTCACAGAGAGAGAGAGAGTATGGGGGGGGGGGGACACAGACACAAAGACATGAGACGGTCATCTTTGAAGTCCATTTACAAAGCACAGGTTTCTCCTCTTCTCAATCCCTCTGGGCCATCTCATCCTGCAATAATCCCCATCTTTCCCTACTTGTGCTCTCAGAATGACCCAATATCGAACCTCAGGATCTGTCCGCCTGCCTCCCTGCCTGCCTTTCTAGTCATCCATCTGTGACGGATCAACTATTGTGTTCCAAACTTTGAATACATTTTACAACTTAGTGATGAGGTAAAAAAAAAATAAACACCCCCCCCCCCCCCCCCCCCCCCCCGAAAGACAGGAATAACGAAAAGTGGGACCCACAAATAATAACATGTGGGGGAAACACAGAACATTTACATGTTGTATTTGAAAGCAATTAAAAGAAACATCTACAGATATTCATGGCATGATTATCTGGGTTGACACCCAATGAAGTCAGAGTCAGTCAACTAATCCCAGCGAGCCAAAAGCTTAGACTTCGGCTGCTGTACACACCAGGTTTTAAAGACTTTTTTTCTTCTCTTGGATCTGTGTGATCTTGATAAAAGGGGAATCGAATCATGAAAAGCTACTCTCAATATTCCAAGAATAAATTAAGAAGCTGGATCGGAGCTGCTGCCCCAAGTGGGGCATCTCGGGGTTCACCAGTGAGGGGACTGGGACATTAGCAGACAGACTGGGGCTACAGTGATGCAGACACTGCATCAGTTCATCGTTGCTGAGTGTAAAAGCAAAGCTGACCGGTAGCAGTCAATGTACGTCCCTACTGTCACCTATGATCGCCAGCTTTGGTAGTGACTGAAAGAACAAGATCACCGATACAAGCTGCGGAAGCTTCAGAGCTTCCTCTGAAAGTTGCCTGGCCTTTCCCTTATACACAGGGTGAGGAGTTCAGTCGTGAGAGAAGGGCTCCCCCACACTGAAGCCAGCAGTGGTGGTCAGGCATCTGACTTGGATGCCTCCTGTGTGAAGTGTTCCAGGCATGTCCCACCAGTAAGAGGCCCCATGGCAGACCCAGAAACCCCTTGGTGTTACACCAGATAAGCCGGAGGAGGTAGCTGATGGATGGGATCTGTGCATTTCTGCTTAGGCTGCCGATCCAGTGACCAGGTCCAGATAAGCGTACATGACTAAATGTTACCTGAAGAGACAACATTTTCTCCCATCTTTCCTAAAATTTCCATATTGAAATCCTAAATGATGAGGAAGCCAGGCAAAAGAAGATCAAGATCTTCTCAAATTCAGCTTGGAAGTTTTGAAAAAAACAGAACATCTTCAAATACCTCCATCTTTGGAGAAAGAACTATTATATTATATTTTATATTATAAAACATTAAATAACAGGGAAAATGCATTTCTACTAAACCACACACCCTTACAAGTAAACCTTTTATTGTAAACTGCAAACTTAAAGTCGTACCTTACCCATAAAACAGACAGACAGTCTACTAGACAGATAAAGAAATCCCTGTCTGTGCTATATGGGTCCTTTCAACCTTGCTAAGCTGGTGCGAGACAGAGGGAAGTCTTCCCTCACACTGGGTTGAATCATAAACGGATCTTGTTCGATTTTTTTTCTCCCCCTTCCTCCCTCCCTTAAAAGCTCCTGTTCCCTCTGCCTTTCTTCCTTGTGCTCTGAAAGGGAGGAAAGGATGGTGGCACTTCACAGAGGAATAGGCCCTCTCTTCATCTCGCCAGCTGAGGAGGCCCCCCTGCAAGATCTCTATAGCCGTTTAGTCAGCCACTGGCTCTCAAGAGCCCGCTGGACTCAGCAGTGTGTGTTAGAACCACTTTAGAGCTTTCAAGACTAAATCCACCTTCTAAGCTTTCTGCCGAGTGTGTGCGTGTGTTTCAAGTTTCTCTCCCCAGGCCACCTCGGTTATCTGTGTCACATCACAAGGTGCCCTATTAGAGTGTGGCAGAAGGGTCCTGTGTCTGCTCGCTTTAACGACGTGAAAGCGAGATGGACGGATGGAAGGAGCGTCAGGGAGATGGATGGACGGGTAGGGAAACCACCTCCCACCCTGTGAGCTGCACTTTGTCGCGGTTTAGTTGAGACTTCGACATTGATCTCTCTCCTCTCTTCTCTCAGCAAGGGGAGGGAGGCAGGTGAGGCTCAGCGTGTGTGTGTTTAACAATGTATCGAACAGGGAGAGGGGGAGGCCAACGGGCAGCAGGACAGATGAAAGAAGAAGCTGAGCCAAGAGAGTTTGAACGAGCCTCTTAGAAGCAACGACGAGTCTTTGGATCCACCTGGGAAAATCCTGATGAGTCGCGTTTCTCTTCTTCCTGTTTCACACATAAACACAACTGAGGCCACTATGTGGAACACAACCATCAATCAGTTTTTCCCTCCACTTACCAAGTTTAGGGCTGCAGAGGGGATGGAGCCTATCCCAGCAGTTATAGCCTGAGAGGCGGGATACACCCTACACCCTAACCCGTTGACGCCATCCAGCCCCACGCACGGGGCGATCGATCCACAGTAACTCGTTAACGGAAATTTGCCACGTTAATGCAGTTATGGCGTTAATGTCATTTTAACGAGATTAACACTGACAGCACTAATATTTAGTAAATAAAAGCAATCAATGAAGCGCCTTACACCTATGCTGTGACTGCCTGTGAAAGGCCTCACTCCATAACTTTGTCAACACTTGATCCTTGAAGTATTTTAAAAAATTGTGTGAAAAAGCAGAGAGAAAAAGACATAATTAAGATAAAAAAAACAATTTATGGAAGCAGGAGGACAGAAAAAAGTGATGGAGAGCTGTAGTGGGAGCACTGAAGGTGTGTGGTGTCACACTCATATTCCCCAGTGACCAGCGCTCCCATCTAGTTCTATAATTGCATTTCTGGGCGCACACACAGGAGCACACCACGTTGACCAGCGGGTCAATTGCCCAGCTAAATGTGTTTTCCTTCCCCCTCGCCAAGAGGGCCTTGTAGGGCCGAGCCAAGCTCAACCGGGCTGACCCCAGGCCAGCCAGCGCTGCCACTGGACCGCTGGCAGCATTACAGCTCCCGTGGCTGCATTCACCGCCGAGTCTCTCAGCCTGACAGTGCTTGCGCTGCACATGAGCACAGTGAATGATGGATGAGCAGGGAAACAAAGCTGGAGACAGAGAGGAGAGGACAAACAGTGCTGACTGCTGTGACTGGACGCGACCCTGAAATCGTGACGGGTCGTTCAGTGTTCCAGCAAGCGGCTGGCTAGACATCTACATCATGGTGCGGCACACACACACCGCCACCGCTGAACAAACTGCTTATCCAGAGGATGCGCAAACAGCCGGCCTTGAGTGAGTGTAAGTGTGAAATAAGAAGCAGTGCTGAATAATGCGAGTTGTGTGTGTGTCTGTGTATGTGTGTGTACCTCTGAAGCCTCCCTCCAGCAAAGCTGTAGCTCTGATCCTCTTCTGTCCCGCCCACTCGTACTCCTCAAAGCCCCGCCCATTTTCTCCATCCATGTCAGCAGAGTCATCGTCGCCTAACGCTCCCTCGCGCTGACGCACAAAAACAGACATGGACACGTTTTAATCACAGATAGTGCTGTGTACAGATCAGTGTGGAACAGCTCAGCACCACTTAGCGACTTCAACAGTACACTGCTTCCTCTCTTAAAGTTAAGGGTCGGTGGACAACAGGCCAGATCTCCCCAGCATGCTTTACCTGAGCTGTACCACACAGACCAGATGCTGCTTATCTAAATCATGTGGTCAAAGTTTTAGACCACATTTAGACGTTTAGCTTAGTCAGCAGATTTGTTTCGTTGTTCCTGTTGTTCAACAACTATGATAATGAATAATTAATTCTTTAACCACATCTTCTGGTGCACAGTTACAGACACAGCTGGTACAGTACCGGGATAAACAAAGCATGCTAGTGGAGAAAAAAAACAAAAAAACCAACGTAATAGTGTCTCTACTTAGTGTAATGGACAGCCATCAGTGAGGTGAGATACAGGAGGAGTAGTGAGTAGGTTTTTTCTCTAGTCTACTCTAGGAAAGAATGTTTAGAATCTACAGGAGAGAAGGAGTGATGTGATCTGTGGCAGGAAAAGATAACACTACTGAGAATTTAAAGAAAACCAGATTGTCCTTAATTTGATTTGTGTTCAAATAAGAGTAACATGTAAGTGCACAGGAGTCAACCACATCATACCAGATAAACTGCTTGTAACAACTGATGCTTGAATACTTATCAGAATTAAAAGGTCTAAACATCGTTTCCTGTAGATTTAGATCGTAGCTGTAGTGATAGTCGTGGTTTGCGTGTGCGCACCCAAACTTTTCTGAAGGATCTATTAATAATACTATGAAAAGAAATCCTCTGCAAATCTAAGTAGGATGACTTATAGTTAACACTCATGTAATACAACACAGTGCATTTCTCGTGCTGTGGTTGGGTCCAGCTGTCCAGACAGCCACGACTAATATCGAGGACTGCACAACTTTGACATAGCCAGTTGGCCCACGGTTAGGGAAGATAAGGCCAGGGCTGCTGGTTAACAGTGGCTGAACTTTCAAAATAAAGAAATTTTGCACTACTAAAATATTGAAGTATTTGCTTGGACAGGCTAAAAATAAGTTGCCATATTACACACATGTATACCTAGAAGTCCTATCAAAGTAAGGTCTGTTATACTTAAATCACTGGACTGTTTTTCTGAATGCTTTGGTTATTCAGGCAGTTAATCCAATATGATGTGACTGCAACACCACCATGTAAAGGAGGTTAAGAGGCAGTAGGGGTGGCAGGGGAAGAACAGTTGCTACCGGTTGGTTTCTGCACTACTGGACTGACGTGACATCTACAAGAATTAGAGAAGTGATTGGAAGGGAAGGGCTGACAGGCTGTCCGACCAGCAGTAGGCAGGGTTCAGGGCCCAGATTGTACTACCTGGATCAGGCATTGTTCCACATGTCTACTCATCTCCTCCTCGCTCCCAGCCAATGGGGCGCTGCACAGCGGACATACCTGGCCCCCTTCCTCAGGCTTCCTCCTCTTCATCTTCCCTATACGGGCTGGAAAAGCACAGAGAGAGAGAAAAGGAAGGTACATGGTTTAAATTAAGTAAGCTTCCGCGAATGTTTCTGAGGATAACATCACTGTTTTGGGGAGAGATCTCAGGAATTTTGTGTCAGATGATTCTTAACAAGCCTGACCAGTATGACAGTTCTTTACAAGCCAACAGGAGTTTCAAAGGAAGCTTGTGTGTCTGCCATGTGTTAATATGTGACACTCTAAATCTCCTTCCTACTCACTATAGCTATGAGACTTGCTTCCATCCTTTTGCTTCCTTCCTTTTCCTGCCCTTCCCTCCTGTCCCTTCTCCCCCCACCCCCCTACCACACACGCACATTTAATTAGAAATTTAACAGAGCAGAACAGCCGTCATTGCACCCCGAGTCTCTGTCGTTTTTTCTTAACTGCAAATGGCGCGCGGGGACATTAATTTTTAGCTGGCTGGGAAAAGAAAGGAAGCCAAGAGGGACTGTGGCGAGGCGTGGAGGGAGAGGAGCGGGACACGAGGCAATACGCCATAACTGCAGGGGGAGAAGATGAGGGAGGGTTAAAATGAGAGACGGCCTCCTCCTCCTTACTATTTCTCCCCTGACGCTAATTGAGAGGAGCATTGTTAAATCGAGAGGGGAAAAGACTGCTAATTAGGTCTGGCAGGGCTCCCTGCCTCCCCCAACTCCCACCTTTTGTACCCCACGTGATTCCTGGTTCCACGTGAGGGCGAAGGGCACATTCTAAACTAAGCCTTCACTGACACTTGTCATAGACTTGGACTAAAAATAAAAAGAAAGGAGGTGTTTCATGATCTGCATTAAGTTTGGAAACCAAGACGGTAAGCATATTACCGGCCACTGTGTTAGGTACACCTGTTCATCTGCTTGTTAACGCAACTATATATATTGGCCAATCACGTGGCACCAACTCAATGCATTTAGGCATGTTGACCCGGTCGAACGATCCGCTAAGTTCAAACTGAGTATCAGGATGAGGAAGAAAGGTGATTTAAGTGATTCTGAACATGGCAGGGCTGCTGTGATCATTTCAGAAACTGAAATGACTGAACTAATCTGCTGGGCATTTCCAACCATACGGAAACCATTCTGTTAAGAAAACAGTCTGAAAACGAGTAAATATTTAGTGAGCGGAGCTTCTCTGGGTGAAAATTCTTTATTGATGCCAGAGATCAGAGGACAGTGGCCAGACTTTGACCCCCTTAGTACTAGAATGTTTCCAGTGCCTTTCTGAATCTATTCTGCAAAGAATTAAGGCATAGAGCAAAAGACTAACGCAAAAGAGGGCCAACCTGCTACAAGGAAGGTGTGCCTAATAAAGTGGCCAGCGACTGTATATCAACAGATACCCTCCATGTTGTTCAAATATGTTCCAAGTATATTATATATATATGTTTACCTAGAATGAAAACAACAGTTGTTGGTAAAAGCTAGCTTACTTTCTAAGTGCTAACAAACCAACCATCAAAGCCAGCTTATCTGGAGAGTTATTCAGCCACACAGTCCCACAGCAACCAGCACGAATATTCAGTGACCTTGATGATCCCAGACCAAATAATGTGCCTGAAATTTCCCACTAATATATTCATTAGTATACTAATGTGCTTAAATTTTAATGGCTAACCCAAAAAGATAATCAGTTTTATAAAACCAGAATCACTGCTCAGTGGAACAGTAGGACATTCTGAAACGTTCTTTCCATTTTAGTGATGATGTAATGCATTTTATTTTAAACAATGTAAATATAGTTAACTTGTGTTTTGCAAACAGATTAAGGACATATGTAACCAGTTACATGGCTCAGAAAGCACCGGTTGCAAGCTTTGAAAAAAAATCTTTGAAATGACTTTTTTTCGTCTTTGAGAATTCCATAAAATTCCCTCAGAGCAGCATTAAGTTGCATTTAACAGCCTTCTGGGAATGTAGCGGTAAACATAAAAAGCCCAAAGTGACGCTTTTAAGAGCTGAAAAGAGCTTCTCCCATAGGGACAAGATGCATTTGGCATATTAAAAGAAAGAAGGCATTCTGTAGTACATTTATCAAGACACCGAGTGGACGCGTTTAACACAAAGAGCCCACGGAAAATTCCTAATGCAAAAAGCATCCCAGTAAAATCCCCGGATGCCCCTTCTGGAACACCTCTAGTCTTCGCAGTCAAAGAAAAAAACTTGAGAGCCAATTAAAATACACAAAAATATCACAAGTTCCTTTAAATGAAAGAACACACCTGCCATAAGTGATTAAACAACAGGTAATTGATGATATCACACAGCACAGCAGAGAACAGCTCTTCTGATGTTACACTGCTACAGTAACACACGTCATCATTTATTTATGATCACTTACTTTCATTTTCATTTCATCACTCACTTCTGTATTAACTTTTTATTCGGCTGTGTGACTTTACAGCTATGAGATCAATTTTTACTTTATTTGACGCTCATCAATAACATCCACGTAAATCAGTATGATTGCTCAGGACCAATAAGAAGTCCCAGCACTGTAATTAAGTCTCAATAAGGGCATTCACGTCAAGTATATCAATCCAGGGTTATATCATATATATATAGTTAGAGATATTAAATCACTAAAGAGTTGTGTACATACCATTCAATCTCGTTTGCCTGTTTGCCCGAACTCGTAAAAATGTCTGCAAGCAGAGAGGGGGAAAAAAAGACAGAGCAAACATTCATTAGATGATGAGGAAACATTATAATATGCTTACAAGCACTAATATAACTGCTTATAATGGGATTGCTTTGGATGCTGAGAGCACTGTAAACAATCCTACGTACTTCTCTCTTGTTTTCCACTTCCTCCATGCCTGCTAGCTTTCTGCTAGCTCCGTGTACAGCCGCTAAAACTCTGTCTGCGAGGTGCCACACGGAGCCTCCACACACCGAACATCAGTGCAAACTAAGCGCTCTGTCTACATATTCACACGGATGGAAAAGGATTGAAAGTGGCGCCCGTTTCGGCAAATATTGCTCATGTTCGACGCCATGTTGGCTTGTTTTGATCATGTGACCGCGCTGGAAACGGAAGTCAGGAAACGTCACCCGTCGTTTCGCATCTCGGCCGCTAGGGAGAAGCAACGAGGTTCATTACGCCTCACCCATTGAGAAAGTTGGTGATTTACATGCAGGCCAAGGACAGGCAGCTGCTTTTCTTTATATAAGCTGCTAGAAAAGAGTGAGACAAGTGTGAAGATAGTGTTTGAGAGTTTTTAAAGTCTGGAGTTAGTGAAACTTAGGGGCTTTAATGTTAGCAAATGTAATTAAATTGTCAAAAGTAACAACTTGGTCTCCTGACTGCCTCAGTCCACTATATTTGATATTTATTATATTATCAGAGTGCTAATACTGATGCATTGGCAGGTGATGTTAACAGTTTTATTACTTGAGTCACTGCAACTTTTATCATTATATAAATTTACATTTTGATATTTCTTTTTTATAATATACACATTTTTATAACATGCAAACTCAAATAACGGAACTGTATCTCCCTTTTGTATGTGAAGGCAACATCTAAAAGTATTTAAGGCACTTGAGTGAATAAACTCGGTTACTGCCATCAGTGGGAGAAATGATAAATCGTACATTTATCTGAGTGAACCTGAAACTTTTGAGGTCCTAGCTGGGTCATGTTGCCTCTAGTAAATTCCTTGCTCCATTAAAAATAATAGTCTTAGCAATAAAAGTACAGCATTGTGAAATTAAATAAGTGATGATTTCTCTATCAAGTCTACTTCAGTCTCCTGCAGAATGTCTGGCTCAGGTCTACTGGGGTTCAAACCCACATGGCCTGCATGTCTTTAACTGTATGCTGACTAAAGCACTCGCAGTTATGGATACCCTCTCTTTGACAGGACAGCAGTGAACAAGCAGAGGTTCAGTCCTCACCGACAGCCCGTACTCTGTCAGCGGGAGTCATCAAGCAGCCAGGCCTTCACCTTCTTCTCGCTGCTTCTCTCCCCTCCCCGCCAACACTTGAGTTATAGGCCTACTTGCGGCGCATCGCCTCTGCTACCGTATCATTATGATACACTCAGCCAATGCTGCAGATAGGTCAGGTTTTTAGAAGAAGCGGAGAGGCAGAGTGAGTCCACCTGACAGGCAGAGAGGAGGTGGCAAAGTCTGCCATTATGCTTTATTTTCAGGGTGCTAAAAAGAGTCACCATTGACTTAATCATTTGTATAATATAAGGTGATTTCAGCAGTTTCACTTAATGAGAAAATCTCCTTTATTGCTATAAGGTCTTTATGAGCTGTGTCATCCTCAACGTATGGATGTTACGTCTGCATGGACTTAATAGTTCTTATTTTATGGTGTCGGGGGGGAAGCCCACTTAACCCTGAGATACATCATGGCTGGAGGAATTACTCGAACAAACTTTGATGAATTTAAGAGATAAAAGCAGTCATGGTGACATTTGAGATTTAAGCAGATTGGCCTGTTAGTCAACTTAACTGCTGAGGAGGCATAAAAACCCAAATCTGCCATAATGTTCAGCTGTACTGTGATATGTCATAGTTACAGAAATTCACTTGATTTGCTGGATTGTTAATAAAGACACACAAAAAAAAAAATGCTGAGAAAGTGGTTTGCTTTTTTTTTGTCTACAATTAATTCTAACATCAGTGAAAGTATAGAATTAGAGTCTGGAGGTGGCGCAAACCCTGATGGGTTGTCTTATTCAGGTCTAAGGTCCTTTTTTATTTGTTTATGTATTTTTTAAGCAGTATATTGTCACAGTGGGTCAGCTGCACTGTTAACCAGTCATCACAGAGTCTACTGGGCCAGGGGTCCTATAGAAGTCGATGTCAGAAAGGCGCATTAGTCTGCTCATAATAACTCATTATATATAAATGAAAAATATTTTTGTGCAGTTTTGGGCACTCATACATGAACTATTAGAGTAAAGGATTTTTAAGACTGATAGCGATACCAATATCCCATATTCCCATAAAAGCTGATATTTTTTTCAGACACACAAAACATGAAACTGAATCGACTAACATGTTTCATATATTGTTGTTTATTTATTTATTTATGTATTTATCCGCACTCTCCTGGGCTCTGCTTGGATCAGCTGGTTGTCGTGTCAGCTGGTTCACTCTCTGGTGGACAAACTCTCTGGTGCAATCTCAACTACTTTTCTTCATTTATAAATGCTGATACCGATCAGTTGCTGATAAATCGGAAAATTATTAACATCATCAAATACATGAAAAAAAAATAGTCACACTTTAAGTCTCAAAGATCTGATCATTTAAGCTTTCATAAAGCCTCGTTTGCAAAATATTGTCTAAAAATGTTTATGATATTCTTTCTATTTACTTTTTAATTGCGCATAACAAAATCATCACAGATCATGCAACAATTGCCAGATGCACGATTTTTCGGCTAGTGCTTGAATGTAGCACACCTTTGTGGATCTGTATGGAGCAAATACATGAGCCATCTGCACACACTTTTAATCTGTATAATGAAATAAATGTCACAAATATTTTAGACATACACAGGAAATGTTTTTGAGAAAGATTTTTTCAAAGAAAAAAAAGTTTAATATTTAGCGAGCTTGTGTTTAAATTGCTTGGTATTTGTGTTTATACCGAAACACTCCTTTGTAACTGAAATGAAACATTTTTTTTCGCATACGCCATGTACCTCTATTTTGATACTAATTCCCTCCATATATTAGCCTACAGCCTTGATGCTGTACAATGATATGGAGCTGATACATGTGTGACATCTACATGTCACACATTCATATGTGTGACAGGATGCATTACACTTGAACAAAGCCAAAATATCCTAAATTAATAGCAATCAGGAAACTCTGATGACTCTCTCAAGCTGCCCTTGTTTGTGTGTGTGTGTATGTGTGTGTGTGCCCATGTGTGTGTGACCTGGTATCTGTCGGAGTGGTGGGCATCCTCTGACGACAGGGGCGAGACCACAGGAGACTCTCCCTCACGCTTGATGTGCACCGACAGCAGCATGGACTAGAAAGACACAGAGGAATAAAAAAGTCTTTTCTATGCAGATGATCTTTCTACGTTACTGCCTCTGGGACCATAAGCACCATGAGCACCGAACTTGTCCTTGGTTGACAGCTGCTGCATGGGAATAATCGATAAACACAAGAGTAACGCTGTTCCACGATAAATTCAGACCTCAGGATATAAAGTATATAATTTCACTGTTGTAGAGCTAACACTCAAGCATGCCGGGGGTGAAGTGAATTTATTTGAGTGGTTGTGAGCTCTGGGCAATTTATGCCAACACTCTGAAATTGGAGTTGACATGACAATCAGAATATAAAAAGTGGAAGAAGTTCATTAGCAGAAGCAGTTAAAATGAAATCACTGAACTAAGCTGAATATTCAGCTGAGGTTCAAGCACTCAGTGTGGCTGACAAATTGAGCTGAAAGTGTGAGTTCCAGTGACAGAAAGCAGTTCAAGTGTATAAACTGAAGTCAATTAAAAGTAGAAGCAATGAAATAATTTGTAGGAGAAAAGAAGGAGGTGAAGTTTCATAGGTGTGAGACCTGAAAAGACCTGAAGCATCAGCAGGTACGCAAAGACGCTTTTGTCTCTATGAAAGCAGATAAAGTGCAGCCGTAGCACAGCCTGACTCAGTTTAACGTGCTCGGTTCAAAACTACTACTGCTGACTGTGAAACTGTGGAAGAAGTAAAACATTACATTCTGAAATTCATGTCACTATTGCAACACATCTGTTAGACAGGAAAAGGAAAAGAAGCCAGAGTGAATCCTTACCCTTGGAAAATTTCAAGAGTGTTATTGCCACAAATGCTGAGAGCGACATGTCATTGATGACGACTGTAACCCGCCTGACTTTGTCTATAAAATCCCTTCCACTGATTAGAGTTAATGTTTATGGGACGTTAAGAGGAGTTAGGGAAGAATGAGAGATTGGAAAGAGAGGATTGGGAGAAGGGGGGAAGGCGAGGGAAGGGTAAATATCCGAAAAGGAGGAGTTTAACTGTCTGACATTACGGGATGCTGCCTGTCCATAAATCTGTCCCACAACACTTTGCTCACATGCTCTCTCTTTCCCTGGAATAGACACACACATATAAAACAATATCCTCTTCTAACCCACTCTGCGGCAAAAAGAGTCCAGGGAATTCCACTGAGGAATGAGGAACAGGAAGGTAAAAGAAAGATGTGGAAAAGAGTGAATGGTAGAAGGGGGAAAAAAAGCAATATCACTTTTTTACAAGGCTTAGCTCTGACAGAGTCGTAGCTCTGTGTGTATGTGTGTGTGTGTGTACTTGTTTTTTCATGTGTTCCTGTGCCTTATTTTACAAGGCAGCTATGAAATATTTGTATTTACAGTCGTCTCCTATTAATCAAGTGGAAAGGGGCAGAGCAGAGGCTTAAGTGCTTGACAGCAGTAATCTAATAATAATATGTGAGAAATGACCAACCTCCAGTGCTGCCACAGTAAATTGGACATTATGCATGGTGCTTTTATGCTTGTGTGTGTGTGTGTGGTCTTTTCTCCTTTTATCCAGGTTTTAAAAGGTCAGGAATCATTTACCTGAGGCCTTCTGGGAATATGCTTACGTTTTATCATTACAATATGACATTTAACGGTATTCTATACAGAAATTATGAATGAAGATCTCCCTGAAAATCTGGTCTTTTAAACCAACCAATTAAATCAACACGTGAAAAAAGGGTCTGTTCCTAACAAAAGTTGTGCTTAAGGCTACAGTTAGGTGAGTCACTGGAAATGTCAGAATGTCAGAAACATGCATTGTGTAAATGATAACATATTTATTTATTTGTTTGGGAAAAGGACTTAAATTTGCTCAAATGCACACTGGGTGGTGCAGCATCTCACAAATTTATGTCCGGTCCGACACATATCTCACATTTCCCCCTCACTTTAGCTTAGCAAGTGGGCACAGTACCACATGAGTAGATGTGTCGGGGTTAATCTCCGGTTTAACGCAGCTGGGTGATGCATACCAAGCTGGGAACGACAACAACAGGCCCGTGTGCTTCAGACTGGCCTTCTCCATTCTCCGTGGCCTGCAGCTGAATACTAAACAACATCAGTGTGATGCGCAGTCACGGCTGGAAGAGAAGGCCAGCACTCACCCCTCAACCCGGCATTGTCTGCCTCTCTCAAGTACAAGCCCACCCACAGTGCTGCGAGCACTGCTCTAAGCCCGGGTCAGCACCCAAAGGTGTAAGGGAATGAAAGCGAATAACCCGAATTGTATATTCTTTTGCAATCCAAGTGCACATCTTCCTGCAGTGGCCTATAAGACTTTGACCTGGTATTTAGTCAGCGGCTAAAACAAATGTGGAGATAATGAAGGAACTTGATGACTTTAGGGATCTTTAGGAAACACAAATCCAGAATACACCGCAGACCGACATAAATGATTTACCAGAGCACCAAACGCCTGATGAAGGATGAATTAATATATCCTACTTTTATAAACTGTTGACACCCTGTTAATAGGAGAGTTCACACTATAAAGGTCTGGAAACCGATATTTCAGCAGTACATTGGACACTGGCTTATACGGACAGGGTGAATACAGTAATCCACTATAATTTGTTTAATGCAACCCTGCGTAACCCCTGCCAAGCCACAACAATGAACACAGTGCCACAATCAGGCAGTTTGGATGATTTCTCCGATATGAGAAAAAATTTCTTTCCTTTTCTTCTCCTACATATGGTACAGACATGGCAGATGGCCGCCCCTCCATGAGCCTGGTTCTGCTGGAGGGTTCTTCCTGTTAAAATGGAGTTTTTCCTTCTCACTATCGCCAAGTGCTTACTCAGAGGGAGTCGTCTGATTGCTGGTACTTTCCCTGTATTATTGTAGCGTCTTTACCTTACAATATAAAGCACCTTGAGGGTACTGTTGTTGTGATATGGTGCCATTTAAGTAAAATTGAATTGAGCTGAACTGTATAGTCATTACAGCGCTCACATGTTGTGAGTAGAGTCGGAGTATTATATTGGGTCTTTTGACAATACGAGATGTCAGAAGTCTTTTAAAAGAGGCCTCAGCCAGATGAAGACACAGAAACAGTAAGAAAAGGCTTCCTGATGGGATCATAAATTCGTCTTCTTGCAGTTTGATCTCTTCTGTCTTTTTTTCTGCTTGCATTCTCTCTCTGACTCTCTAATTGGAACAATCACAGTACAGTGCCTCCTGGTCCTGCTGCCCGTTAGACAAGGGAGACTGGCGCTGGTTTGTATAAGATGTAAGACAGTCCAGCTGATTTCCCCTTAGTGCAGCAGAGAGGAACAGAAACTGAGTAACAACTCTGGTAGCTGGATGGTAAAGAAAGTACGCTGCACTACTGAAAAGTAGGTATAATACTTTGAAATCTAACCTTGTCTAATCCTGCATCTTCCTCTTGTTTTTAGCTTACATGAATATGTATATGTTTCTATCTAAATACAATTTATTATCTCCTACACACAGTACACAGTGTTGCTTTAAACACTGAGCGTGGGCTCACCTTGGGGGTTCCTGGAGTGGCCGCTCCATCCTTGGATGACGGGTTCTTACTGCTGCAGAGAAAGAAGAGAAAAAGGAAATCAGTGAGATCACATGACGTACTGTGATCCTGAGTGGATTCTGGTTACGTTCTGACTCCCTGCACACACTAACACACAACTAATATCTGTGAATTTCACCTGCGACTCACTTGCAAATCAGTTTATCAGACTCTTGATAATGTTTTCATTCACTTTCATCCATCACTCTTCTATTCTCATCGACCCTTTATGATGACTTATAAATGCAGCAGCGCACTCAGTTCACTTGGCTGCTTTCACTCATCATGTTCATACACAGAAGCAGGCAATAAGATGATTAACAGTGGTTTGACTTGTCAGCATATAAATATTATAAGGACAAAGGTGCCCAAAGCTGGGGTTAGTTGCATACCAAATAAATGCTTTTATTCTTCAAATACAGACACATTACTTTATTTTGATCCCCCCCCCCTCACATTTACGGACCCCTCTGCTCTCAATTGATTTTTCTCATTTTGTTTTTTATTGCCCACTTTTTCTTCTCTTCTTCCCCCGCCTTGTTGTCTACCTTCCCCATTATTCTCGCCCATCTGCTGCCTCTGCCATCCTCTGTCTCTCAGACTTTCACCCAAACACAGAGATAAATTTCTCCGAGCTTCACAAATCCTTGCGACAAGCCTGACGTTGACGAAGCGAGACAGGATTGTCATGTTTGCTTTGAGACCCTGTTAGCTCACCAGACCCTCTTGGACACACACACACGAACAGATTCAAACAGACGGTGGCAGACCACAAAGGGAAGGGAGCCTAAAACTGAATTGAGCACAACCTCTAATCTGACAGCATGCCCTGGTAGACAAGGAATTTCCTTTTTCAATGGATGGATGGGTGGGTAATAAGAATAAGAAGCCTTATTTATATGTCACTTATCTGAAGTGAAGAATTTACAAAGTGATGCACAAGGAGGAGTAAGAGCAAGACAAGGGCAATATAAGAGCGGTGAAATATAATGCAGAGCTGCACAGAGGAAGCTAGGAGTGGGGAGGGTGATGGACGTGTCAAAGTGCAGTGGAAGTATTTGTTCCTATAAAGGACGTGTGAAGCAGGGTGTAGTTCTTTTTATATATATCCTAAAAAATGATTCTGTGCACAGCAGCACTCGGTGTATCACTGTCAGCGTATCTAAAGAGGAACCCGGCTAACTTTACACATAAAGCCTGGTTTATGTGTAAACCACATAAACCAGGCTTTTTTCATTTTTTTTTCATTTTTCAATCAAATTAAAACAAGATTCCTTGAATTATATTGATCCGACACACATAAAAAAGTGTGTTTCAGCCTGCTTTCTGTGTTTCAGCTCTTTTGCTCTTTCCTGATGAGATTATGGCCTCAGTTGGGAGTTTCAGTTCACACTGAATACATCGTTATGTTGTGATGTTTTGTAAATGTAAGTCCTAAAACATATTCAATCAGGTGATCGACAAGCCTCTAGTTTGGGCAGGGATAGCTCAGTAGGTAGAGTGGTGGCCCCGTGATCGGAAGGTCGGGGGTTCGATTCCCCTGAACAGCTACCCTGAGGTACCCCTGAGGTACCGTCCCTACACACTGCTCCCCGGGCGCCCAATGGCTGCCCACTGCTTCACTGAGTGAATGGGTTAAATGCAGAGAGGGATTTTCCCCACGGGGACCAATAAAGTACACACATTTTTCTTCTAGTTGATAATTGTGCAGTTACTCCTGGTTTCTCAGCCAGATCACATTGAACACCAAAAATGGCACTCAGATTAAGGCTTTAGCAACAGAATGCTGCTAAACAATTGGTGATGCCTCAGAGGCCATTTACATCTTTTACATACAGTCTATGCTTCAACAGAGCTCTTTGTGGGAGGCTTCTGTGATTGGAAACATTTGCATCCTTGAGTTCCCTAACCTCACCAGCAGGGCTGGTATCTGCTCCTTTATGCAAGCAGGAACAGGATGAGCACTGTCAGACCCTTACAGGTTGTGATTCATGTATAAAAGCATGTGGAGGCCATGCAAACCAAGGAATATCACTTTGAGTTGCTGAAATTAAATTTCAGCAAACTCAGTTTTTCTCTTAGATTTTTGAGGTGTTGTTCTCTGTAGGTTGATCATTTCCAACCCCATCAAATAATGTGTCATCCTTTGGTTCCTGGCACATTATCCAGTCCATATCAGTATGGATATATCCATCCTGATTTTTTCCCATTGAGATCTGATGAGTCTTCCTAGTTGTTGTTTTTTTTAGCAGTGTATATAATTAAACTAAAATACAACAATGCAAGGATTTGAACTTGAAATGTACTCCAATTTACTTTGAAATATTTGTGCTATACAATGTCACAAGAAAAGAAATAGGGTTAGTGAGTAGTTAGTTATTAGTTGTTATTTTCTCTCATGTCTGATTATTTTTGTTCGGAGATGACTTAGTTGCATACCTAGAAAGTACGCCTGTGGTTCGGTGTGCAGGATGGGTGTTTGCTTATGTATATATTCTATGTCTCTGTTGATGGTGAATCTGTATGTAGAAATCTGCCATTACCTGTGGATGTGCATATGCACCTGCATGTTGTTTTGCAACTGTGTGTGTAACCACAGAACAGCAGGCCACACCTCCGCCAACAAAGAGAATAAACATGGGTGACACAGTCAAGCTGCCGTGTAATGCAGGGGAATCTGCCAACACCCCACCACCAGCACACTCACAAACACACACCTTTCTTACCCCCTTTTCTATCTTTGTCTCTGTCATCTCTCTCTCCTTCTCCCTCTATCGCTCTTTTATTCATTACCTGGAACCTCTGCAGAGGCATCAACAATAACAGCCAACTCTACCTGCTTGTTGACAGTGTCAAACAGCGACAAGAGAAGGAGGGAGACAGAGAGAGGGGAAGAGAGCGAGAGAGGACAGCAGTTGCATGCCTGCCACGATGGGAGAAAATTGCCACGGTGACAGAGGGGGTGATAGAGAGATGAAAGAGGAGTTGGGGTAGCTGGGGGGGATGAAATGTGAGGTGAGAGAAATGTGGTGAGAGAGAACGAGCGGGCAACATAAAGAGAGACATCGTGCGAGGGAAAGATGAAAGGAGACAGAAAACTAGAGAAAGGAAGAGAGGGAGTGATGGGAAAGTTGGTGTGCTGCCGCTTCTTCTCAGCGCTTTGCACACATCTGCGTGCCCAGTTCTATGAATTTTTGATAGCGAGGGTTATAGGGCTGGAAATTCCAGCTGGCTGCCATGTCAAAGCGAAGAGAAGAGTGAGGAAATGAGCAGCAAAGCAAAGTGAAACAAACACACCAAGCAAGTAGGGAAAAGGAGGCAAGGATGAATGACAGATGCGATTTAAAATGTGTTGCTAATGAGGCACGTGTAGGAGAGGTAAGGGCATGTCGGTGCCTCACACAAATAGTTTTTATAGCTTTTTGTAGAGGTAGGTAGATTGATCCAAATATATATAAATATTATCAGTGCTGACCGATACTAGCACAATAGTATCGATACAAACGCTGGTATTGGTATCAGATTGATACCAGCATGATAGGATTGATATTGTGTTTATAGCCTGTAAGTTTAATATTTAGTCCAAACAATGGCGATAAATCAGTTTTCAGGGTTTTTGGGGAAATGAAACTATATACTCAACCATGTATTTTAAAAAACAACAAATGCTGACACAAAGTCCTTTAGAGACAGGCACATTTACATTGCAGTTCTTTAAAAAAACAGAAAAAAACAACAGTTTCAAAATGCATGAAAAGCTGAAAGGCGTTTTTTGTTTTGTTAACAAATTATTGTGGAAATTAAAACTCGGAGTGATTTAGTGGTCATTAAAATGTGTTCAGAAATTACAAATTAATGAGTCTTGTCACACTGTTCTTCCCTGCATAAGCTGACTTATGGTTAAATATATTGGTATTGGTAACGTAGGCCCGATGATTACTTGGTATCAGATGGATATTAAAATTTGCAGGTCAAAAGTAACATTTTGTCATTTACCATCCACAATAAAATAAAACTGGAATAGAATAGAATAGAATAAACCTTTATTGTCCCACGGATGAGAAATTTCAGTGTTACAGAGCTCTTACAGCAAGGAAAAAATTAAATATAAAAGGAAGACAGAAGGTGGTCCTATAAACATAAGCAGCCGAATTGTGCATAGGTAACAATGTACAGAATATGTATAGAAAATTTTAAAAATTGTAGGAAGATATGTATAAAATGTACAGGGTTATGTATCAAATCTAGAAATAGCTGTGGAAATTTGATCCATTATATTAAAACATTCTAATTATTACATTTTTAGTTCATCATCATTTTTAACAGGGTCTAAAAAGTTGATTTCTGTATAGACGGTTTGTCTTTGTGAATTTTATGTTATGCAAAGGTACACATAATAACCATTACATACACTAATATTTAAGTTACTATTGTTATTTATTTTGCAATCATTTCTTGTGCTGAAGCTCTTTTCACAAATATTAAGGGGACACTTCAAGAACTCTGGAGGCTGTTACACCTTCCTGAGTCAATATTTTAGAGATAAAGCTAGAAAATCTGCTGTTGTCGATGCTGTTCATACAGCAACTCAAAAGTGTCTTATTTAAGTCCCTTGCACCCTGGTAAACACAGTCCATTTACACTTGAAGGTCATCTTATTGCTCTGCATGTAAGTAAGTAACTCTGCCAAAGGAGTAATGCGAATTGCTTGGCACATTTGTTTGCAGAATTTTACTCGTCAGGGCTGGGTGTGACTTTAATGTTTGGCTTTCTGGTTGCTTTTGCTTCCGCCTGCTTGCCAAAGCACTTTATAAACTCTGCTTTATAAAAAATACTATTAAAATAAAGCTTATTATTATTATTATTATTATTATTATTATTATTATTATTATATTCAGCTTTGGAAGTGCTCCAGATCTGAATCTGGATTTTTTTTTTAATGAAAGATTGTAAGAAACAAGGCAAAATTTGGAATTAACTATTTACTTATACATAGTTTGAGATATGAAAATCACTGTCAAGTTTTCAACACAATATATGAAACTATTCAGATCCAGATATCCTGCCAGAGATTTAATAATTTGTGTATGCAATAGTGGCGATTTCCAGCTGTGTCACAGATATGCAATCTCAGACTGCTGTAATTGTTTAAAGTATCCCTTGATCTCACTATGCAACTACTGTGGAGTATTTCACATTACTCAGACTATAAGTATCAACAACAGGATTGTATATTTATCCTATTTTTTAGTGCTAACAGTGCCTGTTGACTTTGGTTTGAACAGTAATTTGATGGAATTCAATTAACTAAATCTGCCCACTCACCTCCATCCTGGTTAAATCTGCATTGGTCGTACACAGTGCTACTGAATTGTAGTGACGGCGTCACACCTCCACTCCCAACCAGAGGGGGCAAAGAGAGAGAACCAACTAAAGATGAATAAGTCGTTTCTTGGTGGATGGAGATGGAAGGAAGAATGGAGGGATGGCACTAAACTCAAGGTACTGATTGCTTTTTGCCTTTTTGTGTCATCTGGTGGAGAGGTGGGGGCTTGAGTGGAGGCAAATTGATTATAGAGGAGGAGGGAGAAGAAGAGGAGCAGAGGTGAGGAGGGGGGCGATGGGGTATGTAGATTACTTTGCCTGCCCCAAGCCACCTGACATGTACAGGGCATGATAGATTTCCATTTGCCAAACTGTGTGTGTGTGTGTGTGTGTGTGGTGCGTGTGTGATTTCGATGACTAAACATGAAAAGCCATGTCCTATGAACAAGTGACAGAGCTCGCAGTCAGAAGAGAGGACACGGACTGACAGTTGCAATCAAACACTTGTACATTTACATGAAGCAAGAGCAACTAGGACAGAAGGGCAAAACAAGTAGAAACACACGCTTCTTAAACACTCACACAGACACACACAGACACCTTCGTTTCCATACCCACAGTTCTTTCATTCAGCAAGCGCTGCTCGTCATTAAAGGCACATTTACCACAAATTGGACCAAATTCCCACTGTCACTTCCAATAATGGCAGCTCCCATGCAGAGAGCCAGAGAGAAGGAGACACGGTGGGTGGGTGTGCCATTTAGAATTGGCGGGTTAGTTTTGTGATATAATGCACACAACCCTTTCGGTTTTATCTCCTGTTCACATTTCTTTAGATCACTCACAGATACAGAGGAAGTCCTTTTTACAAAATATCTTCAACATCTCCGTTCTTGCTTCTTCTTGTTCCCTTTTTCTGTGGTGTACGTATGGATCTAATGGCAAGTAGGCAAATCAGCCAGCTGTGACATTAGCCACCATCCCTTCTCAGGCCGGGATGATGCTATTTCCTTAAATAACTGTGTATGTGTGTGAGAGAGAGACAGAGAGTGGACATCGGAACTAGGCTTCCCAGGGCTAGCATCCCACACTGCCAGAAGGAAGGACAAACTACTAACCTTTATTAATTATTAAAACACACAGACACCTTGCCATATTATTAGATGATGCATGGCTCCCACGTTTCCCCAGAGCTCCCAGCCACATCTCCTGGCTTTCTGGATGACAACTGAACCAATTCTATCCACGGATTAAAGCCTTGAGATGTGGCTGATAGCTCAGAAAATAAAACAAGATTTGTCCAATAATGCTTGGCTGACGCTCAGTTCGATCATTTCCTCCATTCTTTTCCATACATATATGTTCTTCATAATTATACATTTACATTTTCTTTGTTTTCAATTATTTGTTTGATTCGGGGGGGTTTTGGCAGGCAATCCATCTCTGTCTATCGGTTTCTCCTGCACTGTCCTATTTTCCATACATCTGCCCCTCCCTGAGCCTGGTTCTGTTGGAGGTTTCTTCCCGTTAAAAGGCAGTTTTTACTTCCAGCTGTCAGCTTACTCAACGGGGGTTGTTTGATTGTTGGGGTTTTCTCTGTAGTATTGTTGGGTTACAATAGAAAGCTCATAGCTATATAAAAAATATATAAATTGACTTATTCAGGAAGTTAGGCCATTGCTTTGGTCTTAAATGACTGGAACTGACTTAAAATCAAAAGATCATGAAGAAATAACTAATGAAATATAGATGAGATGTGAGAAAAAAGAACAGTAAAGGCCTATTAAGCAAAGGGGAAAAACAAGATTTAGGAAGAGATTGAAAAAAATCAAATAAATAAATGATTGCAAATAAATGGAAGAGAAGAAACAAGTGGTATAGTGTTTGGACAGGGAGAGACAAGAGGAGGGGTGCGCACAGTGTAAACGGTGGGTAAATGAAGTGTGATTTCCACTTGGGGTGACGCTATCTGTTGCCCTTTTCCTTCAGGTTAATGGGTACTATCATAAAACTGGGCCGCTTAGGTGGACACTGGGTCACAACCACAGACGTAGGTGCACACACAAAACCCGACGCGTGGTCAAGGTGAAATATGGGTCCTAATGGTTGTGTTCCATCGTTACAAGGGCTCGGAGTTGATTTGTCCATCGTAAAACAGCTCGTGCAACTGCCGTGTGGGGAAAAAAAGGGGGCAGAAGTGAACTTGAGGTCACGGGTTTGAATCCTAATCCCTGTAGGAAACACTTAGCTTTGCATTGACAGCGTGCTCCTGCCTTTTATGCAGATTTATGATACCAAAATCTTTGCTCAGAATAAAAAAATAGGTCAGCGAGCTGGACATAAAATCTTAGTTGAAATACAGGCGGTAATAATCCTTCAAAATTACTCTGTACCAACCAATACATCCTGGTAATATGATTCATGTTATTTAATTTAATGAAATTATGAGACATCCCAATTTGTTATTTCATACCCAGGACAATGTTTCCAATTCAAGATTACAGGATTCATTATACCTTCATTCAACCGTGTCCGTTATTGTAAGACACCGGGCTAAACTTAGCTTTAAACATATAGATGTTAATAGTTTGTGTAACGTGTTCGTGCACAGTTTCATTGAGACTGACCCAAACAGAGTATATAAAGACATATATATATATACATACCTACAGATCATTAAAGTAACGCTTATAATAAATATTTGACTCTGTTAAGGAGAGAGCTCAGTCCTACCTGAGGCAGATGGTGGCTAGCCTCTCTATCTCTGTCTCCATGTGTTCCTGTAGCTCTCCAGGCCTGAGCAACACCTGGCAGATGGGACAGACTGGAGCCTGGCTGTCATACAGGGACATCTTCTTTTTACCTGGAGACACCAATGAAGAGAAACACACAGTGACAAGAATATCAGCATAAGAGATATAAGCACCCAACCATTTCTTTTTTCATGCACAAACCTTACATGTTGAGTGTGTTTAATTATATGGTATCAGAATGCACCTCAAATATTATTTTTTTTTACTGTTGTTTTATTACTGCAGAATCCCATCGAGTACAAATGAAGCTAGTGTGGAAGTACCTTAAAAATGTAGTTTTACAATGGCCAGCAGGGGGCAACTTCTATGAGTGCAAAAATGGGTCCTATTGCAAACCCTACTACTCACTCCATCTACAACTTCAGTTGGCATTTTCCTAAAGAGATCATTGTTTCAGTCACTCACGTCAAGCCTTATTTACGTCACAATGGTCACTTCATAAAAATATGTTTCCATACAGTAAAAACATGCAGGGTATGCTTTAGGACACGGCCACATTGTGATTGACAAGATGCTAGAGCATGTGGTGACCTTGCATAAATTCCCTACATAAATCACTTTGCATAGTATTGACAGACTTTGTCATGTGGCAGTGAAGCAGAAGTTTTAGGGTAAAAGCAAGAAAATGGGTTTAAGGAGCCAGCATCTTCAGCAAGCATCACAGTATACATTTCTGGATTACACGCTTACAAAAGCGGACTAGAGTGCTCTACAGTATCCATTGTGTAATGTTGCTCTGGGGTCAAAGTGGGAGGTGGTGTTAGAAGGGGAGTTAAAGAAGTGTCTGCCATGGATGAGATAATGCTGTATAGAGTCTGCCAACACTACCTCACTTCATTGTCCTTGATCAGCAGGGCTTAGGGTGGGGCCACACCTGTTTCTCTGTGTGTGTGTTATTGTGTCGAGCACTGCGTACGTGTTGGAACGTATGCATTTTTGTGTTTGTGCTTTGTCTGTCTAACCTGGCTAAAAATACCATCTATTGAAATCATATCAGTGCTTAGAGTTGGAGGACACTTCCTGATTTCCTGGATAGCCAATCAAATAGTTCTTTTTTTAGCCCGCAAACAATAGGCCCCGCCTCAGCCAGGACATCCCGTTTAGACCGCTTGTCACCACGGCAACAAGGGGACCAGGTACGGGGGGACTCCCTGTCTGCCTTGTCTTTAGTGAACCGTTTTCTTTTTCTTTTCTTTTTAATGCACAAACATTACATACACACACTCCTATACATACACATGCAGCCCTTGGGGGGCATTTATCCTTGCTCACAGTTTCCTGCAAAAGGACTCATGATACAACTAGTAACGGAAAGCACGCACAAACGCCCCCCCCTCCACAACCCACCTCTGCCGCTGCCCTTCTTTTCTCAGAGCGTGTGCATGCATACTAGCCTCCCATTCTCCTGCACTGCTGCTTAACACAGCCCACAGCACTGGACACGTTAAGTGACTTTGAAAAATAGGTAATCGATTACCTTCTTTCTCTCTTTTTCTATCTCTTTTTTACATGTTTCCTTCTCTTTTTTGCATTCTGATTCTCCCTACAATCCTTTCTTTGCTTTTTCTTTCTTCCTTTCTTTTTCATCTTCTTTATTTTCATTTCTTCCTTTCTCTCTCCCTTACTACCCCTCTCCTTTCTGATTTTTCCCTTTCTCTCCTTGTTTCTTCATCTCCTTTTTAGCCCCCCTCTCAGCCCCTGCACACCTCTTCTCTCCCCTTTATTGCTTTGACAAGATAATTTGAGTCATGCTGAAGCCGTCCGCCATCCGCCACAGCAAACAAAGAACAGATCCAATCCCCCTCTGCAGCCGATGGGGCCGCTTTCTATTCTACAGACAAACGCACTCCTGGAGGTCGCGGACACGCACACAAACATATGCTTGATTATTGTTGAGTCCAAAAAAAAAGTGCAAACGCTTGTTTTGCATGGTGAAAGTTTACTTTGTGCATTTCAATAAGAGGTGATTTTCTTTTGAAGTTTGAAAGATTCTCTGTGAATGAGGTTATTTTTGTACTGGCAGACTGATGATAAAGACATGTAGCTGCACATTTACGACAACAGAAAAGCAACAATGAATAAGAGGAAAACATACTAAAGTGGAGGAATGATTGGGTTGTGTGAAGTGGTTTGAATTCAAGCTTCTTTTTTTTTACAGAAAATATAAACCAGCACATTAACACCAAACATATTCCTAAGACATGCAAATTTGACTTTCTCTGATGTGATGGAATAAATACAGCTAACAGCTTTTAGATCCAACAGAGATGGGAACTGCTGTCACCAAAAACATAAAAGCAGCACTAAACGTAGACCAAAATATAAAATCAGCCCCAATATGTGAAAATAAATAGATAATTTCATAAATCCTGCAACACAAAGCATTCAATCAAACACTGAAGGGAAACTTTGCATTTTTTTAAAAGTCAGATTTTTTTTAAAGCTAAAAAATATTAAATATATCAGCAACAAGTGTGTCTCCATATGAAAATTATCACATAAAACTTGCAAAATTAGCAAATGAAACATCTTTCAGTCAAAAACGGGCCCCCAATTAATCCAAATGTAATGCCATGCAATGTTTATTTGCCCTAAAAGTCTTGTCAAAACTTTCACTCTTCATCTCTTTCTTTTCTTTTTTTAAACTTGTTTGCTGTTGTGGTGTTTCCTCCTTTCCTGTCATTTTTACTTCCCATGTACTTTCTCTTTTCCCTTCCTCTTATTTTTCCCCTCTCCCTGTCAAGTGTTCCCCGAGGGAAGTGAGCGATGGGGAGAGCCGAACGGACAGAAAAATCCCTCGAAGGAGGAAGAGGAGGAGAAGCCGGGTTGGGAAGGATGGGGGGGGTGGGGTGGTGCTGATGTGATGCGATGTCGCACACCCTGCTTGTCAGCCCCTTAAAGATGATTAATGTTGGGGCGACACGCAAACACATGTGTGTATCCACATGTCCCGCTTTAGACTTCACACACTCAAAACACACACACTCCCCCTGCGGCGCGACGAGGGAGCGTTTAATCTTGGGTAGCACGGGGAAGGTACCGGAGCTGCAGAAGATGGAGGGGGGGTTGGAGCGAGAAGACGGCTGGACAATAACAAGGAAATAGGACTGACAGGACTTTTTAGTGTTGAGACTCCTCAGTGAAGCACTGGTCGGCTGCCCAAACGAGGGGATGGATGGATGGATGGAGCAGGAGAGCCAAGAGAAGGTGTGCGTCTCCTTGACAGCCATGATGGAATATAGGCCTGAACCCTCCCACCCTACAAAATGTGCCAAGATGGATCGTCTTATCTCTCTTTCTCTGACTTCCTTTTCCTTCTTTCTCCTTCTCCCAGTCCCTCCATCTGTCTTTACTTACTCTTTCTCCTTTCCAGATCACTATCTCTCTCTTTTCCTCTTCTTCCTTATTTCCTCCTGTCACCACTTTCCCTTCTTTCATCTCTGTCACTTGAGCCAGTTAACAGATCTCAGTGGCTTCACGAAACAATAAGTCACCGAGCTGGCAGGAAGCATATCCTCTGACTTTTCTGATCGCCAGTCTGATTTATTTACTGACTGCTGTACTGCTGACACGACACTTACGCTGGTCTAACACGACAAATTGAGTAGCTAATTCCTAGTTCAGCTTTGTGAATCTGTCAGTGGAATGACTGAAAATTGCAAAGATAACCATAAGGCTGTTTTACTTTTTAGTTTTTCAAAAAACAGAAACGATGTTAAATTTAATCAATGATCACCCCAAAATACGTCCTTGATTAGGCTTTTCAAATAATGAGAGGAGCCGCACATACAAACACAACTAGACAGGCAATTACAGACAGCAGATGTTGAGGAGGAGAGAGCCAGATCATGTGGAAGAGTGGAGAGCAAAGAGGAGGGATCTTCTTTTCTTTGTCATCCCTTCCTTTCCTTTTGTTTCACTTTCATCCTAATAGCCTTACTTTCTGCTTTCCTAACTCTACATGCTCATTTTCCCCATTTGCAACACTGCTTTTTCTTCCTTTCTTCCTTTTCTTCCTCATATCCCTTTTCATATTTATTGTGCACTAATAAATATGAGTGATCCTTATTTTCAAAAATCTCAGACTTCAGAGGCTGCGCAGCCAAAAGCTGCTGAAAATTGGTAAATCATTAGTCATCACGAAATGATGAAAACGTTACTTCAACTGGCGTTCTTCTTCTTCTTCTTTGTAAGATAAAAACTTTTTCTCCTCTCTCTCTTCAGTCTCTTGGTGCTACCCCGTCTCCCTCTTCCTTGCTTTGGTCCAGATGAAGTGGGAATCAATAGATGCTAGATAGCACAGGCTCCCAGTCTCAGACTACAATGAGCTGAGGTAAAAGGCCACCTCCAGAGAGGACAGGGATTGTCAGCTCAATACTCTCTCTCAATGGGACCAGAGATAAAACACCATTTGGGGTGTCCTCATGGCTCAATGGGCTAAGAGGCAAAGCATGTACTCACAAAACTGTGGCTCCAAATCCCATTTAATGACCTGGATTGCGTGTCATCTGTCTGCCTTTATCTCGCCCAACATGGCGGCCTCTAAGGAAGCAGGAGATTGGTGTACACTGAACCCTTCCCTTTTTCTATGCGCTTCTTATAGCTTGCCTTGATGGCACATGGCAGTAAGAAATGCACTTTTCTAAAAACTTACAGATTTTTGGGTTAAACGTGTCCTCTTTATGAAGGAGTTTAGAAAGAAACCAAAATGTTTGACTTTCCATGAACTTGATCACTCTTTTCTATTTTTTATATCTTCTGCAAGGAATTGTATTGACTTGTAAAGGGTGCACACAATCAGCTAATGAGCACCGAGCATGTAAACTGGATTTAAGCGCAACAGTAAGAGTCAGAAAACAGGAAGGCCGGATTTATGGCTTGGCATATACAGAGTATGTTTGTATGCTACGTTCGCACAAACACACCGCAACAGGCACACTTGCACATTCCCCAAATGGAATTACAAAGTGTCTACATGTAGAGGCTGTTTTTCTGTCCTTGAACAACTGTCTTCACCTTATGTGTATACACACACACATGCGCGCGCACACACTTCCATTCCCCCTCCTTGTTGTTCCCCTAAATGAGTTTTCTGACATGCATCAAGTGTTTATGCCTACAACCCTCTTGTCTCTCGTCTTCCCTTCCTCCTCTTCCACCTCCCTTCTTCTCCCCTCCCCTCTCCCGCTCGCCCGGCCGGTTAGCTATAACACCCGCCAACATCGGTAAACAAGGAAATCTCTCAGCCGCGGCCCGGCGTGTAACCGCATTACCGCGCCCGATAACCTCTTCAAATAATGTGCGATAAGGGGAATTTGATTTGATTCACGAAAGGGAAAGAGGGCCACTTCTGCTTCCCCCTGACTCCTCCTCCCTTCCCTTCCAATCTCTTTCTTTTCCTTTCCTTTATTTCTGTCGTTCTTTCCCTTCACCCCACCATCTTCTCCTCTTCTTCCTTTCACTTAGCCTCCGGGTCCAGGCCTCCTCCTCCACCTCCTCCTCCCGTTGCATTCTCCCTTTCTCCAGAATGACACTGCTTCGCATCCGCAATCAAATAAATCCCACCGAGGTGTCAGCCTTCATTTCGACTCTCCCCTGTCTTTCCCCGAGACCGATGCAAGGTGAGGTGAGAGGGGCTCCGTAAAGCCATCATCTCCATAATGGCGAATATGAGCCCTAAAGCCCAAAACCAGGGGGCCGCATTAACACAAATGGGACTAGCAAGGTGTGTGTGTGCATGGGTCTCCCGGTGAAGTGATATGGTTTTTCTCTTAAGTGAGCTGTGATTTAACCAGGCTAGACACTAGGCTGATCACTGCCTCCGTATGGGCGCGCGTGCAAAATAGATGAGGCTGTGTGGCTCATTCAGGGGACATTTGATGAAATGGAACGGGGGTCAACTTCAGTTTGCCACCCGGGCTGCTTTGCGTTGCTCTCTGCGAGCGTGTGCGTTCTCTGTGTCTGTCTGAGCATATGTGCGTATGTGTGTGTGTGTTTGTGTGCCGTCTCACTCCCTGACAGTGATGCATGGCACTTTTAAATAGCACTCCTCCACGCCCTGCTCAAAACTCATCACCGGGGTCTTTCACTATCCCTCCCTCGCTCCCTGGGGTTGTCACTTTTAGAAAAGCAAATGAAATGTCGGTGCCGTACAGAGGAGAGGAGGGATGAAGAGATGGCCGACTGAGGGGTAGCAAGTGGAAAGGTGTGTGTGTGTGTGTGTGTGTGTGTGTGTGTGTGTGTGTGTGTGTGTGTGTGTGTGTGTGCAGGAGTATGGATGTATGCTGTCTGTTCAAGACAATTGGAATTTTTCTGTGGGTAAATAAGAGGCAGAATGAATAGAAGATGCATTCGTCTTACATCGATAGGAACTGCACTACTGCTACTATATGCACAATACTTTTTGTGTCACTGGGGAAAGGTTTTGGGTCAGAAGAATATTTTCACGGCCCCTTACTTTTAAACACACTCTTAGAATTCAAAAGGAATTAAAATCAAACTTGGTGGATTTAGAAAAGAGAAAGGGAAAGCCCAAGAGATCAGCACATCATAAATCACCGGCTGCCTAGTTTGAACATACGTGATAAATTGTGATCTAATGATCCCAGTGTGTGTGTGTGTCTGTGTGTGTGTGTGTCAGCATGTATAATGCTGCTTTTACTCCTGGGACCTGGCAACAGGCATATGTGTTCGTCTTGAAGACAGTGGAGTGATGCTTGTAAGGTTATCTCCAACTACTGACAGCTGTTTATTCAATCAATCACCTTGTCAGTGCGCGTGCATGCCCCTGTCCAAGAGTGGCGAGCGAGAAAGAAGTAAATTAATGGAGCATTAACCAAGCGCTGACCCACAGAGCCACAGGCACAAGCAGCAGCCACGGACCAATCCCAATAACACACAGCCACATGTATTGTGCCAGTGGTTTGCAGGAAGCCGAAGGTAGCAAAAGCAGACTAAGTGGAATATTCACTGTTCTTATTTAGCATCCTTTTAGAACATGGGATATGAAAGCTATGCCTGCAGTTAGGAGTGTATGACGTGTGTTTATAATTAAGTCACACAGAGGGAAGACACTTCTGCTTTTACTGACCTATGCCCTGTCTGTGCTGACTGACTCTATTCCATTTCTCCTTCCTCAGCTGTGTGGAGGTGGAGGGATACCGAATGGAGAGAGGTGTGGGCGTGAGGCCTGTCGGCACTCATTTCCATCCCAAAGGGCCTAATCATGACAGGAACATGCCGTGTCAGTGGGCAAACAGGGACATCAGCAAGTTTGAAATAGATACTCTGAGTCAGCCCTAATCACACAAACACAGCCTGTTTTCTTGCCCGCCTGCACGCTCGTGTGTGTGTGTGTGTGTGTGTGTGTGTGTGTGTGTGTGTGCTATACTAAATAATATAGTGAATAGTATTACTGCAAACACAAATTCAGCTCACACTTTGACATTATATATTTTATTTATCGTCTGATAGCTACTGTTGCCCATTAACAGGAACTTTCAGTGCGTTTTAATCGATGCTGATATTTTCTGCTGACTGTTCTCCATATAGCTGACATACTTGCTTGACTTTGTGTTCAATAGCCCTATTAATCCACACTTAGAGCTGGTCTTCAGCAGCACATATCAACACAAAAAATAGTCTCCTGCATATTACTTCCCTATTATTTATTCTTTCTTTATGTCTCTCATTTACTCTCCTTTTTTTCCCCCTTCCCCTTGCTTTGATTCGCCTCTCTTGTTGCCTCTCATTATCGCTCTCCCTGCTGCTTTCATATGGTCTAGCGGCTGAATTAATTACCAAAGCCAATTAACGCTAGATTGGCTGATGTTTTAACTAATTAGCTTTAATGAGGGTGCCGTGGCTGCCTGCACCGTGTTAATTGAATCCTAACAGCGGAGGAGGCAGCCTGTGGAGGCAGAATGAGAGCGATGGATGGATAGAAGGATGGATGGATAAAGACACACGCACAGAGTTGTTATTGATAATATTTAGAGCGGATCATAGTACCTCCCACACTGTTGTTGCTGCTGGTTTATCATTAACATTTCTGGCCTTTTGTACCGATATCCACCCTTAGAGGAAAAAAGGAAATAGAATCCTATCAGAAGGTGATGTGAATATGTTATGCCAGCATGTGCGTTCCCCTCATTTGCTGGTTAAAGGTTTATCTTAGATAACTAGATTTAAGTAATGCAACTCATATCCTCGCTGTGTATCTCCTGGTTATTCCTCTCTGTGTTTGTTATTGCAAAACGTGTCTGGCAAAGAGGAGCAGCAGATTAGACTCTTAGATCACTGTCATGGCGTCCTCTTAGTGCGGATTACCTGCTGAACTCCATTCTCACCTGTCTTATGATAGGAGGATCAGAAGAGACGGGAAAAGGATAAAACTAAATTTCACATTATGTCATTTGAAGGAGATTTGAATATTTTCACGCAGCATCGTGGATTCTGCAAGCTGTATTTAAGATTCTTGCATTTTATTTTTGATTGAATTTTTTAAACTGTCCTTCATATACCTAGTAAGTTTCCTTACTAAACCATGTTTTCGGTCCAAAGTAGAAGAATGTAGCCTAGCTGCTAAGCCCAGGCTTAACCTAGCCATAAATCACTCTGGCTGTGTTATTACCAGCTTTACATAGCTGTTCAGGTTCCTACTGTTTAGTTTGTCATCACAAATGTAGACTCTGATATTACAATTTAATGTGCTTTCTGTCCTAAAGAAACAGTAGTCATTGAAAATTTGCTGTTAATTTATCCTTCGCTAGCGAAAGTTAGCAAAGGCTAAAGCTAGCAATCATAATAGTATTTAGCTAGCTAAAATTTAAATAGCTAAATATTAATGAAGTCATTTTGACAAATTAATCTAAAAAGGCACAAAATTATACATACATTTCAGTTTTCTATTTTTTATGCAGTTGCCATTTTATGTAAGGCCACATTTCTTTCTTTCTTTTTTTTTTTTTTTTGCTTTTTACAGTAGGCTGTGACTGATCAACAAAATCTAGGGTATTATTGATGTTTGTAGACAAAAAGGAGAAAAAAATAAAGACATAACACTTTCTTACATATATTATTTAATTAAATCCAACCAATATGAAATTGACCAGAAATAACTGTAAATTTTAAAAAGCAAACCTTAAATTAACATTACTGAGCGACATAAGCCGCATTACATAAAGATTGAACATTATGCCCATCCTCTTCCTTTCTCTGCTTTCTCCCATCTTGCTGATCTAAAGACATGAACCCCGGCAGATTGTCTGAGGTGGCCATAAAAATCTGCATGGCCGTGTAAAAGGCTTAATGATTTTAAAGTTACAAGAGAAAAGAGCCTGCAGTTTGTCTCATCCATCAAGTCTAGCACCAGCGCCTTCGCCAAATGGCCCTGCCACCTAACCTGGAGCTTAGCAATGCGGGGCCAAATACGCCCTCCCTCTCTCGCTGTCTCACTGAAACATTTTGTCTTCGTCCTACTTAGACTACATTATTTCTTTCCTTACTCTTTGTATCTCTTTCACCTTCTCTGTGTCACCTTGTATTTTTCTTTTTCAGTTTTCCATAGTATTAGTATCAGTTGGCTGCAGTTCTTTTCTTTTCTATGCAGCCAGAAAGACTACAAATGTAAGATTTTTCTGCTTTAAATTAGGTTGGCACACGGTAAATGACTCATATTTTAGGGTATAAATAAGCCACACTGGCTCTTGACATAGCAGGTAGACACCAAATACACAAGCCAGACCTTAAACATCTAAATTTGGTGCAATAAAAGATGCCTTAACTTCTTACATGACCTTGAATTAGCTGATACTGGCTACAGTTTCTAAAGACAGCACTCATCCATCTAACCCATTCAACCCAGCAGTCCCTAACCTCCAATAAGATTCCACTTACTGATAGAAGCCTTTTGACTGGCTCTTGAAAACTCTAATCAGTATTAGAGACCCTCTGTTTCTCTAATGCAGAAATCAGGCTTTATAGAATACTTTGATATAAGTTTACTGTGTTCTGCTCTCCTTGCCTGAATGACTACATGTCTTAGGATGTTCTATCAGGGCAGAGGTTCCCTCCTGAGGTGGATGACACATATCAAGTACACGTTAACTCTTAGATACATACACTCATATCCAACATATCCCTCTAGAGATGTGGTCTTGTAGAAAGAAATGGGTAATTTCATGTTCCCATCATTGGCTCATCTGTCAAATGGTGGCAGATTCATTTATGCACATACACACATGTGAAGCATGACAGAGAAGCCTGACCATTGCAGTGCTTTGACTAGTTTCCTGTTTCCCCTATTCCTTTTTCTGGTGTACTTTCCTATGTGCTTTCCATGTTCAGCTTTTGTGTTCGCTCTAGAATAGCGAGAACAAGCCTGCTTCACCAGGAAGATATTTCACACTCCCACAACAGTCATCTAAACAACTCCTCAAATTCATATGTCACTGTAATGCATGCAAAATGAAAAAGTGGGATCCAAAAATAAATGTGATTATTTTACTCTGGCGACATTTTTGCTAATGAAGGCTAAATTAAAACATTTATTACCGGCTGTGTTAAATGCACATGTGCATCTCCTCTGGCTCATCCACGACTTGGATTTATAGAGTGCAATAAGTAACATTAGAACATTTGAATTTATGGTTTCTATTAGCACCAGTCATTCAGACACAATAACAGCTATAAGCACACGCTGATATATAGCCTGGGTGACAACAAAAGCCAAATGTAAATCAGATAAATCGGTGAAATTGAACAGTCATTCAAAGAGCCCCATCTACAACTCTGAATGCTCATGAGTCCCTTTGTACGGCGGATGCAGGTGTGTGCGCTTGTGTGCGTGTTTGCTTGTCAGCGATTGAGAAGGACCTATTTCCTCTTGCAGAATCCCCGGCTCTAAATGATGGATTGATATCTCTTTTACTGTAGATTATATACGCATGTGTGTGTATGGGTGTGTGTATATGTGTGTCACCGGCCCTCTCAGCCTCTTGCTGCCTCCCCTCTTAGGCCCTTATCAGCTCTTGTCACAAACAGAGGATAGGGGATAATCCTTCATACAAGGGGAGCAGTCTGGCCTTCCATCTATCTAGCTGTCTGTCTAGCTGTCTGCTATATTACCCATCTCACTGGAGTAGAAATCAAACAGACACAAAGCAAACTTCCTGCATCTCGCTAATCTCTGTTGGCACAACTCAGATGGCGAGTTTGATGGGAATAAAAGTCACTGCTTTTTTCCTCGCAAGTTTGGTCAGATTGTAAAAAGTTTGCTTCAAATCCCGTGTAATTATTTGCAGATAAACTTTCAAGTAAGGAGTTGGGAACTTTGTGTTTTCTTTAGGTGTCAGTTGTCCTGGTGGGATTTAAAAAAAAAATAGCCACAGGCTCCTTTGGAAAAATGACTGCAAGCCAGATAATGAAAACTTTCCTAAGTTCTCGGTCACGCCTACGCCTTAGGGTGCTGCAGTGTGGTTGGGTTGCCTGCCATGTCCTCATGACATGTGGTTGCTGTGGGTCACTCCCGAGTTCCAAGAATCAGAGCGGTCCCTGGCACCAAACTGGGTCCAGACTTCAAGAGTTTGCTTATGTAAATCACGACTTTCACGGCATTTCATAATGCAGGAGAGCATCATTTAAAACACCACTCGCAAAATCTAATTTATGTGAGCACTTTTGTTCTAAAATGAGATTTTAGAGCCCAATAAAACTAGGTTAAAATAAAAGAACATTACAACAAATCGTCGACCACAGTGACTTGTACCACTTGAGGAAAAACCCACTCCAGATGGAAAAATCAAGTTGTGCTAGTCCTAACTACAAGAATATCCAATACCCACATGGCATTCACCGCGAGGCCTCAGTCTGTCTGTCTGTATACAAACTATATATCTGGGTGGTAACGTGATATGAGAAAACCACAGATGCCTATCTGCTGGAGTGGGTCATTGCACAGGTCACACATGAGGCTACTGTGTGTATGTGTGTAACAAGTGATTTCATCACTCAGCTGCAATTGGACATCATTGTGATCTTTATCAGTCTGCTATCTCTGTGCTCTATACGACTCTGCCTATCAATTATTCCTCCATCCATGTCCTGTCCTTTCCCTCTCTCTGAAGGGTGATATCACATTGTCCAATAGAGGGCGATGTTCCACTACATTTTGCTCTTGCAGCATCCTTGGTAGTGTTTCCCTGAATAAATAACATTCTACATCTCTACTTTAATTCTTTTAAATCCTCATTTATCGTCCTCCTCATAAATGTGTTTGAGCAACTGGGAGACCAAATGAAACTGTGCTGGTAGCAAAGCAGCATCGGTAGAGTTTTCATAAATGTAAAAACTCTGAACACAACGTCTTTATAACTGATGTCAAAGTGCGTACTTTTCAAAGATGCTCTCACTCACTTTTTTCACAGCACTGAAAATCACTTATCTTTAAATTTGGTGACATTTAGATTTCCACATGATCTGAGTCCTCACATGCTTCTGTCTGAGATTAAGATTAAAACTATGAGTTCCTTAACTCATAAAAAGTTGTGGACACATAGTTTTCACTTGGGAATACAGTTTAAAATTGTCAGAATTTTTGCTGGGTTTGAACTGGACAACAATTGATCTCTAATTTTGTTTACTTTCTGGTATTGTTGGCTTCTACAAGGAGACAGCTTGGAGACTGTCACACACCCAAACGCCCAATCACAGACACACACAGACACACACAAAGAGGTGAGGGGAGGGAGTCTGCAGCTGAAATCAATAGAAAATTAAAGCGACTGAAATGGTTTCTGCTCACACATTAACCTTCCTTCTCTTTTCTCCTTTCCTCACCATTCTTTTCCATCTTTTCCATCATCATCCCCCTCTCACTTTCTCTCTCTCTCTGTCTCATGCCCTCCCCTAATAGCCAGTGCCACTGACGGCAACAGTGCTTCAAACAGCCTGAGTGTAGGTTCTAGTGACAGAGAGTAAAGAGACGTGTTTTTTCGAGTTTGATCTTTACAAACGGGTAGAGGGTGAGATGGCTGGATGGGAGGAAGAAGGAGGGGGGGGGGGGGGCAGTAATAGCACAGAGACGACAGGGGCTTTGGATACTCCCTCTCTACACACACTCACACACACATACATACTCCGTCTGGGGACTCAAATCTCAGAGCAATTTTCAGGCCGGATGATTGGCAGCTTGATGCGTATTCTTCCTCTACAAGACCGACTGATAACTCCAGCTATCCCATTCCACCATGCCATCTCTCCCTCTCTCTCTCCTCTCTTTCTCCCACTCTCACCACCTTTTTTTGTCACTGTGACTCTCTCAACACCCCCTTGCCCTGACCCCCTCCTTCTCCTGCCCTCCACCCCCAGTCTCGCTCTCCTTCTCTCTCTCTCTGGGCCTGTTGTGGGACTATTACAATGACAGAGGCGATAAGGGACATTTATCACATGTGCGGCGGGGTGAGTGAGAAAAAGCCCTCAACAGGTCTAGGGGGAGGACAGACACACACACATACACACTCAGCATATAGACATGCAGAAATGCTTCCACATTGCATGCATGTGAATGTGCAAGCACCTGTGCACTTAAACAGACAAATAAACAGTGAGTGGTTGTGCATGCCTACACACAACTGCATACAGTCTCTTTTCCACACACACACGCACGTAGATTGTAACGGTGAATCATCCTCCTTTTCCCCATTTTGTATTTTGCAGTTGACTGAGGCCAATTCCCCATAATTCAATACAGTTGAAAAATGAAACCCCGGTAAATCGCTACAGCGATTTTACAGATCCCCGCTTATCCTCATAATTCATTATTTCCAAACTGTAACAACATTACATTTCATTTGTAATGCTCCGCCTGCCTCAGCCATTTGCCAATTGTTATATCTTATTGTTTTCCCTCTCTAAGGGGGAGAAAAGTGAGTTATTGGGGGAGAAATGGAGGCAGGCTGGGTAGCAGGGCTTGCTCCTTCGCTGCCTATCTACCTGTTAGTCTGTCTCCATAGCTGTCTAGTTATTGTCCCGACTGGCTCTGCATCTGCCCTGTCTTCCTCTCCATCTGTCTGTCCTACTGTCTCACCAACTAACAGGCAACAGTGAACAAATGAGAACAGAGTGGCTGTCCTTATTGTGGTCGAGTAAGAATAAGCCTATTGTTTGCATCCTGATAGACACACATGCACTTACACAGGCTGACTGGCTTATTGTTTTTTAGCACTGTGGTACAGTCAGATCCACATCTGGACTGGTGCAGGGCCGAGACTGGTGCAAGGAAGGATGGAGTAAGGATGAGGAGGAGATAAGGAGGCAGGAGAGTAAGCATGGAAGAGGAAAGGATGACATGTGCAGGGTGCATCATGGTGGACTTGAAAGAGGAATGACCAAAAGGAGGACTAGAAGTCATGGAGAGAATCTGAGAGTGGAATGAATAACTGAAATAAAGAGGAGAAGATGTGATGAAGAACACTGGTGGAAGAAGGACTGAGATCGTATATAACAGAAACAGGTAAAATATATAAACTAATAATGTTCACAGAGACAGAAACAGAGACACTAGCAGAAAAATTAACCAATAGGGACATTACTGATTATACTGATTCAAGAAATCACTTAAACAGAAAAACAGAACTAACTGTCACACATGGTGGTGGTAGTGTGATGCTCTGGGCTGCTTCAAGACATGGACTGCCATAATTGATTGAACAATGAATTCTATCTTCCTGTCAATTTGCATAACCTTCAACCTGAAGTTGAAGGTTATGCATCAGCACAATGATTTAAAACAAACAAAAAAATACATAAATAAAGATTTTGGAGTGGCCTAGTCATAGGCTGGATTTAAATCAGATTGAGATGTTTTCGCATGACTATAAACAGGCCATTTATGCTCAAAGCCCTCCAGTGTGGCTAAATTAAACCAATTATGCAAAGAAGAGTGGGCCAAAATTCCTCCACAGTGACGTAAAAGACTCGTTGCCAATTATTGCTTTATTGCAGTTTTGCTACCAAGGGTGGCACAACCAGTCATAAAGTTTAGGGTTCAATAACTTCTTTGAACACAGCCAGGTAGTTTTAGATAGTCCCCCCCCCCCCTAATAAATACAGTCAAACAGCATTTTGTATTTCCTCTGGTTATCTTTGTCTAATATTAAAATATGTTAGATCATTTAAAAACCTCTAAAAGAGAAGTAAAAAATGTTGAAGCATCTATGATCCACGCTGGAATAAACTTGAGGACATAATGCTACTAGACATGTTGGTAATTATGATAAGATTAGATGAGATTAGCTGTTTTTACAACCTCACAGAAAATCTTCACCTCCTCAAAAAAGTAAAATTTGCAATTTAACAGCACAACCCATAAGCTTTTGTCAATACTGCAGCCGAATATGCTTTCACACCAGGCGCTGCGACATGTCTCGAGAAGGGTGTTTGCAATATTTACAGCTTCAAAAAGACATTCTTCAAATAGGGTGGGGGGGGGGAAATCACTTAGATCAAATACTGGAATCACCATTAATCTGAGAGCTAAAAAACACACTTTGATATCTCTTTCTGTCTCTCTAACACACACAGAGGCTGAGACACCAGCTTTCCTGTAATCTTCCATTTATCACAGCTGTAGCCACTCTCCAGCCCTGCCCATGCTACTGTACCCTGTCACACTGCTGGCTGAACAAACTGCTCCTTGATGTATGAGGGCCTACACCGGCCATAAACTTATTCACTTTTAACTAGCGTGCTACCGGCTTGCCGTGTCCAGACATCACCTTTACTGTGTGTAGCGTATGAAAAAACTGCTAGTGAGAAATTAACCCCCTGGGTACTGCTTCATAACTCACTTCTCTCTTTTTTTTCTCCCTCTCTTTCTCCTCCCTCCCTCCCTATCTATCTATCTATCTCTATTCCTCAGCCCAGGCATTAGTCCTGTATCTATTACCCATTAGAGTGTGTATGTGTCTTTGACAATAAAGGAAATGGCTCAGTAGAAGAAGAAGAAGGAAAAGAAGAATTGTGGGTCTTATATGTCTTGCTAAACAACAAACAGTTTCCTGTTAGTGAATGAATTGGAAGAGAAAGTCTGGACATCAGTCTCTTCTCTTTCCGTTTCTGGAAGCTACCACTGATCCCTCCTCCTTCCCTCCATTAATTGAGTACATGTAGATAAGACAAGAGAGTGTAAAGCCATAACTAACATTGGGTTTATGGTTGAGCTTATGATGTTGGCACCCTGGCACATGTGTCAACCCACACCTACCTCACTGTTCTCCCATGGTGCTTTGCTGTTTTATTGACTATATGTATTTATTGTCTCCAGTCAGTCTGGAGTCAATTGGATGACGCATTAATCTGGTAGAACACGATTAACGATTAATTGATAGCTGCAGCGTTATCAACACTGCTGCCTCCTTGCTGTGAATGCAAAAAAGAAGTCCGCGCGCGCACACACACACACACACACACACACACACACACACACACACACACACACACACACACATACACACACACACACACACACACACACACACACACACACATCAAGTAAAAACTCAAACATGTAAACAAGCACAAATGAAAGCACGCACACCCACACACCCCCACTGTTACATATGTACCACATCAAGCACTACCACTGAGCACACACACCTAGTAAAGGTTAATTATGTAGTTTTTTCTTTCTTCAGCTTTTTTATGACTGCAGTAAGTTATAGCTACATGGGGCCCCTTCTTATCAAGCAATAAATTCATTAGTAGCTAACACGCCTCGCTGGGGCAGCTCATTTAGTTCTGACAAACAAGATTAGAGGACAGAGGGGGCAAGAGGGTGGATCTGGACAGAGAGCTGTGCGATCATACCACATGGATACACACCTTTTTCAGCAGTGCGAGGCATGGAAAAAGCATGAAGCCTGAGGGCGGTGGGGGAGGGGCTGCTATCTGCAAAGTGTTGCTGACTGTTGTCAGCAATGTGACATATAAACTTTATTTAAATTGCAAATGCTACTGTTGGTTTGAGTTTGGCTCCAAGCTAGGTTGTGTTTGTGCTAGCAGTGTTAGCCTAAGCAACAGCACTAGGCTAACGTACAAACAGCCTAGCAGTGGTAATCAGAATATGTATTTGCTGGCATTTTTAAGGGTGGTGGACCTACAGTTTTGGCAAGTGTTTGCCATTTTTAAAATGTGCATTTTAGCCCTGATCACAGTTTTTATAACCCTAAAACAGTATGTGCCTAAAACTAACCAGATCGAGTGAAAGCAAAATTTCAAAGTGGACTCAAGCGAAACTCAACCTTTAATCTTCTGGTAAACATTCGAACTCCTATGTTCAAACACAGACTTTGCCAGTCTTTCACAAATAACACACATACATTGACTTGTTTTAGAAACAACCCACAAATGATCCATATAGTAATTAAGGATCATTCATTTTCTAAGTTACCTGGATGTCGCTGTCCACCTAAACTAAAAGTGGTGACACCAAGACTACTTTTTTTACACGCACTTATTCAAACAACTGCTAGATGACACTCATCAAAATGGTAAGAGTTTTTTTTTTCTGAGTTGGGTAAATAAGCAGGTTATAGGGCTAGCTAACCTACTAAACCAAGCAACAAATGCAGTTAAAGGCTGAATACAAGGATCTGAGACTGTAAAACAAATTGTGATATATTCATACATGTGTGAAAAAATGTAATTGGGTAAAGAATAAATCATAATATTAAGATATAAAATAAGTTTATGGCATATTTGAATAATCAAGTCTTACACAGAGTTTATAGGATGACATTAAATGAAGATAGTCTAACTCTTTTCATGGTCAATTGTCTGAAAATAATTTTTAACCATTAAGTCCTGTAATTGAATATGTTACACCAATTTGAATCCAGTGTTTTATACCAGTAAGTAGTCAGTTGTGGTTAAGAAGTATCTGTGGAAAAAAAAAATGTAATAACCCTTAAACACACATATGCTTTTCTTTAAACACACACTGTTTAACCCAAATACAGCTTAACTTGCCGCTTCTTGTTGAGTTAAATTGGCAAATATCACCTGCTGTGTACAGAGGCGCACAGGCTGGTACACACACACACACACACACACACACACACACACACACACACACACACTTGACATGCCTTTTTTTCTCACATCAAAAGAATGGGAGCAAGACACATCAGCAGACAAATCAAAAATTCAATCAATCACAGGGTATCGTCATTATGGCTTATCACACGCACAGGATGTGACAGGTGTGTGTCTCTGTGGGTGTTAGCTGGTAAATTCAAACAGACACACATACACAAACACGCAAAACACACAACACTTTGCCATTTTAGGCAGAAATCCGCACACAGCCAGCCTCCCACATATACACAAAGAGATGTAAATATATGTGAATATTGTCAAGCACTACTACTGCACTTTGAACTGCAGCTCATTTCCATTACAGAGCGCGAGCAGGCAGACACGGGCGATAACAGGCCGATCGGTTGTGTAAGCTTTCATCTAACAATACACAAATATGAGCACATTGGAGAGATCACTAGATATGAAAATGTAGCCTTAAGCACACGGGAAAGCCTCTTATTCAATAAAGAGCGTCTCATCGCACGCTATTATCAGTGAAGCAGGCTCCGGGTATAAATGCTGTGCATTTCCCATTGTCGAGCGCAGAGATGTTGACAATGGCACTTCTTTGATGCTGAAGCTGAAGTCAGATATACAAATATCATAAAAATGCACACTCAACAAGAAATGCTGCTGTGAGGCTTGTTTCGGTGAGCCACACTGACAAAAGTAATTGGGGTTTTTTTGTATTTTATTTTATGGTATTGCTGTTCAGTTTTATTTTTAATTACATTTAAAAAAGCCACAATAAATGAACTAAAATTTGATCTGACCATCTTTTAATTCCACACATTTTTCACTCAAAATAGAAAATAGTTAACTTGTGTAATGCTATGTTGCATTAATTACATTATAAAGCTGTTTATGTGATGTAAATGTACGCAATGAGTGCATGACAACAGCCAAACTGTGTTTTAATATTATACTAATGGCTGTCAAGTGCATGTTTTTAAGTAGTAATTTAATGGCCATTATTACCCTTGCTAATAAAGAAATATGGTAATCATATTGAGGCCTACATGGTGATCCTGAGCAAACAAACAAAAACATGATTATGAACTCATAAAAACATTGGGGTCATATTAATGCTTGTTATCCACAGCTCGCTTAGTGAACTAATGCACCAAAGTACATACATGTCAAGCCATGCGCACAATTTGGGAGAGCAATAAAGGTTCATGATATGTCTTTTTACGGGAACTATTAGAAGAACCTGTCTGTGTTTAAGGAATGGGGAACAGGGTGTGGTGTTCCAGGACACACAGGCTTATTTACTCCTGCAACAGCAGGTCTATTTACAGACCGAAATGAGGGCAGGATCCTTTAGGATCAAGTGCTTTCGCTGTTTGGAGGAGGAATGTTGTCAGCATAAACTACCTTTAAGCTCTCAATCAGACGCACAAATACACAAGAGCAGACAGCAAATCATCTGTTCAGGGCTGTTTAACTGTTTTGAACTCTGAATCTAAATGAAACCTGTACCCTGGACTCATGTCAGTGAAACACAAATGCGCATTTAGAGAAACCCTCACATGTCATGAGTGATTGATTTTTGTGGGGGGGGGGAAAGAAAGTACAGGGGGCCTGGCTCAGTCTTAATTTTGTAATACAAGGAAGAGGTTAACCCACGTTGCCCGACAGCGTAAGCTGCAGTGTGTAACTACAGCCTGTCCGTTGGCTCTCCCAAAACCGCACACACCGCCACCACAGCCCCTTTCCTTTACAGCAACGGCTCAGCAGGTGCTGGTCCTGTAACAGCGCGTAGTTACAGGAAGTGAGTTGTACTCTGAATACAGCAGAGGCAGACGAGGGAATTAGCTAACATTGTGGTGGGAGGAGGAAGGGAAAAGGAGACTGGGTGCAGATTGTGAGAGAAAATTGTTGAGAGGTGTGAAGGTGTGGTACTGTAAATCAGACCAACATAACACAAACCACAGGCCCAAAGATTCATGTTACTCTCTTCTTACTGGAAGTACACGTCGCAAGCACGCACACGTTTCATAACGTACTGTTAATATGAAATAGTGCTTTGGTGAAAAGGGCCAGACACTGATAAGATGGGTGTATTATATGTCATCAGAGAGCTATGAATAATACAGACTCTATTCTATTCTATTTTGCAGTATGTGTTTAAAACTCTGTTCTCCTCATCAGCATAGACTAGGTCTCATTAAACTTATACTACTTCAATGGTCACCAGATGGCATTCATTAAAACACATGTACACATACACACACACCCACACACACAAATATACATGCCATACAGAATGTTCTGCTCTATTATTCTTATGTCCATAAATGTAGCCCAGAATAAATCTAAGCCTTTTAGCCGTCTTTCACTCACTATAACATGGCCATCACCATGCACACACCAGCCATCCACCGACACACACACACACACACACACACACACACACACACAAGGCGTCTTCTCTATAATAAGGCCATCACCATTAAAGCTGTCAGCGCTGGAGTGTTGAGTAATATTGCCCAGAAATTACACCTCACTCACCCTGCGTGACACTGTAAGATCCTCAAACACACACACAAGCTCTCCATTTGACCCCACACAGCCAAAACTCTACATGGTTGTAATGCACATCTGCATGTGTCTCTGTGCCCGTCCTTCCATTAGGCTGAATCTTCCCCATCATGCATCTTGGGACCATATTATTTTCAGCTAGGAGTAAACAGATTACCACTGTTTGCCAAATACACAAGTGCGTGCAGTATTTTAGCAGGATCACGCTTGTACGACGCAGAGTGGAGGATAAAATGCGGTGGGAGGTAGGCCTAGTCGAAGACACAGCCATCAGAAAAATGGCAGTTTGAAGTAGAAAGGATAAGGAACTGCCACAGGAGTTGGTGAAATGATAAAGGACGTTTGGCAAAAGTCAGAAGACAGGAAAAAATAGGGCAAAGACACGAGCAGGATACATATATCCTAAAATCATTTAAGAAAAAAAAGATATATTCTGTGTTTTTTTTCCCCATATTAACTAGAATTTTATTTACTGGCGTGCATTACATTGGGTTCTATAAATCTTCCACCATCACTGCACTAGAGGCAGTTACTGAGAGAAAACATGATGAGACGGTGCTGATGCTGCGTGAGCTGTAATAGACTGACCAGCATTCAAGAGCATACTGGCCATCAAGCGTTAGCGACAAAACTTGTGACGACACAAGCTGAGGTTACGTTCAAATAGTTTTAATGAGGAAACAATTTAATTGACTAATAATTATTGTTTTCTTCTCCCAGTTCCCTGTAATCATATTCTTCTCTGTCCTCTGGCCATGACATTCACATTAGAATCTTTGTGTGGGGTGAAATGTGGCACAAGTGCTGCCTGCGTATCCGTCTGACAGAAGCGACTGGCTCTGAGCAGCTTTCTCAAATCATCAACAACAAAAACAGACACACGCAATGTGCCTGCAGTGAGTGCTGACGTATTTATCACATTAGTATTAGCCCTTCTCTCCGTCACTGCAATCCTCACAGCTGGTGTTGACATGCAGTCCCCAGACCCCCTCAGCACCCCTGAGGCCTTGTGCATGAGTGCGTGTTTTTTTCTTCTTTTTCTCCCTGTATCTGTGTGGGAAATCTTATTTCCCATTCCCTACGGTGCTAATTTTCACCAGGTTAACAAAAAAGGAAAAGAAAGCATGAAAAAAATGAGAGGAGAAAGTTCAATCTGAAAAGAAAAGGGAGACGGAGAAAAGAGGCAGAATTAGGAGATGAGAGAGGAGGGGCAGGGGGGCGACAGGGGAGAGACAAAGATTGGTGATGCCAGTTTCCATATGACAAGTGGCGATGTTATGAAGATGGACGGGCGGCCGAGATGGAGCGCCTGACCTTTCCCAAAATGCCACATGTCACCGTGCTTTTATGTCACTCCCCGCAAAACAATATGTCAGGGGCATAAAAAATCATTACGCCCTCTCTGAATTATGCTGTTACAGCGCGCCGCAAAAAAATAATCATTAAGATGACATTATTCCACATTTAACTAGCAGGAAGATGAGGATGGGGTAGGGGCGTGTGGAGTGCGCTCTTTGAATTTATGATTTGTCGTGATTTCATGAGTAAAGCAGCCGTAGTGAACCATTGTCAGTTTAGATGTACTGTTATGACTTTTATGCTTTGGCGTGGGACTTTGGGGGAAAAGCTAAGAGAACAGTGATGATTGCAGAGCTCATGAGTGGAAAGATGACTTCTCACAGTGGAGCTGTACAGCAGTCATCTCTGTGAGCTGTTGGATATAATGGTCTATTTAAAGTGAGCTTCTGAATCTGAGAGGGGAGGTCTGAGGAACATTGACTCAACAGAAATCCTGAAGGAAGACATGGAACCTCTAATAAAGATTCCACATCTGACAACTGAGCCATGTAATTGTCAGCTAACAGCTCCATAATATGTCTATAATGTAGACTTAGCATTCACTTGAATGGGGCTTTTGGGTGGAAATAAAAGCTCAGTGGAATATTTTAATAGAGCATGTCATTCAGGTATCATGCACAATTTAAATGCTACTGTGAGGCTTCCATCCCATTCAGTGTCTGCTGTTTAAAGTTCTTCTAGCTTGCAACTGTTTTCTTTTGGTAAAGAAATGCTTTGTTCTGAACAAACACTAGGTTTCAATTGTCCTTAATTAACTGAAAGGTGCTGGTTAAAAACATGACAGAAACATGTTCATACTTCATGTTTCAGCACCAGACTTGGTGCAATATAGTAGTTATATATTTGTAACAGTGTGGTGGAAACAAATCTTAGTGTAAAGGCACTTATTTTTTAATTGTAGCTTTGACTGTTATATATTGAGCTTGGTGTGTAATGGCCTTAAGGCAAAAGTTAAGGGGTAACATCTTCAACTTGCAAACATCAGGGTAATTCACAAGTATAGCACAGTATAGCATAACATCTTGTTTTGCTACAATAGCACTCCTGTGGTATGATGATCGTGATGGCTATGATTAAAAAGATTAAATACTTGACAAACATTGGATGTTGAATAACTGTTGGCTGGTGGCCATGAGTTGAAAAATAGTTCCGAAATTAACACTTATCCAATGCCACAGACATTACCACAATTTCAGCTCAAGTTACATCATCAGTGTTGCCCAGACATTTTTTTTAGACTTTCAAGTAAGCAAAAGTCTACTAAAAAAAATGTTACATTTTATTTTATTTTTTTTACGGTTGATTAGAATAAAATAAAATAAACATAAAAGTGTTTCTTAACAGAAAGAATGAGAAGGGTAGACACTGCTGTCATATAGCTGACTAACCTCATCTACTTCTGTTCCAGTGTTTTAGCATTTAGCATTAGCAGTAGCCCTCAATTGTGACATATGAACACAGTGACTTAGTCAGCAATAAAATTACTCTTTCAGAACTGCTGAAAGAGTAATTGTATCCTCATTTAGTTGTGTTTCCATATACTGATTCATAGCCTGAGCTTACTAGGACATTTAAATCTAAGAAAGCAGCTGTTTTTGTTAGGATGTAAGTCCAGTGACTAGAACGATACCTTTATGTCAAACTGAACTATTGATCTGAGGGATTGCACAGTAGCAGTCTTTGACATTTTGCCTGGTATTTCAACTGGGAGATGTTCTGGCTTCAGACATTTGACCTATATAACCCTAAACATGAGCGCACACCTGCCCACACGGGCACACACACACACATATATATATTACTGTACACATAAATGCACACTCATGGACACTGTCCTGTCCTATCTGTGTGTGCATGCGGATGTCATCAGTTGTAATAGCTCCTGACATCAGCAGAATTGAGTTTAATGTGGATGTCCTCTATAAGCCAATCATCCAATCGGCGCTCTCCTGACTATATGGGTCAAAGGGCAAGGTGATGTCATACTTTCTGACAACATGACAAAAAGCCTAAGAGAGAGCCGGAGCATGTGAGAGCGAGATAGAGAGTGGATTTCTCATAGGTTTGGGGTGCTGTCTTGACACAGTGCTGGAGCGAACACACACACTGAGGACCTCTCAGTGCTTCTCCAAATCTGGCAGCCAACAATAAAGCACTCAGTGAAACATTTATGACTTTCATAAACAAGAGCCGGTGATTAATGTTAGCCCTCTTCTTTCGGATTTCTAATAAAGTATGACACATTTACACCCTCGGTCAACGCAGCCAAAGCCCTATTAAACATGTCTGAGAGGATAGATGGCTGTGAAGCGCACGCTGACACACGCACGCTTAGACAAGAAAAAAAGGAAATTAACCAAACAATGCCTTGCTCATGGTTTTCCATTTGACTTGAAACAAGCAAAGCACCCGCATGTCTAATTTGCCATGACATTAAAAGGCTCAGTCGTCTCTGAACGGAGCACAGGCCTTCCAGCTAATCTGGGTCTTCCTGTATAACTTTGATCGCTGGGAGATCGTCTCCCACTTTAACTCGTCTCTTAGTCTTATTTAGCAGCTAGACTATTTAAAAAACAACAAAACTCTTTCGGTTGAAGAGCTCAGTGTCTTTATTTGCCTGTTTACATTGCATATGTGCGTATTTGGGAGCTTAGTGTACAAATATGGTTCTCCTGCAAACAGCTTTTGAGTGTTGTTCAGATTTAAAAGGCCAAAACATACCCAACTGTCTGAGCATGGAAAACTCAAATTTAATCTTCTTATTTGGACCGCTCTGGTTGCTAAGTCTCCCCACGTCCTTGAGGATATTTGGATGTAAATGTGTGCGTGTGCGTGTGTGTGTGTGCGGTAATAAACCATGCCATGACTCCATCTCTCCATTATACGGTAATCATCCAAAAGTAGAAGGAGACGTTAAAGTGGGAATGAGCACATCTTAAGAAGGGGGGAAAAAAAACTCGAGTGCCAATACCACAGTCAGAATGCCACACAAACTTGCGTTCACCTTTACCCTCTGTCCCAGTAACACCAGACGCCTGCGGACTGCTGTCCGTGTCGTAGTTTTATTAGTTTAACATGGATTCTATTTTCTGTTCGCCCCTCTCAAAGTCATTACCGTCAGCAGGGTCACTATAAATAACCACCCAGATGATTATTATCCAGGCTAATCACTAATATTAGCCAGATTGAATTATGCTTTGAAAGAACGTTTCATTTACCTCTAATTCGGTGTTACGCTGAAATGAAAAGAAATCAGTAAATATCCTTGTGCTGGTTTGTGCAATGACCTCGTGAAAATCACCACCCAGAAGTACAGCTGCTTTCACAAACATGTCTAAAAAACCTTTAAAGAAAGTAATGAAATCATTAGTACTTGACTTTAAATACATGTCCGTATCATAAACTGTGTGCCACAGCTTTATCCTCTTCTGTATCACTGATTCCTGAGCTTTTTTCCCTCCCTTATACAAAATTTCCCAGCATGTCTCACCCACACCGGCCCAGTCCCACCCACTGTAACCAGCATTTTGTCTCAGACTTTACCAGGAATCGCATCAGTAAAGTACAACCCAGAGCCACCCATTGTTTTACTGTGCAGTGTTGTTCTCTGAAATACTGGAATCCAGCACTTTAAGGGATAAAACTAAAACCAGATATGTGTGTGAGAGAAAAGTGTGGAGAAAGATTTGTATTACTTTAACTTTTTGGGGTTTGTTATACTTTATTATGGAAATTGGTGGTTAAAGATCATAGTACTGCACTTTTTTTTAACCATCTTGTTATTCCCCAAATGCATAAAGGCTTGTTTGTTAGTGGTTTTGTACATTACCGGACTGATTTTGATACATGCCTACAAAGTTATTGGCTACATCTGAAAGAGGGGAGACTGCAGAGGGGAGGTAGAAGGAGGCAAGAGAGGGTGTGTGTGAGAAAGAAGGAACGGGGAGGGTTTGAGCATGTGAGCCTGCCAGGCTCCCTGCTGGGTCTCCATTCACTGAAGCTGTTCTTTTACAAGGGACCCTGCCTGGCAGAGAGGGGCGTCCCTGCCAGGATAAAAAGAAAGGGGTGGGCAAGTCCAGTCAAGGATGCAACTGTTGCTATGTGGGAGGAAAAATACAGTAGTCTTCTTCGGTGGCTCTTAATTCAGTTTAGCTCAAGACAAGAATCACTGATGAATGAGTGAGCACTGGCAAGGCACCGGGATATATCTAAAAACAACTAGTGTAGTCCAGTGCAGTGTATTCCAGTGCATGGGTGCGGGTGGTGCTTATTGTTACGGTATGATACATATGGGAAATAAGGGTGGTGTTAGAGATTGTGGTGGTACGAGGGGGGACTCTCATTGTGAAATCCCGATGGAGGGTAATTGGAATTCAATAGGAGTTAGATCATGGCTGCTGCCTTAGTTCCTTTGAGGGAAAAGCTATGGGGGATTAGCAGTCGTTAGCCCATAGTGGTGTGAAGTGGAAAGGAACAGCTGGCTCTTAGCTAGCCACATGGTGTGTGTGTGTGTGTGTGTGTGTGTGTGTGTGTGTGTGTGTGTGTGTGTGTGTGTGTGTGTGTTTGTATGCTTTTTGTGTGTAAGCAAAGAGATAGTAAGCAAGTGAGTCTGTGTTTCACCTTGTCTCCTTATGTGTGTTTGTTAGCAAGGAGGTGTAGCACTCACAACGATGGCTTCAACTTACATGCATTGGTTTTAGAATAATGGCTTTTTCCTACACTTGGGACAGCTTATTACTTATTCTATTCTATTCTATTCTATTCTATTCTATTCTATTCTATTCCCATTGGATCCTTATTGCCACCTCAATGGAAGTTTCTAGACTGTGGGGAGTCTGCTAAACTGTCAGTCCTGCAGTGTTTTATGAGCACGGAACACTTTGTTATTTTATATAAAAGCAGGCAGGCAGGTTTGCTGAATACTTTTGCCATTTTATGTGGGAGGATGAAGGAGGGATGGAGGGATGGAGGGAGGGAAAGAGCTAAGAAGGAAAGGTGGAATAAACAGGCCTATTAGACATCCAGCCTGAGGACGGGGCACGTGGCTCCATACTGCAACGAGCCGCGACCACCGGCATAATAATGCACAATGCTGAAGGAAGACCTCGTAACTCTGATGCTTTTATGTGTCTCTGGGTTAGATTATACCGTATGCTCCTATTGATTTGCTAACATGTGAGTTTACAGGACTACCACGACCTGTGTCATGCAGAAATAACATATTATCACAATTTCTTTCTTTCTTTTTCTGTGTTTTTTGGCATGTTTCACCCTTGATGTGAATGCTTTCTTATGTTTCTAACGAAAATTCAATTCAAACAGCGAACATTGCAGACAGGATAGTCACAGGAGGTTCCCACTGTGGCTGTCAGCCATGCACATGCAAGTTTAGTCTTTAAATGGTAAATGGCCTGTATTTGTATAGCGCTTTTCTAGTCCCTAAGGACCCCAAAGCACTTTACACAACCAGTCATCCACCCATTCACACACTGGTGATGGCAAGCTACATTGTAGCCACAGCCACCCTGGGGCGCACTGACAGAGGCGAGGCTGCCGGACACTAGCGCCACTGGGCCCTCTGACCACCACCAGTAGGTAACGGGTGAAGTGTCTTGCCCAAGGACACAACGACCGAGACTGTCCAAGCCGGGGGTCGAACTGGCAACCTTCCGATTACAAGGCGAACTCCCAACTCTTGAGCCACGATCGCCCGTAGTCACAAACATAATGGCTTATCTGATGACTAATAAATAAACTTTGCAAAGTGAATAGAGCCTAAAAAGGGAAACAATGACAAAAATGTAAAATTAAAATTTGTTAAAGTAAAATTCAAGGGCAGTTGAAAGAATTGATTCAAAACACTTGGATTTCTGCTCCAAAATGCCACATTTTCCCCAAATACTTCAGTAGTTGGTTTATCATTGTGATTACATTTATGTAGTACATCCCAATCAACACCTCTCTTATGGCTTTATGTTAAGCATTAAACTCAGGGAGCTTCCTTAACATGATAGCAAAAAAAGAAGAAAAGAAAAGAGAAGTAAGAAAAAGCAGCACTGCTACTGACAGATTTTCAGATGATAGGCACGGCCTCACGAGAGACCTCAATTCAAACACTGTATGGGATATATCAGACCTTTGTCTCACCCCCTCTGGGGTCAAAACGACAAGACCCACTCCTCTCATCAATGTCATGTTCTCTCTCCTTCAGTCTCTCTCCCTCTCTCCCATGCCATCGCTGCATTCAGCCAGGTCAGACTATTAAATGGTAGAATACATTAAAGGCTGGGTCGGGGTAAGGGTGGGTAAGAGGGGTGGGGGGGCTAATAGATTGGAATATTATAACCATACAATAATTTCATGAAAAAGTCAAGGAGGGATCATCGCTCTTATTAACTCCAAGAGAAATTGAGGCTGAAAAATTGTCAAATAGAAAATGTTAATGCCAGGCTATACTACATGTAATTGTGGCTGCACCATTCCCTGGTCTGGCCCCATTCATGCCACTTTATTAGTGGTAATTGAGGATATGAATTATAAATGTGTGGGGGGGTGATTTTTCTTCTCCTTCTCATTGAAAGTGAAGCGTAATGACCACTGCCATTGTTTAACCTTCATAATCGTCTGTTCTCATTTCTTTGCTTTCCTCTTTCTCTCTTTTTTTCCCTTTGAACTTCTTAAGTACTCTTTTCTTTTATTCATGCCTCTACTTTCCCATCTCCCCCTATTCTCTCCACTCTCCATCTCTAACATTTTTCCTTTGCTTACGCTTTCCTTTTTCTTCATTTTTTCTTCTTCTTGATATTCTTTAGTAACCCCAGGCTTTACCTGTTGTCCTGGTGTTCTCTTACCTGTTTTGTCTTTCCCATCACCTCCTAGTCTCCTCACCTTTACTCAGAGAATTTATTTTCAGTGTTTTTGCTGAATTTGAACTTCACCAGCTTTAAGGTGGCATATGTAAGACACCCACACAAACAGGGAAGCAAACACATATAACAGCACACTCATGTGAGAGGGTTGGCAGTGCTTTTTACCTTGGTGTGATTGCATAATAAGCAACCAATGATGTGAATGCCCCAGGCGATGGATCCAGCAAAAAGGGGGCGAGAGGTTTTCCTGGCATTGAATCTGAGAAGTTCACTTTTTTTTTATTTTTTATTTAGGCTTTTTAAAGATCAGCAGCTCCACACCTACCATCCAACAAAGTCCATTAGCCCCAGCCTCTCACCCACGACCAGTCTGCTTTTTATTTACAACATCAAACGTTTCACTTCATTAAATTACCTTTCTTTCCCCTCCCTCCCTTCTTGCGCTCCCTCGCTCTCCCTTTCCCCTCATAGCTCGCCCAGTTGCATTAAGTTGAAACATGTTTTCTGAAACAAAAGGACGTGGGGTGACGGGGGGATAAAACAGCCCTCCGATGCAGTCTGCAGTGGTTTTATAGGGGGAAATAATGGGTAATTGGGAGAAGGTATTTAATAGGAAACCGACATTGCGCTGTAATGTAACTGTTGTAAAAGGGAGGCTCGCTCAGTCGGTGTCTCTGAAATGTGGACGGCTGCTACTCACTATTTTCTGTTGGAAGGCATCAGCTGCCTGTTAAGTGGTGATGACTGTGTGAGTCTGTCCTGGACACACTCAAGTGTTCACGTCTGCTTGTCTACGTCTTGCACTGCCAAGTGGACAAAAGTAACACAATTTAACCGAACGTTACTGTAGCACGAATGGCTTTAGAGTTGAGTAAAATCTTTTACTGCAGGTGAATGTCAGCTTTCCCTTAAAAACATTTTTTAACCCATTGCCATTTGCTTGCCCCACACAACTTTAAATGAAGTGAAATTCAAACAATGCAATCTAATTGTTCCCTTTCAAAGACTTTTTACACCATTGATTATTGTTTACTTGATCTAGCTCCAGTCTCCCGCCAGACATGCAAGATGTTGCATGTGAAATCCCTTCTGAAACCTAAATCTTCTGCTCAGATATTTTTTTCCCCTCCAGCATTGATTGAGAGTTTGATTTGATCTGGGTCCCTCATGTACTGCCACATCTGCAGCATGTACTTGTGTGTGAAGCGGGCGTCAGCTGTGTGAGCATATAAATGAAACTAGAGAAGAGTGAAAGCTAAACATTCTCTAAGATCAATATTCCAATATCTAACATCAGGGAAGTCCAATAAGTACAACGCCAGGGACACTTCAATGGCAACATCAAGGCAGCGGGGTTTACGTGCTCACACGCACACATACAAATACACACACTAACGATTAGAAGGTTTCTGATAGTGATCAGGCAAGCGCCATAAAATCCATCCTACTTAGGAGAACGGAATAATCCATTTGGGGGAAGGTTTCAGTACGGTCCATACTAACCATGTCACGGTGAAGTGCCTACCAAAAGCAATGGGGATAATTTGGCAAAGTTTTGAACCAGTGAGCTGAGGTCATATTGCCAGAAGCAGAGATAAGAATTAGCAATCAATGTTCATCAAGATTGTTAACATAATAGGCCTAAGGCCAGCAAATGCGACAGAATGCTGGGGTTTATAATCATTGTCCAGCTACACACTGGTGAGCTGTATAAACAGTAATCGCTTCAGCTGTTACTTTCTGCTCGGCGTTCAAAGTGATCAGAATGAAATTATTTGAATGTGGAGAGACAATTCAGTGTCATGACTGCTAAAAAAGGAGGCACCATGCAGGAGAACATGGCCGTGCCTCAGTGTTGCTCATCTTTCTCCCAAATTATTAAGTAGCTTCCATTCGTCTTGGACATCTTTGTTTGGACAATAAGCAATGAGGCTGAACTAATGACCCTTATTCTAATCACATCAGACTTGAGGCAAAGGTGTGTGCATCTATACAAATGTGGTTCTGTGTGTGTGTGTGTGTGTGTGTATATATGAAAAGCAGTGACCCCGACAGCCAATGGTCATCGAAACACTGACCAGTCCTGGTCGATACCCTCTCAACCACCTAACCAATTGCACCCACCCCCAATCATCTCACCCGCCTCCCTTCCCACAAAACCCATTCACAGCCTCAATCAATGTCGAATTATGGGTTATTTATTGAATAATCAAGAGGGAATCACGGGTCCGGCCGACTGACTAGCCCGCAGTGCCTGACAATAGGGAAATAGAAGGTAGTGTTGGTGGTGGGGCTATTTATCAGCCTAACTGCCATGCATGCGTTTGGAATTAGGGTAATCAGTTGGCATGTAAACAGTAGGCCTAGCAGCTGGCTGCCAGACTGCTGGGCTATTACTCACTTTCCACTTATCATGGCTCATGTCTGACTGTGTGGGCGCGTGTGTGTGGATGCATATATTGGTTAGAGGTGACTAAGCATGTATTTAGGGACTGCTGCTACTTATGTTTGCTGTGTTGGCTAGTATATGCACGTAGCTCAGCTTCTTCATGTGATTTAACAGCAGTGGCAGTTTAACTTCAACGCCAGGGATGTCAAAATCATTTTACATCGTGGGCCACATACAGCCCACTTTGAACTTTTTGGGCCAGTGAAAACACCCCTTTCTGTCATTTAATCCTTTTGATATGTTAATATTTAATTTAATTCAGGTCATTTTTTTAATAGTGCCAATACACAACAACAGTCACCTGAAGGTGCTCTATTTTAAAATATATAATATAAAGTAACATATGGAAAAGAAGTGTAATTTCAAGAAATGCTGCTGTGGTAAATGAAAGAAATCTGTCATCATGACTCCTTGGGCTTGAAATACATACATTTAATCTTCTCTGTCTTCATTACTCGGGGTGTCTTTTGTGTTTTTTTCCTTCCATCACACCCAACTTGTTGTGGCAGATGGTTCACCCCGGTTCTGCTGGAAGTTTCTACCTGTTAGAAGGGAGTTTTTCCTTCCCACTGTTGCCCAGTGCTTGCAACAAGGGGTCGTCTGATTGCTGGGGTTTCGCTGTATTTTTTTTATAGGGTCTTTACTTTACAATATAAAGTGCCTTGAGGTTACTGTTGTTCTTGTGATTTGGTGCTATATAAATAATGGTAAATGGCCTGTATTTGTATAGCGCTTTTCTAGTCCCTAAGGACCCCAAAGCGCTTTACACAACCTGTCATCCACCCAGTCACACACACATTCACACACTGGTGATGGCAAGCTACAATGTAGCCACAGCCACCCTGGGGCGCACTGACAGAGGCGAGGCTGCCGAACACTGGCGCCACCGGGCCCTCTGACCACCACCAGTAGGCAACGGGTGAAGTGTCTTGCCCAAGGACACAACGACCGAGACTGTCCAAGCCGGGGCTCGAACCGGCAACCTTCCGATTACAAGGCGAACTCCCAACTCTTGAGCCACGATCGCCCCCAAATAAAACTGAACCAAATGACCATGGAGAAGGTCTTCATCAGTAAGAAAACCTTTCATATATATTTTTCTTCTTTTTAATTCCTTTTGTTTAACATGTATACATATGACAGTCACAAGTTTGAAAATTAGCCGCTATCACAAAGATGAACATGTGGACAGACCTGAAAATGGTGGCGTGGCCAAATTGAAAAGAAAAAAAAAAGGATTCATAATCAATGCACGAAAATCATCTGGGTTAAGATTTGAAACCCAGAGTCCCTAGGCCACTTGTAAACTAATCTGCCAGGGCAGCCCTTGTGTTAGAGGTCAACAGACATCATTACAGTGGGTGTGCAGGGGATAGAGGAGAGGGCAAGGCTGCATATGTGTTGGTGTGTGTGTGTGTGTGTTTGTATGAAGGGCAGATGAGAGGGCAGGGTTGGCTGCTGTGGGAGGATCGTCTTTCTCCCCAGATCTTTGGCCTGTGAGGATTGGCTGCATGCTGCTGAGTTGAGGGTGGAAAGCTTATTCTGACAGGCAGGACGAGACCTGGCAGACAAGACCTGATATGTGTTTTAAACACCAAAACAAACAGATATTAGAGAGTGCGCTGAAAAGTATCTTAGTCCGAGTCTGTGTCTGTGGGTTTGAGAAATCTGTGTAAAAGGACAAAGATATGTTTGTACCACTGAATGTGACTTTGAGATTCATAGTTGGACAATAAGGCTGCTTTCCAGCTCCCATAATGCACCGTATGTACCTTGCCCCAGAGGGAAAAAAATCACGAGTTCTCTCTTCAACTTATCTCCTTAAACACTTTGTAGTAGAGGTGGGTGGATAACGATAGTATCGATACCAATGCTAGCATTGGTATTGGATCGATACTAGCATGATAGGTATTGATATTTTGTTCCTATCCTCTAAGCTCAGTGTGTAACCCACTGAATTGTGTTAAAGTTACACCTCAGACATGCTCTTTGAAAGTAAAAGTCACAGTGATTTCCTGCATGGGCAATAATGCCTCTGTGTTTAGCTGATATCAGACCGATAACAGCAGTATTGCACAGCACTAGTTTGTATAATCCTATCCACGTTTTTGTGGTTAGAAGCACAATATAGTCACAAAGTCATAAAAGTAAAAGGCCCAGTTTATTTGCTGCTTTTTGCTTGCCATTGTACTAACATCATAACCAATAAACATTTAAGTTTAATTGTTTATACAGATATATGAGTGCATATGCACTACAACATGTGCCCAATGGTGGCGAATCGGGTTAAAGCTATATTTTTTTAAGGGTCTGTCTCTTATTAATAAAGCGCTGTCTTGGTAAGTTCCACTTAAACAGCCCTATCAATCTGCTCCACTTATGGACTCCATAAATTACAAGACATTCACAATGCTTCACTCATGCTCTGGTTGCAGTGAAAGAAAGAGAACAGGTAAATAAAAATGAGTAGGACAGAAAAGGAAAGAGCGACAGTCAAAAAGAGGAAGGAAAGTAGCTGAGAAGAATGGAGCAATAGTGAAGCAGTAAGAGCAAAAAAGAAAGCAAATAACAAAGGTTTCTTTTATTTTTTTAATATCTGGGCATCCCTATACATATCTATCTGTTTATCTCCCCCTCTCGCTTTTAAGTCCTCTGTACTGTCGACACTTATTGCATGTCGCCATATTTTCATCCCTCAAAAAGCATTAGAAAAGCCGATGTCAGGGTGGGGTAAGTGAATTAGGATTGGTTTTTGCCTCCCATGGCCACAGAGAGAGGTAGGGTTACCCACAATAAGATCAGAATGAGACCAATTTTGTTTCCGTTGCCATTCAAAACAAACAATGGGCACCTAATAGCCCTGCAGCATCTGTGGCCTCGCTCAGGCCAAAACACACATGATGGCCCTGGTCGATAGACGCCGACAGCTAGATGGACGAGTGGAGTGGCGCACAAGAGAGCACGTGCACACAGAGGCAGCCACACACTTATGTAGTCAGACAGGCCCGCGTGATTTTTTTCCCTGATAGCCGCAAGCTGCCTGGAACGCTAGTTAGCGGTTGCTGTAAAAGTGGTCTGAGTGCTTCTGAAGACACCGATCATATCAGGAAAACAGGAGAATAGAGGCTTATCGACTCAGAGAGGGTGACAGACAGGGAGGGAAGGGAGTGAGGGGAAAGAGGGAGCAGGATTGGTGTTCAGGCCTAGCCAACACATACTGTAGGTGATCTAATCTTGGAGCATTAAACTGACAGACAGCCCACAATCAGCGGTGACCATTTGAGGATTGGGAATGGATACATGAACGCTGAAGATTTGTGTTTAGTTTCTTCTCTTCTCTTCTCTTCTCTTCTCTTCTCTTCTCTTCTCTTCTCTTCTCTTCTCTTCTCTTCTCTTCTCATTAAATTCTGAAACTTTTCAAGAACTGATTCAGTGTAAAGCTCCATTTCTCAAGCAAAAGTGCCAAAAATCTTTAGCTCTTTTACCATTTCCACTCAAAACTCAGGCTAAAACTGCAATTCATTTCTAAATAATATGCCATACTACAAAGAAAGAAACTAGCTCTCCTTGCTTTGCTGAAAAGAACCACTTTTCTTGACTCCAGCATCACTTGTATGCACTTGGTGGTTATATATGAAACAAAAAGTATTTATTTGCATCGCACTTCCTCAAATGCACTTAAAAAGAACAACTTTCTCTGAATTTTGCTGAAATAAGCATCTTTGGCTTTGAGTCAATTGTTGCTCAGCCCAAACAACAAACAACAAACACGCATGCTGGAAACTTTATAGTGAACAAAATAAAATTGTATTATTTATTTATCTACTATTTTCTGGCATCTAATAAAAAAATGGATTTGTATTTTATTTAATTACTTTTTGTCTCCTGGATGCCTAATTCCTTCATTCCTTCCTTTGAGTCCTCTCCTCTTTGCCTTGTTGGGAAAACAGAGACTAGCTAAATTGCTGTTACACCATAAAATCTATAGGTAACTCGAGGAAATGCAGTTAATAATTTGTGATAACAATGAAAATGTCTCACCAGGTCATCCGCCCCAGTAATACACCCTCTGGGTTCTACTGCAAGTAAGTAGGGATGCGCTACGTACAGCAGCCCGACCTCATGCTGGCCTCAACTAATGATATTAGGACACGGTGACGTTGTAACAGGGTCATCCGTGGTGCACCTATGCTCTCACATACAGACATCCACATGCAGTGAATGAACTACGGACACACACACAGAGTCTCGAGTCCCCTGGGTGAGCTGTTAAAGAAGCTCTCCTCTTTGGTCACCTCTCATTACAGCCCATTAGTCAGGTGGTTTTTCAGAGAGTGTGTGGGGTCGCCCCTCACTGGCTAACAAGTGGGGTAACGGTGTTAGGAAAAGAAAGGCTGAGGGAGGAGGGGCGCAGTGCTTCCACCTGCCCACACATACCCTCGGGGTATCGATTGCAACCGCTGTTTCACCTTTGCCTCCGTGACCTCCCGAACGATGTGTTTATTTACTCTACCACATCACCAGATACAAACACACGTTCAACACACACTGTATGTCGCACGCGACACACATCTAACCAACAAGGGCGTTACAGAGCCAAATAAAGTGGCCCCAATGATGCTGATTTGGATAACCTTTAGAGCACACTGAGAATGACGTTAGCTTTCCTTATGTTATATAGCTTCACCTGAGAATTTATGGAAGTAGGGAGCACAAAGAAAAAACTTTTTTTTTCCTATTTTAATGGCAGAATATCATTTATATTTTTGTATTACACAGTTAACTAAACTATATTTACCTTTTGGGCTGGTTTATAGTATGCTAGTATTCAGTCTGCTAGTATCTAGCACTTCTTTCAAATATCTAGCATTCCTTGCTGAAACATTGACAGAAAGAGAAAACCTGGGGCTAAAAAAAACAAGGCTTGCTGGTTTGGAGCTGTGAAGTGTGCCAAGATAACAGATTTGTTTAAGCAGTCTGTAAGTGATGATGAGGCCAGTGATAGAGGCAGAAACATTAAAGAGAAGCAGAGAGAACAGGTGCTTTGTCATGCTTATGTTATGTAAAGTGAAAGTGACAAATTAACTAACTTAGTTAGAAGACATTCTGTTAAGCTTTTGGCTTTCACTGCTTGGGTCTTGCCTCAGGTTTGACTCGATGGACAAACTTTCTGAGATATTTATGCAAAATTCCTCTAAAGTGTAACAATTTGATAATTTTTGCCTATTTATTAAGTCAATACGGCATGAAATGCTTTACTGCCAGCCAAGCAGTAAACATGATTAATCCAGCTTTCAGGTAAACATGTCTATGAATGAAGCTTAAGCTTCTACGTCCTAACTTTTATCCCTTCCACACCATTTGAATCGTCGACCCGACGTGTAGTTATGTTTCTCAGAAGGTGCACGTCAGGTTAGATGTTAACAACTTCTATTCTACTTGCCGTTAAACAAGTATTAGGGGGAAAAAAAAACCTTGTAAAAGTAATAAAAAGAGGATAAAGTGATAGACTGTGTTCACTCATGTTTGTCCATCAGCAAACATTTCCAGACTGATCTTTGCTGCCAGTCCATTCCGTGGTTTCCCTGTTACTTGTGAAGTGCAAGGTTAACACCAAAGAGGTCAATGAAGAATCTAGTTTATCTGCAGCCGGAACCTGACATTTCACATGCATCCTCCCACCTTGTTGTTTTTTTCCTCACAATGTTTCCTGCACTCCCCACCCCCAACCCCTGCTTTTCCTTTTGACACTTCAGCTGATAACATTATAACACAACGTGGATGGGCCTTAAGATACGCAACATAGACTTTTATGAGTCTGCCAACCCCTTGATGAACTTTACTTAGACCTGGGGTGTGAGAAAGGTAATGCATAATGCTGCTGTATGGTGAAATATATGGAGTAGAGTTTGAACCCTCATGCAGTAGTTTCAACATGTCCGCTGTGCATATTCACTCCTTCATCTCATTCCTGGAATGACCTTGAAGGTTAAGCTGTATACTGCAGACTCTGATAATAATACATCTGGTGATGTTTCTGGTGTTGTATAAAAATTGTATACAAAATGCCAGTCACCACCACAACTGATCTGATACTGGTATTCATGTCAATTTGAAAAACAAGATCACAGAACAATTTACAGAGTGAAAGGACAACCACACTGAACCGTGCCAACAAGGCAAAAAAAAAAAAAAAATGAAGACAAAGAAAAACCCTTCAAGAAAACGTAGCTTGCTGTCCTTACCAGCCCTTAATTAAGTTTTTTCTTTTTATTTGATTAATAATTAAACATTTTTAAATCTCCATGAAGGCAGGAGTTATTCAGCACTTTTGAACATCTCAATAAAAACCCAGCAAAAGATTTGGTAACAAGTCCACTCACTTTCTTTTAAACTCTTTTTAGGCATCGATCAATCACCCACAAGAAGACTGCTTCATTTCTCATAACTTTTATCTAGTGGCTGTGTCCTTCTGACTGTTGTATGGTGTAGCACATACAGTTTACAGGAATTTATTGGAATATCTTTGAAAATAGTGGATAACAGTGATGTAGTTACTTTATGATGTGATGTCATACATTTGTAACCATTTGTAACCAAATGATCATTTGCATTTTTAAATCTGTAAAATGCACTCAATCTCCTCATTCTGTTAAAATAGTGATCCTCAAGCGCCTGGGCCTACCCTGGAATCTGACGAGCAGTCTTCGGATTCTTTCACTGAAAACTGAAAGAATCACCACCATTTCCCTTCCATCATCAATGATGAAATCCAGTCAGTCTGACAGAGGCGGTGCACCAATCTATCAGCAACGGGACTTCGGCCAAATTTATATCAGGAAGTCATTGCTCTGTGTATGAAGCATTTTATTATTACTAGTGACTATAAGGATATAAGACTGACAATATTACTGGTAATATAAAAACGCTAATTAGATTAGCTAAATTACCTCTGCATTTCAGTTTGAGGGCTGGGCAGTTGGTTGTTTACGGGTACAATACAGATCTATAGTGAGTCAGTTGGGGAATGAATGAATACCTAAAAATAGTGAATGATAACTAAATGGATGTAAATTTTTGTGTTATTCTGAAATAGTCTGCGCATGAATGCATATTTGTGTACTACAGTGGGTACAGGTTTGTTTGAGTCATCAGCCTGCTAGTAGCCAGGCAGGCTATCCATAGTGATTAGTAGTAAAATTTAATGGGGGATCCATACATATGTCTATCTGTCAGCTTTACGAGGGCGTTTATACAGGCGAGTCTTACCATGCCAGTCTGGACTGCAGACAGCCAGGACACAGACACTATTATCCTCTCTCTCACACGCAAACACACACACACACACACACACGGCAAGAGTGTCTCTTTCTGTCATGGTTTCTTTTAGCGGTGCCACAGGGACCAGTACTGTCACAGTGCTGTCAGTGCCGGGTGCTCGGGGCCCTAAATGAAGGCATCAAGCACTCTCATCCCCCCCTGTAATAAAACCCAGTCAACAAGCCCCTGCCGTGGGCAACACATTATGGGCTTTTTATTTCCGTTTGGTCGCCCCAGCCTACAGAATTAAAGCCTAGTTTGGTGAATGAAGGACAAGGTGGTCCCAAGGTCACAGCAGAGCTAGAGGGTGAAGGAAGACACTCCTTGATTTCGAACCAAAACGCACAAAAAGAGCGCTCAGTGCTCTGAAGAATGCAAACGCAACGTTCAGTATAAAAAGCTGACGACCCGTGGTTATGGGAAGTGCACAATGTTGCGTAGTCTCCTGAGCAGTAATCATTTCAGTCAGAAGAAACCAAAAGGTTGCTATTGCTGTCCCCATTTCTATCCTGAAAAGCTGAAATAGAGCTACAAGCTAGCAGCTACACTAATTAGGAGTGTAGGTTGGCAGCTGCCCAACATATCCACTGTGACCCTGGTGATCTCTTTGCCCTACCTGTCCTATTAAGAAGGAAACAGGAAGCAAATTATCTCTGTGGAAAGGGTCAAGGGTCAGTTCATGTTGTTGTGACGGAGTGCACTAACTGGTGGCATGTTTAAAGCACGTTGTGTGCGTGTGTGAAAACAGGATACTTCATGCGGCGGTATTCTGTAATGAGAGGAAAAAACAGTCGAGGTAGAGAGTGTAAACAGCGACAGGTGTTTTGTTGGGTTAGAATTACCAAGACAGACACACATACACAGACACACACTCAACACACCTGTGAGAGACCATCTGGCAATGCTCTGGAGAAACTATTGAGTGTTTTGTCTTCTGTAGATGACAAGATTATCCAATATGGTGGAACTCCACATGCCACCAGTAAAATATTAGCCCTCAATTAGGCAGATTACTGAAATTCTACTAGTGGGACTGTAAAAAAAAAAAAAGAAAAAAAAAAGGGTTTCTTTAATCATGTCCACGTCAAATTTATAACAAGATCCAACCATGAACTAATAATTTGCGTTTTTCATATAATATGAACGATACTAGTTTTGAGCCAGTCTGTTAATTATATCAAGTTGATGGAGAGGTGTTATACACAAAGGTGATGTGAAAAAATTAAAAATATTTGCAGCCTGAAACAAAAAATAAATAAATAAATAACAGAAAAGCACCTGGATATTGACATGGACAGCACAGTTTATGCTCCATTTTTGGGGAGTAAAATTGTTATGCACGTATGCTACATCATACTTGGTTGTGGGTGACAAGTGTTACAGTTACTATGACCATCTTTTCAAGAAATAGTAAAAAAAATTCTCCAAACAAGAGTAATTTTAAATCTTTTATGTGTTAAAATTTGCTTTCAGGGCAGTATACAGAAGTGTTGAGTACAGTATATTTGTACAACAGGGTCAAAATATGCAGACAGTCCAGTTCAGCCACTTCCTGCCCTTTGGTCTGGGGTTGTTTTTCATTGTCTGGGTTAGGGACTTATTTCAATGGATGCACTTCATCCCAAGTTCAGGAAAATATTGCCCAAACTATGTGGAATGACCTGTCCCTAAACTTTTGCACAATTTAGGCTAGTTTGCATTCAAAGTTTGAACTCAGACCTTTGGCTCTATTTGAGGAAAATCTTAACTAGACCATCACAGCAGTTTGTTTTGAAATCGAAGGCAATACTTTGGGAAAGCCTTTTATGTCTGCAAAGCTATGGTCCATTGTCTTATGAATATTTTTCAGTTTTGTATGGAGGACCCTGACTGAGCTGCAGGAAACTTCAACTCAATAGCATGCTGCCTACAAGACTTCAAATAAGACCTTACAACATGTTGTAGTTTTAGAGGAGGGAGGGACAATGTACATTGTCAATTAAAGCAGGTCCAGTGATAAAAGTGGATATGAGAGGTGTTCTCTGACAAATAGACTGAAAGAGATACGCCATTATGGAAGTGGCTAACCATCACTGAAGTACTTAGTGAATGTCTCCTGATAACACCAGCTAGACTCCCTTTTAGGTGATACTTTACTTAATTGAGTGTGAAACCTTTATCACTATCAAGACAGAGAGGGAGAAGAAGGATGGATGGATGGAAAAAGACAGAGAGGGAGAAAGATGGTGGCAGAGGATGAAGGAGAGGACAAGAGAGAGGGACTTAAGAGAAAAGAAGAAGAGCAGACAAAAGGTGGAGAAAAGAAGAGATAACGAAGGAGGTGAATGAGTGTCCCTCACCAGATGGAGTGGTCATATAGGCAGGTACCCTCCAAATGAACCTCCACCCCTCCCCTCGTATTAACCCCCATTCCCTCCACCCCCAGTATACTGAACCCCACCACTCCGTCATGCTATTACCTCCCTGTCTCTTTCATTATCTGCCATGAACTCTGGGTAACCTCGCCGCGGCCATTCTTTATGTCACGGCCCACAACGCGAGCCGTGATTTAGGCCCATCTAGTCCACCTAATTTGATTTCATCATCACTGGGTGCAGCAAAAAATAGGGGGGTGGGGGGTTATGTTGTGGGAGATGAGAAGGGAGAAGGAGAAGAAGGTGGAGGTGATGGTGGCGGAGGGTTTGGAGGGAAGGGGGGAAACGGATCTCAGGAGGGGGGGTCACATCGGTAAGTGTTAGCCAAATGACTTGAAGAGGCTAATAAAGTAATCAAGGCCTTCGTTACATGACCATAATATTCGCCCTAAAACACTGATGACTATTAACAGGCCCAATCATTAGCTAACATTAATAGCTTTTTCCTTCTTTCCTCTCCATCTGTGTCTTAAACTTCATTCTATTTCACTTTATTTTATTTAGTTTTGCTGTTTTTTCCCATCTATCCATCTCATAATATAAACACTCTACTAGGCTTATCTAGTACTAGAATTTCAAATTTGGTATCGATGCCCAGAAAGATATTTGACAGCTTTTTTAATAACAGGAAAATTACAAAATAAACAGGACTGTACTGGTACATGCAAAATGATTCAGCTGTTATATTTTATTGTTTACTTCATGTGCTTCAGGAGACTTACCACTATATTTTTTGGCTGATCACGTGGAGATTTTAAGGTAGACTGCCACTGTTTTTATCTGGTCGCTGGTAGACTTTTCTCTGCTTCAATCTGGGACTTTAACAGAAATATAATTCTTTTCCGGACAAAAATAATTGTGTTGTCCTGTTAAATTAACTCCCTGTAGTTACAGACAGGTAGGACTGATAGCGTTAGGTTCAACATTAAAGTCATTGTTTTATTATTAGCTATAGCTTCTAGCTGCTACCTTAAAGATAACTGAACTGGCAGTTATTATTGATAATTGTTAATAGTTAAATGACTAATATCAGTTCTAGTGACATCCACGCACTGTCCTGATAATGTCTAATCTAAAAGCTTAAAATTTTCTGATAATAAAATAAATAAATTAATAAGCAGTTTCCCATGCTCTATGCTAAGCTACGCTAAAAACTTATGGTTAGCTTTATGCTAATTCACAGACATGAGACTGGGATCAAATTTTTTGGCATAAGTAAAATAACTATATAACTACCTTTATATTAAAGCACTTGTTTACAGAAGTTATCTCAAGGCTTTATTTTCAATCATATGATAGGCGGATAAATTACACCCCCCCTCCCACACACCCACCTGTAGACATAAAGTATGCATCTAGAACAAATCTCACACACTAGATGTTTGCAACATTCACATTTATACAGTGGAACCCCGGCTTACGAAGACCCCATTTAACGAAAAATTAAAGTTACGAAGGCACTTAACGGCAATATTTCTGCCCGTGGTACGGCAAAATGCCAGTGTAACGAAATAGATAGAATAGAAAATTTTAAAAATTTAAATTAAATTCCATAATGTACATGTACACGTACGTATGTATGCATGCATACTAGGGGTGCAACGATACTCGTATCGATATTGAACCGTTTGATACAGTGCTTTCAGTTCGGTGCGGATATGTATCGAACAATACAAAATTTTAATTTATTTTATCAACTTTCCTTTTGACGATGCTGTCTGTGTTGAGAGCTCAGTGGATCTGCGTTCGACTACTCCACCTAGGCTGCACTGTCGAGCTAGCAAGACAGAAGCTAAGCTCCTTGCAACATGGCAAAGTGAACCTCCCCTACCCTCATTCACATCTGGCGTTTGGAACTATTTTGGTCTTCATGTGAAGTATGACCCTGAAGGTAAGCGTGTCATGGACAAAAGTAAAACTATGTTGGATGTGCCACGCAATGCTCAATTACATGGTGGGAAGCAGTGTTGCCAACTTAGCGACTTTGTTGCTATATTTAGCGAGTTTTCAGACCCCTTAGTGACTTTGTTTTCTAAAAAGCGACTAGCGACAAATCTGGCGACTTCTTCTGGTGTTATTGGAGCCTTATTTATGACTTTTTGACGTGAAAACGCATATCACTCTTACTCTCAATAAGCAGCGGGTGCTGCCATGGGCACCTCGCCCATGCCAAAGCGCTCACAGGCGGAGGATAGTCCTCCCCCAGCTGCTATCAGGGCAGGAGACGTTCAAACCTATGCGTCCAAACTGCAAATGAATCGCGCATGAACGAAGCCGCTGCTCCCGCACTGACTGTAACGCAGTCAGTTCTTTTACTGTTATGTTGTTTTGTGGACCACAAGGTTTTAAAATACTTATAAACACACACACAAAGTAACTCCACCAGAGTGCCTATTTCGGGTCACTTTTGCTGGTCCAAGCCCGGATAAAGGAGCAGGGTTGGAATTGTGACATTAAAAAACAATAATTGCTAAAAGATATAAATTATAAATGGATTTATATGTTTTTAAGACGTTTTTTACTGACTTTATCTCTCTTCCATGATGTTATTTCTCTCTCCAACAGCGTAGGTTACAATTACATTAGCATGACCAATTGTGCAAATTAGGCGATGACGTCATTTAGCGACTTCTAGCGACTTTTAGGACAGCCAATAGCGATTTTCCTTACTGTGGAGTTGGCAACACTGGTGGGAACTAGTGTGTTAGCGTAGTTTGCTCGTTAACGTGTTGCCGCCGCCCAGCCCCACGCACGGGGCGATCCGCGGTAGCTCGTTAACGGAGATTTCATCTCATTTCAGATTAACGCTGACAGCACTAGTGGGAACACAATGAATATGACTGCACATTTACTCCGACATCATCCTAGTGCAAAGACAAGTGGAAGCAGACAAAAACAACAAGCACGCATGCTATAAACTTTACCCGAGTCATTTAGACAGCTGTTAGCACGTGATTCTCCTTATGGGGACCTGATATGTTTAATATGCTGCTGAGAATATAGCCCAGAAGAAGCGTATGGTATAGCTTTTATTTTGGAAAGAGCCATTTCTCTGTAATAAACTCTCTTTTCCAAAGATGAGTGATTTCTCGATCAGATAGATTTATTATTTTATCCCTTTGTTGTTTCAGCAACATTAAATTTAAAAACTGTACGTTTGAGTTAAAATATATATTTATAATTTTAATAAATGACAAATTAAAAAAGCATGAACATTTTTTTGTATCGAAAAAATATCGAACCGTGACACCAAAGTATTGAACCGAACCGAACCGTGAATTTTGTGGATCATTGCACCCCTAATGCATACGTATGCTTTCTTCATCCTCCGCCAACTCCTCCTCCACCAAGAACTTCGTCTTCAGCCAGCATCGCCTCACTCAAAAGGCGATGGAAAAAGGTGCTCTGGAACAAATTAATTTCGTAACTCGGGGTTCCACTGTATTCACATAACTAACAAACACTGAGTATTTCAGCACAACTGAATGGCCACACTTTCCAGGGGAGTGACTAGCTGAAAACCAGCATCTGTTGCTTTCAGCATATGTGCCTATGCTGGTGCTGATACTGAGGATAAAAATGACCCTTTCTCAAACAGTAGAGGTTTGTGCCAGTGTCTGGGTTGACTTTGTTAAAAACACTCAAACCCTCTACAGTCTGAAAATAGATGGCCACCCCCTCCGGCAGATAATCACATTCAAGCGATCGTTATGCATTACCATGTTGTTCCCATCAAAGACTTATATTGAAGAGTGAAGAGGCGTTCTCCTCAACCCTGACTTTGATAGATGGTTCCCGTTTTCAACGTGAAATACTGATGTCGTTACCTATAGATTTGTATTCAAACATTGTCTTGTATTCAATCTGACTTTTTTTTAAGCCATATGCTCCAAAAGATGGTTCGTATACAGAATATCCTATTAAGTTGTATTAGATGCCTCATTGCACTTGGACTTCAATTCAAACACAAGCTGGCAGTTGGTGTTTGTGACTCGCTTGCTGGCAAGGGAAAACACTGAGAGGAATAAGAGTATCATTTCTGTCTCTCTGTCTAGACTTTCTCTGTGAATGTCTCTGATTCTCTGAATCCATCCTCCTCTTTACCATAACAGGATAACAAAGCCATAACATAATTTCATCGGAAGCTCAAGTGGATGTTAACTACATATATGACCTTAACAGTGCCTGCTCTCTGAATACCATCCTTTCCTTTATGGTTATTGAGCGAAAGAAAATAACCAGTTCGGCTATGAAGACACTTTGCTTTGTTGTCTTTCTCCATGTATCCTAATGGCCAATGATTACCCCACAATGACAGTGTCTGTGTGTCAAACATAGAAGGGTTCATGTCTGTCTGCTCGAATATGTGTACATTAGTGTGTGTGGGTGTGAGTGTATTTGGCTACATAAGTGGAGGACATGTCAACGATGTCCTCCAATGGAGGCATTTATTTCTTCTTTGCCAAAGAAAATATAGATAAAAAGAGCATTATAGTAACTCTTTGTAATTATAAAACTCATAAAACAAATTGAAGATTGTAGCTTTTTCTTTTTTAAACTCTTATTTTTAACCTTTGTCTCTATACGGTCTTAAAGATTGGGGATGTCCCTACTATGTTCAAACCTTTTGGACATGGGAGCTGGGGTGGCTGCACCAAGGTCCAGTATAAGATATATACAGTGCTGGGTATAACGAAAAAAAACATCAAACAAATCTTTTTTTCTTTTAATTTCAGTTTGTGTGCAAGGAGGAAAAAAGTGGCGTGGACTTCTGCTTTTTCAGGAGTGGAGATGTGGACACTTTTGCATTAAAGGACTAGAGTACGATGGTGAAACACAAACTGTGTCCAGGACAGGAACAACTGCTGCTAACACAACTTTTGGTCTTGGCAAGCATCTGCACAGACAGCATGTTAACACAAAGCTAGCCAAGCACCCAGAGTGATGCAAAAGCTGAGTGTATGGCAACCCTAGCCCAGCAGCTGGACCCTTAACTTACAAAGGCAACAAAGGCAGTGATAAGCAGTCAGGCTTCCAGCGGAGAAGTGTAGCCTCTATTTCCACCTGTGGATGTTTCTATAGTAGAATCTCTGCGACCATGTCTTTATTTTTGATCTGGGGCTTGTTTTCAGTGTTGCTTTGTGCTCATACATACAAATCAAAAAAAGATTGTATGTGTGTCCTCAATGGGATGGGAATTTGTGTTGGTCTTGGGGACTATCTGGTCTATGTAACTGATAATTATATAACATTATGTGCATTTCAAGTCCATTTACAGACTAATAATGTAACAAGTAGTGTAACAAATTACTTTCTCCAGTGAGCAACTGAGTAACGTACAGCATTACTTTTATGAAAAGTAAGCAAGTAACGTGTAATACATTATTTATTTATTTTTTTCAGTAACAACCTCAACACTGGATTTATGAGGAAGAGAGGAAGAATTTGAAATGTGAATCAAGCAAAGGTGAAAGGTAAATCTTGAAAAGTACAAGCATAATATAACTAGGAATGACTGACAAAAATACAAAAAAACAAAAGAAATTTCATAAAGTCGTAAGATATCATCTAATTCTAACAATCTTTTGGCTTGTGTGCATTACTGTTATTGGCAGTACAAATTTTTCCAAATCACTCCTCTTTGGGGAAAGCATCACTGCTTCGGCAGCAGAGCAAACACCCAAAAACGTGACACTTCAATGATGGCTAAATATTTAATCAGTGGCAGCTATTTTCTGCCAGGTTGTGCCTCCATCTGGGTAGCAGCCGAGCATGCACGCGCACATGTGTGTGTGTGTGTTTGTGTGTGTGTGTTTCTGTGACCTCAAAATGAAGTATTAAAAAAAGGGACTGTCTGCGTACCTTTTTGTGTCCCTCAGTCACACACACTCCATTTCTGCACTTGCACTGGCATCATTAATACAACGTTGCTGTATGCAAAGACCGTATGTTCCGTTTAGCAAATGCCAAGATATCACTGATACTGATTACAGCCATGATGATGTGTGTGTAAGGGGTGAAACCTTGAGGGTGGGGTGCGCTCATGACACACTGTGTACCATATAGACTTTATAGGTGCAATCCAAAAAAATCAGTTTCTCCACATTCTGCCATTGTATGTAATGTCCATGTGTTCAATTTACTTTAAGGGGATAAATATGTGAGGACTATGTGTTCATTTAGAGGGTGTCAGAATCATTCTGCATGCTCCGCTTTTGAGTATGTGCACATTACAAATCAAGATTGGAGCCCAGCTTTAAGCTTGGGTGCAATGTGATGTTTTTGTTTAATTCTGTGGACTGGTGAAAGAACAAAAGGTGGTGGGTGGGTGGGGGGACTTACCTGTGAGGAGAAGCCAAACAGAGGGAGAACAAGGCACATGGAAAAAACAGAGAAAGAGAGACAATATTAGAATCATTACTAAGCAACATATGGCCTATATTCCCACATTCAGCCTCTCTGAAACCATGTAATGATCTTTATATGAAAAGACTTACTTCATGGCACCGCAAGATGACCGTAAATCCTAAGTCACATTATTCCCCACCACAGTAATTATGTGAATAGCACGCATGTCAACAGTTATGTGCATTTTCTGTCTGACTCTGTGTGTGTGTGTGTGTGTGTGTGTGTGTGTGTGTGTGTGTGTGTGTGTGTGTGTGTGTGTGTGTGCATGTGTGTACATGTGTGTACAGTTTTAATGCCACCCAGCAACACAGAAAAAAGCCTTGTTAAATTCAAGTTGGGAACAGACGTACTGTCCACGCGACCACAAGCTCCCTCCTCCCCGGCGCTCCTCTTTCTCTGTCTCCCTCCCTCCCGCCTCCCCTCTTTCCTTACTGTGGTGTAAACACAGATTGTTAGGTTAGGGGTTAAAAGTGTTGTGCTTAGATTCTCTCAACACTAATCTGATTTCTCCTCTCTTTGCGCGTCTATATTTATTTGGTTTTGTCAACACTCACGTCTTCCTCTCTCCGCCTCTCTCTCTCTCTCTCTCCCCCTCTCTCTCCTCTGCCAGTGTATTGATCGTTCCTAATGGATTGGCTCTGATTCCGGAGACGTCTAACATGCTTTCCTATCCTCTTATTTTCACCCGGGGAAATCAATGAGGAAAGGCCTGCAAATTTAGACAGGATCGGGTTTTAAGGAATCTACAGTGAGCCGCAGCACACCGGAGTGTGAGGAGGCAGAGCGAGTGCGTATAGATGGGCTGGTAATGGCAAACACTATGTGGCTTTATTTTAAAAAGGCTTGCAGGGATTTTATGGTTAACAGTTTTGTTACATTTGGTGATTTCAGTGAGGTAAACTGCTGTTTGATGAAAAAAGCAAAACATGTTGAAATCAATAAGTACATCCAAATTACTGTTAAAAATATCAAGACCCCCTCCACCCTTCATCTCACTGTGAGTGGGCTGCACTGAGTGCACGCATTCTTTTAGACATTATTCTTGAGTATCAGTGAGCACAAGTACATTTACATTTTGATGTCTTTTACATTATATTTTAGAGCTTTACTTTAGCATTCCTGCTTTACTGTTAATCTATGAATATAAAAAATGTCTACAGCGTAATAATTTACAGTAATCTACAGTAAGTTTGCATTCTGCATGCTAAGTATTTATTTTGATCACCAAAAAGTATTTTATTCAGTAACATCACATTTTCAATGGCTAAATATTTAAAGACAGTGACAATTTATTTTAAAACCAAACGTATTTTGCTGTTAGTAAGCAAAACTTTGAAAGCAAAGTTTAACCCTCTGAGAATTGGACTAAGAGTCTAACATAGAATACATCTATGTGTCTACATGATCTGAAACTATAAATAGAAAGTTTGACATCAGTCAGTGGATGGCTCATACAAACTGAAACAGATACACCAACCACTATCTCTCTCTCTTTTGCTTGTTTTCCGTTCATTTTTTTCATGCTGTTAATCACGTGACAAAGCGGCTAACATGAGAGGTCCCATATGGAAAAGAAATAGAAAAAACTTATAAAAGACTTGTATCAGATTTGGCTTGCTTCGTATAGTGAATCATCCATCCATTCGCTTCCGCTTATCCTTTTCAGGGTCGCGGGGGGCGCTGGAGCCTATCCCAGCTGTCATAGGGTGAGAGGCAGGGTACACCCTGGACAGGTCGCCAGTCTGTTGCAGGGCCGTATAGTGAATCATATAAGGCTTATATGATTTACACATGAAAGTGGCCACTTTCTCATTACTTTCATATATTGTTTTAGTAAGTATCCAAAACAAGTTTCATTTATATAATTTTTCAGGGGATCTTATATCTGTTTTCACTCTTGTATGCTTTTCACAAAAGACAGATACAAACTTTATAAGATTTATATATATCTTTTCCATATGGGGTAATCTTGTGCTACTCCTTTGACCTTGATTCACTGGGTAGCTAAATTTGCTGATGTGACTGTCCAAATACAAATGCAAACACACACACACACACACACACACAGGGATGAACATGGGCAGAGACAGAGGTCCCCACTGCTGCTCAAACAACGGATGGAGCTGTGTTAAATCTGAGAAGGCAATCAATGACCAATGAAGAGTGTGACTCTTTGAGTGTGTGTGTGTGTGTGTGTGTGTGTGTGTGTGTGTGTGTGTGTGTGTGTGTGTGTGTGTGTGTGTGTCACAAGCAGGGGGCAGAAGGGCCCCACAGGTTTGAAACTCTATCCCGGGGCCAGATCATTTATAAATGTAAGGATATTGATGACTTTGCTGTGTGTGCATGCTTGTGCATGTGTCTGTGCACGTGCAGGGAGAAGATTGCTCCTGAGTGTGTGCGTAGGTGGGAAGATATCAATGTGTTCCCTGCCCCTTCACACAGCAGAGCAAATTGGAGAAGTTGTCGGGAGTCACAACATGAGAGGGCCCAGCCAGGGGACGAAGAGGGCCTCAGGCAGCATGGCGCTAAGGTGTAGGAAGACCTGGGGCATAATGGGATATGCAAGCAGCAAAAGGGACTGTCATGTACTGAATAACTGAAGGCTGTTAATTTGCTTAAATAACCTGCCTCAATCTATTTTGGTAGAATGGATATGATACAAAATACAGAAGCTGTAAAAGTGGAATGAGTTTGGTTCATTAAGAAGAATATCTGTTATTTTTCACTAAAGCTGAGCCTGTGGTCATCTTGCTAGATTGACAGACGGTTCATAATTAGTAATAGTACCCTTATTGGTAAATGGACTGGTTCTTATATAGTGTTTTTCTACTTGAGTACTCAAAGTGCTTTATACAACATGCCTAATTCGCCCATTCGCGCACATTCATACAAACAATTATTTCTGCATCTAAGTGCTTTGTATCTGACATTCACGCTCTGATGAATGCATCTGGAGCAACTCGGAGTTCAGTATCAATCAATGCAATCTGTTCCTTTCAAAACTGTTTAATTAGCAAGCTCATATATATGAAAAATTTCAAAGTAACTTAAGTTGATTGTTCTCTCATGTGTTAAATCTTTGAGCTTAAGAAACTTTGAAGTTATTACACGTTATGTGTTTAAGGAAATTGGATGTGGCACAGTTGAACAGGAGGCATCGCTCAAAACACAAACAACACTTTATCCAAATTAGTTAGACAATCAAAACCAAGGACACTCTGATCAGTGCATTTTCAGATTAAATTCACTCTATATTGTACAAAAGAAATCTGGAAAAGTAAATATAATACACCTAGACAGAAGTGCACAACACACAGAAAATCTCACACTCCTGTGTAAGGACAGAAGTCCTGGCATTTTTTAAAATAAAAGGTGGGATAAATTAAGAAGATGCAGAAGGCTGGGGGTGTTTTGTATGCCTAAACTCCTCCCACTCCTGAGAGCCGTTCAGTCCTCCACTCCCCCCGAAACACTTTCTCTCTCCCACACACAGCCACACAGAGTGCACTCTGCTTTGTCCTCTTACACAAACATTCCCACAGAAAAGGGGCAGAAAGTCTTTTACCCTCTTTTTACTTACTAACCTTCTACCCCCCCTCAAAGGCTGTACTGGGGCAGAAAGAGTCCCCTCCTCCCCCCGCCTACTCCCCGTTTTTCTTCACCCCATTTTCACACATACACACTTGCACATATGAACACACACATCCATACAAACTGAACCAACCCGGTCAACAGCTGGACATGAGGTGACAAATTGGGGTCTTTGTCTTCTTAAAGGGAGGTTGGGGGGACCCCATGCACACATATACTCAAACACACACACACACACACAGAGCCATCCAATCCTATTGTAGGCAAGTCCCACAGAACAGCAGACAATGTGCAGTGCCTCCAACGTTTAAGAAGAGAAATATGGTGCTGCCTTTGTGGGAGGTAGAGAGCTTCAGTTCATTGAGGGAGTGATATAGAGACAGACAGATTAACAGGGAGAAAGACAGAGAGTGCATAAGATAGAGAAAGAGAGAGCACGATGAAGAGAAGAGGGAAAAGATGGATCACCTATTCATGTGGAATGGATGGAAAGTATGGTACAGGTGTGATATAGTGCAGAGAGTGGTTAGAAGAGAATGCATTAAAGAAAATAATAGTTTAAAAGCTTACACTGTGATAATTACCTTTATTACACTGTTTTCAGCTTCTATGCAGTACATTAAACTGTGGGCATCTAGGCTGCAAATAAGAAAATCAAGTGAATGTAGGGAGGGAGTTTAGGATGGAGATGGGAATTTAAACTTTGCTCTTTTTTTTTTTAGGTATAAATGAGTCTCAGCAAAGCTGGTAAAGATGCCCAGATAGATCCAACATGTCATCACACTGATTATTACACTACTGGCTTCTCAGTAAAAAGTTATTCTAGAGCTGATGACAGTCTCTAGAACATGCTGTCCAAGATACACACATACATATATGCAAACGTATACATGTACATATACATGCTCAGCTGAGGTTGGCTGACCCTCAGGGTGAAAGAGCCAAGCATTTGACAGACTCCACCTCTTAACTTGTTAACTTGCTAATTAGACCTCACAGTCACTTCATGGGACTGGACAATAGACTGCTGGCTGAGCAATGACCAAGCTGTGGTGCAGACACACACACACACACACACACAGAACCACAAACCCTAAACGCTAACAACCCCCAATACTCTACCAATGTGACCACCTGCCCCCTCCTGCTCTCCAAAGGACAGTGTGTGTTTGCTCTTGTGTGAATGTGTGTGTGCATGTGGTGGTGGGAGGGCTGATGATTTGGGGTTTGGTTGTTGTGTGTGGGGTCTTGTTGCCACGGGAGCAGGGAGAAGAGGCAGGATTGATATATAGGGTGAAAGATGTTGTACCCCCCATTTACTTCTATATGTCTCTCCCTCTGTGTCTCCTTTATGCACACATCACTAAAGCCAGCAAAAAAGAAGTAAGGGCTAAAACTGGGCGTGTGTGTGTGTGTGCGCGTGTGTGTGTGTGTGTGTGTGTGTGTGTGTGTGTGTGTGTGTGTGTGTGTGTGTGTGTGTGCATTGTGTTTGCCCAGTGGTCTCCAGATCAGGGCTAAACGGGGTTAAACATCTATCCATGTTAGAGTCCCGTTCTCTGAGTTCTGCCATTAGCCCGCAGCTTAGAGAGCTATTACTGACACAGCTGCTGGTGCTCGCTAGGTAAACACACACTTACACACGCTCATACACACAAATATACTCTGTGGTATAGCAAGCTGCCCACAGGGGACTGTGTGTACTGTCTCTTTGTGGAACAAGGTTGCCAAATATCACAAGGCTAAAACTGTGAGCGTCCAACTGGCATCCGATCCAATGACTGTTTTTGTTCCCGTGTATTGGTATGTGTGTGTGTGTGTGTGTGTGTGTGTGTGTGTGTGTGTGTGTGTGTGTGTGTGAATGACTGCATGTGCAAGAAAGCATTAATCAAGTATGATATAAAGCACTCATTTGCTGTGTTTCTTTTTGGCTTTACTTGATTGGCTGAAACAGTTATTTATTCTCAAAAAATAAACAAACATCCTCATCTTCTTATGAATGAAGATTGGCTGCAATTCTTTGTTTTCTAAAAAAAAAAAAAGAGAATATATTTGGATTTTGCACTGTTGGCTGAATCATTATTTTAGTAGCTCATGCTGCAGAACAAACAGACATTAATTCAACAGACAAAAAAAGTGGACAAGGTTTCCAGATTCACTATGTTATTCACTAATTATTGGGCCTTTCAGTCCTGCCCAGAGTGGTTTATAAACTCCCTGACATTTTGAATTTTGGCTATCTGAAAGAAGGAAAGGAAGAACGAATATAACTGAGAAAAGAGGACACTGTATGTTCATATGTGATGGACTTGTTAAATTCCATAGATTTCAGAACTTGACTTGAAGCTAGCAACTAAGACCATAACCTTCTCCAGAGAGTGTTTACTGCAGTCATAATTTAAGTCATCAGTGAGGTCATTTTCTCATGCTTTTCTATACAATCGAACTTCTTTTTGCAAACAAGAGGCCTTTAGAAACAATGCAGGCTTGAGGCACTGGCCTCACAGGCTTTGTAGATGATTCTGAGGCTCCGACAATTTTTGCAGTTGGACCTCTAAAATGTTAATCAGGTCACAGTACTGCAGTAGAGGACTCAGAGGAGTGCACTAATTGCACAGCCATGCGCCTTTATCCTCCCGCTGGAAGAACCTACAAGCAGTTATGAGAAAAAAGGAGCTGCCCTGTAGAGTTGGCCTCACATGAGGTGTTTGTAGCTCCCTTTAGCCTTGTGGCATCTGGGAGCATTGCGGGGAGTCACTGTGTTAAATAAATGACTGGGGAGTTTAGCCCATGTGCTAACCATGTTAGAATAACACAAGCAGAGCTGGGCCCGCCAGGCAGCGCTCAAGCCTAACACAGAGCTCATCCGCTGGGTCGCCTCCCCCGGGTGAAGCTCAGGCTCCACCCGGGGCCTTGTATATTTTTCCCTGGCTGCCTCTTTATTTTTCCTCAGCGGAAACTGGTCAGATCAAAGAACACCTTAACCTTCTGTCCTCTCATACCTTCTTGTAGGGCTTACATTGGCCTGCTTTTTTTTCTTCTTTTTTTTTTAGAGCCACCGAGGTTGAGTGAAGAAGAATGCATGCCAGGCAAGGTGTCACCGCTCATCTGAAATCGCAGTGTGTAAGACAAAACGCTTTGATCTTTCTATGACGAGAACAGAGCGAAGGGAAAAGGTGGAAAGAGAGTGAGAGAGACAAACAAGCAAGTCGGGCCTTTCGTCATTTCCAGAAGCCCAGTCAGTTGTGATACCATGGAAACGAAGACAGACGATCATCCAAAGGCTACATTCTTTGTGGGACTTTAGTAGTGTTTGCTAAAAGGCATGACTGTACTTTATTTAACCGAGCATTTTAACTTATTACAAACCATTTGTAAAATGTAAAATATCTGATCTGAGGAAGCGTCACATGCTTTAAATGATACAATGTGTATGTTGTGTACACACACGTGTGCTTCTATGGCGTCCTCATTTGTCCTCCTACCGAGCTCTCGTTGCAGACAGTAGCCATTTTCAACTTACAGGGTCCCTTCATCAAAGCTTCAAACCCACCCATGGACTTGCTTGCTTGTTACACACTCTCTTTAGCATATGTTTGTGTGTGTGTGTGTGTGTGTGTGTGTGTGTGTGTGTGTGTGTGTGTGTGTGTGTGTGTGTGTGTGTGTGTGTGTGTCACTTGCCAAGCTAACGAGGCACTAGGTATTGTTACAGGGGCTCACTCCAACCGCACCATGAGCAAGCCATTACACCAATAAGCCTGCATCATTTCCAAAGAATCCAATTAAATTTTGGTCTTACAGCACTGCACTCTGAAAACACAGATTTTCTCCATTGAGAATGTGCAAACACACATAGGATGTACACACACAAGCTCTCAGACACAGTGCAGTTGTCCTTCCCTCTATTTCCCATGTTTGCTCGCATTTGTGTCTGTGTGTGTGTGCGTGCTTCAACAATGGCAGAAGAAACCACTCATCCAGCTGTCCATGTACATGATATCTCTGTATTTGTGCTGAGGAACCTGCATGACTCTCTCTCTCTCTCTCTGCATCTTTTGGTTAGTGTCGATCATCATCCTCTCTTTGTCTCTTCAGAACTACTCAATATCTCTCTTTTTTTTTACCTTCCTTCCTCCACCAGCTTGTCTCAGTCTCGCCTTTTCTATCCCTCCCTCCTTTCCTCTCCACCGACTCTGGTTGGCATCTGTTAAGCCGCTAAAGAGAAAGCGCATACACATCTGCGAGTGTGTCTGCGCCTGCGAGCGTGCGTGCATGTCTCTGTGTGTGTGTATGTATGAGGTGGTCTTGCTGGGTTGGATTTGAACAAGCCCATGCCTGTTCTGCCCCGGTGGCCTATGAAATGAGAAAGGCAGCCACTGTGCTGCAGACCTCCACTGATAAATCTACCAGGGTTACCCCTCTGTGTGTGCATCTGCATGTGTGTGTATGTCAAATGCACGTGTTTGCATCTGTGTAAGCGTGCATGCATGTAATGTGCGCGAGTGTATGTGCTCGAGCAGTGATCATCTGTGTTTGCATCTTCACCTCCGTGACGCCAGAATAGAGATTTGGAGAGATTTGATTTCACACACCCCAAAGCCAAATGTGTGTATGAGTGCTTCTGCATGTGTGTGTTTGTGTGCGTGCACCATGTGGTGTAATCTCCTGTCACTGCCTTAAATGGATGACATTAAAACACCACAGTCGATTCTTCTTCAGACATTTTTTTCTTCCTTTCTTCTTTCTCACTTTTATCCACGCGCACATATTCGTCTTTGGAGAATTAGAGGTCATGTTACCAATCTATGGAGCACTCAAAGATGGAGTAAAGAGAGGCAGACTGAGGCAGAGGCAGAAAGAAAGAAAGCAAGAGAGAGAGGAGATACCAAAAGCACTCAAAGCCTGGGGTTACCTTGCTTATGACAGCAAGGTCAGATATCGAAGGGGTGAAGTCAATACAACACACCATTTAGCAGTCATATTCATCTCAAGCTTGTGAAGAAGCAGCGAAAGGGAGGAAGGAAGCCAGAAAGGAAGGAAGGAAGGAAGACAGAAAGAAAAAGAAAAAAAGGTCAACAGACCCACACAGATACTCAGTGTCACAATTGTCAAAGATTTTGTTCTTTTTTTTTTTAACATGCTATAAATCTCAGAGCTAGAGTATTTTATGATATTGAATTTCAATGTAGTTCATAAGAAGTTAACAGCTCAGACAATAATTGAAATCTGAACACTGACAGTTCCCTGGCAACTACAGTAATGCCTACCATATACTAGAAGAAGTCTTATTAAAGACTGAAGTCTGAAATCCTCTCACATGTATGAAGACGATGTGTCTTAGTCAGACTTTTTATTTATAGTCAAGGTATTGCAAAGGACATAATAATAATGTATAATAATGTGTATGTGTTAGTCCCCATAGGGAAATAGTTCCTCTGCATTTAACCCATTCACCCAGTGGGCAGCCACCAATGCAGCGCCCGGGGAGCAGTGTGTAGGGACGGTACCTTGCTCAGGGGTACCTCAGGGTAGCCGTTCAGTAGAGTTGAACCCCCGACCTTCCGATCATAGGGCCACCACTCTACCTACTGAGCTATCCCTGCCCCCGTGTTGTAGATGGAAATTTACGAGAATAAGAACTGTTAAACTACAAAATGAAAGCTTTGTGTGTCGAACGGTTTGTTCTGCAAAAAAATAAAGGCCCAAAAGAGAAAAAAAGATCTACAGAATATGGAGACCATGCTGGCTGGGAGAGTGGACAGAGCGCGTAGGTGTTGCCAGCAATCATGCGATTGAACTTTGCAGTTTTCACGGGCCAAAGACAAAAGAGCGTATAATCATTTTAATCATGTTTGATTTTATTTGAACATTAATGTGAGAAAAAGACTGACTTAAGACAGCTCTGACTAAAGTTTTACGACCACCTCACACCAAAAGACGGAGACTTTAACAAACCCTTCGTGATTTTATGGCCGCTTTGGACAATTGCCTGCAACAGTGGAATTGCTTGAAAAGTAATTTGGTTCAATGCTGACACAACCAAACTCTGTGCGTTATACACCATTAAAAGCTCCAGAGCAGATTTTTTTAAAAAGACCTTATAATAAGTCTGTTTTTAACTGCTGTTTCCAAGTTGAGAGCGGCTTGTTAACCACTGTCCATGTAGACTACTGCGCAAGGCATTTTAATTTCAAACCCTACAAATACCTTTGACAGTGTATTTGCAGAGTATATAATGACACGACTGATGCATGCAATTATCTTAAGTCACCTTTATTGACTGTTCTTGCCTAACAACAACAGAACTTATTTTTGTGAGTCCATGAAGTACACAGTGACCTTACATTTTAATACCTATATATATTTATATAGATTGATTTCAGTCTTTCAGCTGTTTTGTGACATAATAATCTATCAGTGAGGTCTGAATTTAACTTCCTGAATGTTATGACTCTTGCTTAACTTTGACTCAAATCTTTCAGTTGTTGCAAAGTCAGAGCATAACTATGATCAGTATTCTTTACATTCTTTGAATTATGATGCATGCAAGCCTTTCATATTTTCTTCCTGTGTACCTGCTGTTGATGTAAAAGAGGCTTTAGAGCAGCTCTTAAAGTGTGAGCCAGTGTTTTAATGTGACTAGAAAAGCTCTGCTGCTACGTGCGGAATGCTACCCACACCCTGACTCTCACCAAGGGGCTCGTTCAACAAAGCAAATATTGTCGCACAAAAGCACGCGCAAACACACATATGTTTGTGGGCTCGTATCTGCACAATGTCACACTGTGATAATTCATACGCAAGAGGCATGGACCACACAGCCATGTTGCATCTTTAGTGCATACACACACACATGGAACATAGGGGTTGTTGAGATTTTTTTTTTTTTTTTTATGAGCAAGAGCCTGCTCCTTGTCTGCCATATTTTAACCGCTTTGGTGTGTGTGTGTGTGTGTGTGTGTGTGTGTGTGTGTGTAAAAAGAGAAAAAAAACAGCCTGAGACATTATCTTCAAGCTATGACAGCTGTAATTGTGGAGCACATTAAAATGGGTGCAGGGTGAAACCTCTAACCACCTTCTATTAAGAAACACACACTCTGAAACAGCCCCCTTTCCCTCCTAATCTTCCCCCCTTTCTCTCTCGCTCTCTCTCTCTCTTTGTCGTGCAACTCCCCCATCCCATACACACATTTAAAGGTGGTTTCATTGTGGTCAAACAAGGAAATAAGCATCTCCAAGCCCGTCAGAGCTGAGTGCTTTAAGGAGGGCTGGTCTTGGGTAATGTGTACATGTTGATGGCTTGATTATATGTGTCAAATAGTTGTCTATATTCCTCGATAGACAGGTCTGCGCACGGGGAAGGAAAAAAAGAACACTCCAAACACTCCCCAGATGAACTGCATACGCAAAAAAAAAAAAAAAGAAGTGGAGAAAAGAAAGAAGCAGGGGTGTTCGTTTCAGCGGTTTTTCCATCAGTATGTTGTTTTGACCTCATTAAACATTATAGACCTCACTGGTGAAAGGACTTCCAGAGTTGCTCTCTCAAATCAATGCATAGGGAGAACAGCAAGTGTGCCCCTACTGTACAAAAAACTTCATTATTACAGGCAACGTTGAAGGACAACAAACCTTTTGTTTTCTCTGATTTTTCAGGGTCTTTTATGTTCCCTCACCCACAAAAAGATAAAGGATTGTGTCATAAATCTATTGGAAGTCGTCAAAATTTACAAAGTATTGATGCTTTACACTCTCTAGACGTCCTTGGTCTAACGTTCGTATTTTGATCTCTTGTTTTGTCCCCTTCTCATTTATACACACACACAGACCCGACGCACACACATACAGGAGGTACCATTGATACATCAGTAATCTGTGCAGCCGATAAGCTAGGCTCATGGCTTTGGTCATGAACAAAGGCGAGGGCAGCATGGCTGTTATAGAGCCTCCTTCGCCTCTGTTCTCACTAAATCACTTCACCTTTCGGGATCACACACACACACACACTACAGGAATGCATGCACACACTCATGCAATGAGAGATTTAACATAGACAAGTGGGCACTTGGTAGAAGAATTCAATTGGCCCATCTCTCCCTTTTCGCGCTCTGGGTCTCTCTGCCTCTCAGAGTGTCACAGGACATGCCAGGCCTTAATGCCTTCCAATCTTCTCCCCAACACACACTGTCGCCTTTCATTTAAAGGCCTGCTGACAGTGATGTCCACTATCCCCATTCCTCCATCCCTCCCATTCTCTTCACTCTCCTTCTTCCTCCATCTCTCTCTCTCTCTCTCTCTCTCTGTCTGCCTCTCTCTTTCTCACACTCGTTAATGTGCCATCTCTCTGTTACTTAAACCATCTGCCTTTGTCCATCAATCACTCAAATTATGCCTTTGCGTGTCTTGGGTATCTTTATTAGCTATTGTTCACTAGCTTTCATTGGCATATCTTCCGTTTCTTCTTGCCTTTCCTTTATCATTTCTCCTTCCCTTCTTCCTTTTCTCTTTTTATACTCCTCTCTGTTGCTGAAATCAAATCTAATGTTCCCTTTCAGTGGAGTCTGTGCCTTGTCCTCCCTCCCTCCCACCCACCATGTCCCCTCCACTCTAACAGCTTTCTATCTATTTGTCTCGGTGTCAGTGTTCGGCACCTCACACCGCCACTTTAGCTCCTCTCCCCATTGTGCTTTCCCAGCCTGCCACGCTGGGTTTTCAATTGGCCAACAAGAGTAAACACCGGTTGCCGAGCATCAATCACATCACACACACTGGCAGAGAGAGTGAGCGAGAGTCTCCAATTTCACTGTTGCTTCTTTTCCACCAATTTTGCACAGAATATGGTCAGAACAATCTAAGTCGAGACAATACCCCAGGTAACTGTGTGTGTGTGTGTGTGTGTGTGTGTGTGTGTGTGTGTGTGTGTGTGTGTGTGTGTGGTTCATTAGCTTTTAAATGATTCATATGAAATGGTATTTTTGCAGCAGCGCATAACTGGATGACAAAATATGTAGAAAATAATCATCAAATCACAACATTACAATAAAAAATGTTTTAATAATAAACAATAATGCTATTAACTTTTCTAAAACAGAAACACTCTCAAAAAGAAATATCCATTATCATCCATATCCAATATCCATTCTTATAGTAAAAATATTATACTGTATAAAATTTTACATTTACAGCATAGTGCTGTCAGCTGCATATCCTCAGCCATGTACACTCAATTTAGATTATCCTGAAAAAATACCACAAATGTTGATGTGTACCACATTTTATCAACTACCATAAAGACAAATGCTGTTTGTCTTCTGATTAATGGGTAAAGCAGTCATGGTCTTGGCCACACAAATGCTGTAATCCACATCACAAATCCACAAACAGTCAAAATCAAAATAAAAAATAACAAAAATTAAATCATATGACTTGAAAAACAAACAAACAAAAAAACTAAACTTAAAGACTTGTAGGTAAGGGTGCAAGGAGGCCAAATTTGAATAAAAGTGTAAGGTTACGTTCCTCTAGAAATAAATCAGTCGGGATGAGGGGGTGACGGGAAAAGGAGAAAAACAAGTGTTGCAATTGTCTGCAACAATCAAAACACACCGCAAAAGTCACTCATTCATTCACACTCAAATGCACTCACACACTCTCACACAGACACTGGACTGAAGTGCAGCATAGATGCCTTGTTAAAGCACCTAACTGAGCAGCATAACATGATGATTTGCTGTTGGTGAGGCTGCTCTTATCGACGACTCCTCACTCTCTCCCTCCCTCACTTGCTCAAAAACCACACAAAAATGTACAAACCTACGCCGGTATATTGTATGCTGTGCTGTAATAAGGTATTAGTCTGTCATTATCTGTGCCCCTTCAGTCCACTTTATACTCTTCCATCCTACCAAATGCGATTTTCACATGCATATACACTAATGTGTGTGTATTTGTGAGTGTGTGATGCGTCTTTGGTTTGCGTGTATGCGTGTGTTTTCTCCCCCCGAGCAGTAAATCAGTGCTCTGTTAATTGGTAGGAACAACAGCAACACTTTGGCAGTATATAATGTTTTATGTTTGTTTCTTTATTACCAGCTTTAATGTTCATCGCTGCAGGTGTGTGTAGGTGTGTTTCCACGTTTATGTAAATGCGTGTGTTCGGACTTGTGTGTGTGTATATGTACTGCATTATGATCGTAATGAGACACCGTAGATGAGAGGGGACTGGAAAAGCACAGAGGAACAAGAGCATGATAAGCTTCTTAACGACGATCACTCAGTGTGTATAAGAGTATGGCGGAGCGTATGTGTGTGAGATGCATATGCGTGTGTGTGTGTTTGTGTATCTCTCTCGAGCCTCTCCACTCACAGGCGGAACACAATCAGCGTAGCTCTCATTTGCAATCAGTAATTAGAATGCTAATTAGCCCCTGGGAGCTAACGAGAACTAGTGTATTACAAGGGCTTGATTAGGACTGCTCTATTCCTAAGGGAGGGATTTACACCTGTATGCTATTGGCTCAGACACCTGTCAGTTATGACCTCCTATCCAGTAGGGTACGGTCACGAGTGAATCTGAATTAATTAATTACTGGGATAACATTTACTGAGCGGCAGCTGACTACAAACTGCTCAAAAATAATAAGAAAGCTCGTCTAAAGACACGGAACTGTCATACCAGAATCAGCTCAACAGTTAAAGGGATATGCCACTGAAACCGTTCAAGTATAACAAACACATCAGCGATGTTTCAAACCTCTGATGCATAATCCACTTCTCTTTGTGGATTCATATGTTGATAACACTCCAAACACTCCCCAGATGAACTGCATACGCTGTCTTCATGCCAGGCCACCTCAGAGCTCATATGCTTTGTCAGAAGTAGTGATTTTTAAAAAGACGTCTGCGCTTGGCTTCGAAACGTTGTCTTGTTTATCGTGCCGACGATCTGTGTTCTATTTTCCATACTAGAAGGCAACTTCAAGTATGTGGTTTCATGCACTTCCACCGCTTTCATTTACCTGGTGCCTCTTCCTTTATCTCTAACCTCCACTCTTCGCCTCTCCATCCTCTAACCGGAGAATCAATCACAATGTTGTCTGTGCTGCTTAGATGTTGTGGCCGTTCGGCTAACCACTGACTGCTCAGATCCATTCTCTTGTCTCATTTAACATAAGAGTGAGTTGATAACAGCCAGCAGGTCATTATACCAGCTCTGGATTGTGTCTCTAGCTTCTTCCAACAGTCTAATCTAAGCAGGGAGAGAGAAATGGCAATGGACTAGACAAAAGCTTTTGCAGCTTCATCATCCTGAAGCTGAAAGTGAGTAAATTTAGAGTCAGCCTGGGACTGAGACTTATTAAACCACACCAGTGCTATAAAGCGTAAGAACTTAGGGGTAAGGCAAAGGATGCGATAGCAACTCCTGCAAGGAATTTTGTCTTTGGTTTATTTGATGTTCATACGAGAATCTGTCAAATCTATCTGATTATGACCGGCACTCAATAAAAACTGGACTTTCTGCATTTTCAAATGTCCTTAGGTTATGTATGTATGCATTTACTTATTGCTTGAACGCTAACTCAGAAAATGTAATCGGATTGAATGGAAGATAGCCTGACTGTACTGTCTGCTGCTCTACAATTTTTATATATTGATTATTAAAGATGTAGCTCATTTTATTGAGTGGGTTCAGTCACTTGTTTGAGTCTCTGCTAGTTGTCTTATGCCAAGGTCACTACTCCTAGCCAAGAAGATACTCCAACACCAATCTTTCATTACTTAAACATTGATTTTATTTTTGATTACTGAGAAGTGCTAACTATCAAGCTTTAGAGATGCTGGTAAAAAAAAATTGCTGGCATTGGCTGGATATCAGCAAACAGCGAAACTCAACAGTTCTCGCTATCTCAATTGCTTTCTTATATCTGTGCACAGTCAGTCTGCTTCACATGAAACCTTGTTGATATTCTGCTGTCTTTGTGTGCTACTGGCTCCAGTGACCGTCATCACACACTCACACACAGACACACACTGACAGTGTGAAGCATGACTATCATATCAGGTCTAATTTTCTCCTCCACTCAGCCAGCAACCTTAGACACTGGTAGGATACACACACACACACACACACACACACACACACACACACACACACACACACACACACACACACACAGAGCAACCATTGTCACATTTGCTCACATACTTTGCTCACATGCATGAAGATGCACAGCACACAGATCACAAAAGTATTCCTCCCATTCTCTTGATGTAAGACAGATGTATGTGGTGCGTCACTGTAGGGTGTGCAGAGAAGAGTGCTGGGTGATAAATAGAGGTATTACAACCTTGTGTGTCTATGTGCTGCTTTGTGCGCTTGAGCTTTCAAACTTCTTTGCACCTCCAGGCTGTACTAACTGCATAATGAACCCACTATACATTACATTCTGAAAATAACACACACACTCTCACACACACTCTCACACACTCAAGAGTGCAGCCAAGCACTTGCACTACCCCCTTAAAGCACACTCATACACTTATCCAGATACATTGCCAGCCTATTCATTATTTGCATCAGGACTCTTCAATATTTCAGCAGACCCTTCTAATCCCATTACTGTGACTCTCAAAAGTGTGCGTGCCTGTGTGCATGTGTGTGCTGTGTGTCCATATTAGTAAGCTATACTGACTATATTGGAGAGCACGGCAGAAGGCTGCTTGAAATAGTGAGAAAGGAAATCAATCTTGGCAGAGGTAAAGAGAAAATGAGAGGCTAAAGACAGAGGTGATAAAAGGCTGGAGGCAGGGGAAAGAGATGGAGAGAGAGGGAAAGGTGGAAGAAGAGAGAAAGAGAAGCAAAGAAAGACAAAAACAAAAGAGAGATAGATTGGGGTCTTTATGAGGGGCATCTTTAGAGGATAACAGAGGGTGGAAACCCCTATTGAATGGTACAAACAGCCAAATAGTGCGTGTGTGTGTTTATGTGTTTGCAGCTGTGTGTTTGTACTGCATGGCCACAGCTGTGGAATAGCTGGGAAAACATCCTAGCAACCTAACAACAGTCCAGCTAGGTTTGCATAAAAACACTGGGAATTAACATTTTCATCCATGCTAAGAGTTCAAAATCTCTTCAGCCAAAGAAGTTTAAACACCGACACGCTGGTGATATTCGAGTAAGACCGACTGAGGGCCCGTGGGACAAATTCTCCATAGCTGAGGGAAATCTGAAGTCTAACAGAATAAATACCCCCAAATTTTTAGAGTTGTAGTTAAGAAGGAAACCCTTAGAAGCCAGTGGAAATGAGGGTTAGAGTGTGTGTGTTTGTTCTGCACTCTGCTGACCAACAGCGCACACACAAGTAGTCACTGAGTTTTCCTTCTTCACAAAATCACACGTCTGTAAGTTTGAGTGTCAAATGTCTGCAAGACTAATTACTCTGCAGAGCCAGCCAAACACCTGTCTGTCTGCCCCGAAGGAAGACAAAACAGCCGAGGGAGGTGGAAATAGAGAAAGAAAGGGAGGAAGCGTGTCTATTTGTGTGTGTGACTGTGACAAGCCACCTCTGTCCAACATTTTCAACCTGCTGTTACATATTTAATATGCTGCCACCCTGCATATAGACCCCTCATTATCTAAAGAGTGACACACACGCACACACCCCCCACAGACACTCACACACGCACAAAGACACGCGGTGCGTTTCACGTTTAGGGTCGTAAGAGGAAATGTCACCTTGGTCCCACCAGATGACAAGTGATCTGTAAAAACCTCTGACACGACTACCCCAAGGAATTACAACCACTGTGTGTGACTACGTGTGTGTGTGTGTTTATGTGTGCGTGTGAGAGAGAGAAAGAGAGAGAGAATGTGAGCAAAATAATTGAGAGGAACAAAAAGAGTCACAAAGTTAAAGACAGGAGAATTGTGCAGAGGAATCATGAAACTGTTTGTTTGATTAGCATATTACTGGTCATAGCTGTCTGATGTTTGTGATCCAGTAATTGGAATTACTGAGGCGCTTGTGTTAAGACACTGGGGATAAAACACATGAGCCTCACATGTGAGAAGAATTTGTGTATGTGTGTGTGTATGCATAGTAAGAGCTATCATTAGAAGGTGAGTGTGAGGCTAGCTAATTTGCCATTCAGCAGTGGCTGACTGATGCTCTGTAACCTTGTGCTGCTGAGGGGACCGGGGCAGTTTTAAGAGCGAACCACACAAGTTGAGGCCGTTCCTCGTGGTGACTTCATTAAAGTCTGGAATCCCCAATCCTCCCCACCCCCTTACACTAACCCCATCCTGTCCGTCACTTCACATTTCTCTCGCTGCCATGAACTCACATTAGGCATGTGTTTATGTTTTGTCTGAATGTGTGAAAGAGGAAAAATTAACTTACCTGAGGCAAAAGAATTGAAGAAGGCAAAGGCGAAGGTGATACACACAACAGGACAAGTCACCAGAGAAAAAGGGCAAAAAAGAAAAGAAAGTTAACTTTGCAAAGAAAAGAACAAAACATGCGTCAACTTTACAAAAGAGGCAAATGGGTTTGTGGTGAACGTTACATTTCCTTTTTACTGACAAACAGATCATTTGGCTTTTTTAAAAATCCCTCATGATTGAAGGATGTGAGGATAATTCTGCTTTTGTGTTGTTCCCAAGATCTATAAGGTGAGATGGTACTAACTTCATCCTCAGCTTCCCTTCTTTCTTTAAAAGCTTTAAACTTTGTTGATGTGCGATCAGTTCTAATCTGAGGCAACATATTTTTTTAAAAAGCAGCGAGGGTTTTTTTGTTGCTTCTTTTTCAGTACAGCATAAAATAAGACAAATGGCTGGCAGGGACGAGACACTACGTAAATGATATAACTATGTAGTGAGTGAGCTGACTTATAACAGCAGTGTGTGAAAAACAGTACGACATGTGCTGGTTAAAAAGTGGAGCCCACCACTGGATAACTGCTCCTTGTAGACCTATAAAAAATGCTAGATGGAGCAATGTAAGGCTAGAAAAAAAAAGAAGAAGTAGAAGAAGAAGAAAAAAAACAAAACCGTGAACAACTTGTGAGGAACATGATGGTGAGAGGAGGGCCTTAGGAAAGGAAGCAGGAAGAAAAGAGGGATGCTCATTAGCAGATAATGGGAGGTGTGAGTGTGCTATCGTGTGTAATGTGTGACAGTGGAAATAGCCCAGTATGCCCACTATGCTCTTTCTGTTCCATGTGGAGGGCGAAGCCTTGTTGTGGTTTGAGCAGCGGAGGCCACCTCCAGCTAACAGCTCCTGGTAGACCTATAAATTTACCTTCATAAACAGGAGAGACTGGGAGAGGAAGGAGGTAGAGGAGTGTAAAGGCAGAAGGTGCGGGGGCAAAGGAAAAGAGAAGACGGGGGGAGAAATGTAGCAGAGAAGGGAGTGGGAAGGAAGGTAGCAAAGAGGGAAATTTGACATTGATGACCTCAAAAGGGGTGACTTGTAAATAAGCTTCCTGTCTCCTTCTCTCTTCTCCTTGCTGATCTTTTTTCCCCAACCTTATCTCCTTATACATTCTGTTGTCTCTCCGCATCATGTCCTTTCCCTCTTAATTTCCTCTTATCTTTTCATCACCTCCTCTCTCATTTCTGTCTTGTTCTTACATTCCCTCCTCTTTTTTAATCTTCCTTCCTTCAAGTCATTCCCTCTCCCATTCTTCCTCCTCTCCTCTTTATGTCCTCTTCTGTTTCCCTCATTTCTATCTTGTCATCCTCTCCTAGTGTCTCATTTTCTCAGCTCCTTCGCTCAAAGACTTTTTGTTTTCTCTCTTATCCGTTTTTTAAACTCCTTTGTATATTGGTTTACTTTTTTAATTTGTTGCTATGTTTCTTGGTAAATTTTCATATCATCTACATAGATACTTTCCTTAAGATTCCACCGACAGGTTGAGTGGCCTGAGGGTGAAAATGTTCGTGACCAGGCTGGTTTGATCATTAGCAGCGGTTCTACGACTCATTGGAGTGACAGGCCTCCGAGGGGTAACCTGTGGGAAACCCCGCTAAAAACCACTCAAGAGGCTTCTTCTTCTCAACCACTTCCCCAGATGGCGCTGGGTCATCTAGGAAGTAGGAAGTAGGGGTCGACCAATGAAAAAAGCTGGCCAGGCCTGTCCCGCTGACCCGTGACACCTTCCTCTCACAAAAACAGACCTAACCTGTCCGCGCGTGTGTGTGTGTGTGTGTGTGTGTGTGTGTGTGTGTGTGTGTGTGTGTGTGTGTGTGTGTGTGTGTGTGTGTAGGGGGGAGGAATAAGAACAGATGGGTGTCCAGCCACCCACCACCTGCCAGACGAAGGAAAACCTTGACCATCACTGGTTAGGACACACACACACACAAACATGCACACACACTTGCACACAGAGAAAAGGACTGTCTGCATATTTTAGTGGCCAAATGTGCATTTAACCTTTACAACTTCAACTTTATGGCCAAGACAAGCAACACACAGACAGATAAACACACACGAGTGATGTGGTATTTAATGGCGAGTGTCTTTTCAAAGTAAACTATAGCAAAGATATAGCGAAGAAACTATAAGCCCAAATTAAATAAAGGGAGAGGAAACAGACTCAGACAGCATGCCGTAAAACATCGCATTACTGTCTACAAACTGCACAGAAACGGAGGCGTATATTTCTCCAAATTGTTTTCCCTTGCGAACCCTGTCTCTCTCTCGCTCCTTCTCGTCCATCTATCTTAAGATGAACCCATGAGATCTCTGAAAACGAAGATGACTCCCGTCAATTTTCGTTTTCCTGTTATACTTTTCCAAAAAGTGTGCGTGTGTGTGTCTGAGGGTGTGCGTGTGTGTGTCCCTGTCTGTGTTTAAAGTTTTGTGTGTGTGCTGTCTTTGAGAGCAGCTGGAAACTTTGCAGAGAATTGAGCCTCCAGCTAAGGCAGTCATCCACTATTAGTTTTACTGTTAAGACCATCAGACTCTTCCTTTCACCCTATCACACAGACACACACAGACACGCACACACACGCTGTGGTTTGAAAGTCTCATCTCTTGACTTACGGTATTATCTATCTTAGGTTTGTCTCAAGTACCACAGATTATCTTACCCCCGCTGCCCTTCAGTGGCACCAAGTTCTTCTTAGAGTAACGCTCTTCTGCAAAGCTTTTTCAAGATAACCTCAAAGTTTGATTCAGAAGCCCTCGTTTTGATGTGATATCAAATTAAATATAACTTTATTTAACAGTTTTAGATCCAACAGCATCAAACCAAAGCTTTTTTTACATTTCACCTTCAATCTTTTTTTGTCATCTAGGAGAAGTATTTAACCAAAGTCCTCGTATTTCTCATCTCGACCTTCACGTCATCAACAATTTAGCATCATCTTAAAGCAATGAAAGGGGATTCCACACAAATCGAGACCCGTTTAAAGTGACCAAATCACTCTTTCAAAGCCACGTATCTATCTGTGCTCTGAATGATTTGTCATCCGGGGGAATCTTTGCTACATCTATCTCTGCTCTGCTTTGTTTTTCCTTTGCGTCATCCCCCATTCCTTCTTTTACCTCCTTCCCTCCATCTCTCCCGTGGACCCAGAATGCTTTGAGTCTCTTCCCCTACTGGCTTTGAACTAAGATCAGAGGAAGCATTTTGGCTCTCTCTCTCGCTCACACACACACACACACACACACACACACACACACACTGCTGCTCACTCAGGTGCAAGAGATCGTCTGCTGTTTTGATTGCAAGCCTCTCCCTGCATCTCCCCCGTCTTGGTCTCTGACTCTTGAGACAATTCTGCTGTTCTGCCTGATGTGTTACCTTTGAAAGTTGAGTCAAAATAAAACATTTTCCTTCATTGTTGGTATTTTTGTTTTCAAACCGCTGCTGATTGAAATGTCTGTTTGTACCTCTTTTTGTGAACACGAACATGTTCAAGCAATGCCTGCTTAAATGCACTGCAGCTTTTGTAGTACTGTCATTTTTATGCATGCTGCACATGTTGTCAAAGTGCAAAACTCTGCTTTACTAATAACTGAGCTGCATGTAGTTGTCTGTAAAATATGATGAAGCAATAACAGTCATGATAGGTGGCTGGATGATCAGTTGACGGTTTGATTTTCATTTTGAAAGAAATGGCGACAGTGTCATTGTTACGTGTGTACGTATGTGGGTTTGTGTGGGTGTGTGCATGTGTGTGTGCGCGTGTGTTTGTGCATTATGGTTTAAGAAATGTTAAAAAGTACAACCAAAAAAAGAAAACAGGTAGGAGGGAAACAAGCTTAACAGACATCTTTTACACCTGTCAGGAGCCAACTCAGCTGTGTTCATACAATATTTATATCTGACACACACTCACACACATACACACACACACACACACAAAGAAAGAAGAGAAATAGGCAGTTCAACAACCTAGCTGCAATTTTGTGTAAATTTCTCCTTAAAGAAACGTTCACCACCACCCACCCCCCAAACCCCCTCCACACACACACACACACACACACACACACACACACTCGGCTTACTCACAGAGTTACGGCTGTGTATATTGTGCAGCTATCATATAGTTGCTGTCAAAGCCACTGCCAATTATGACCATTAGGAGTCCTATCATGTCACTAGCTGTCCCTGCACCACTACCCCCCTGCACCTCCCTCCACCTCCCACTCAGAGACCAGACCCTATAATCTAACCTCACTTAGCTACCATCACACACACACACACACATGCACACATAGACAAGCACGCAGAGGCAAACAGATTGTTACATGTGCCGTTTTATCTTTTCCTTCTTTCTTTGCCGTGTAATTTTTTGTAGAAAGAAGCAAAGGGGATGTTTGAGGTACAGACAGAGAGAAGAAAGTTTCTCGAATAAAGAGCTAAAAACAGTAAAGTGAATGTCTTGTTTCCGTCCCTTTTGTATGGATTTCTTTTATATATAAAACCAAACAAACAAAAAAACATTAGCTAGGCTGACTACAGCGGACAGAAAATAGCGCTTGCCAAGTAAAAATTTTCTGCCATTCATTTTCTTTCACTCCCTTTCCTCTATTTCCGTCATGTGAAAACAGCGCTGAGCGATGTTTGCGTTTCGTGGTCTGAATTGGAACAGAAATGGCCATTAAAAAAAGTATGGGGAGCAGAGGGAGAAGAACACTGTCTCACACACTCTGGAAGTGTCTGCGCTATACATTGGAAGCTGTCACTGAGGGAGAAATACACATTTCCTGTGGGTCAGAGGATGTGTTTGGACAGAGGTAGATCATCTGTGTGTACAGGAAGCCATTCGCTTCATAGCTGGGGGCTTGACAGTAGTTAAGCCACCTGTTTCGGTTAACAGGTACCTCTTAGTTTATGAGTCTATGAAGACAGCCAGCACGTTAGTAGCTTTATGTTCTGAAGTCTTCTTCCAGTGCTACGAGTGTGTGAGCCTGTTTTCTGCAGCTGCTTAGCAACCACAATGTAAAATATACCTTATATATAGTACTATAGTTCAAATCGCAGGTCAGAACATCAGAAGGTAAATAAAAAGCAAAAAATATAATATTTAATTCCCACAAATTAGAACATGAGTTAAATAGATGCCTATTTCCAAAGTCAGAACCAAGTGGACGGGATCACAACTTATACAGCATAACTTCCTGTGAAGTGATGTCACTCTCATTCTGCTCTCTCTCAAACACAAACACACACACAGACACAAACACACACAGACAAACACATTACTTTCTTTGTCTGCTTTGCTGCAGCTCTAACTGGGCATGGAGTGTTGGCAGAGCTGGCAGAGTCACCAACACATTGCTGCTGCAGTGCCAGGAGCCGACACTTCTCTGCTCTCTCGAGTGTTTCGACAGCCCGAGCAGGACCCAAACTGGGGTCAACGCAACATTTAAACGAGTGCCCGAACTATTCTGTGGCGCTCTTCTTAGTTACGTTAAGGAATTTTTTTTTCTTTTCTTTTTCTTTGGATATAAAGCAGGCTTGCCTTTTGGTTAAAGCCAAAGCTCGCCACTCACATTACAAAAAGTGTGCTGCTTCTGGTGATGCAAGAACAAAAGGGGGGGGGGGGGGGGGAGGGTTACTTCAATAAAGAGGAAAGAAGAAAAAGCAGGAGAGAAAAGGGAAAAGTATCATGTTAAGTTATCACAGCGAGTGGTGATAGCTCCAAGACACACACACACACACATACAGGTGCAGCACCCTGTAGTGTCCCAATGTGTGTCATTAGGGCTATCAGGGCCACTCTAGAAGGATTAGAGGACTGTTAGAAGAACAAGGCTTCACACACACACACACACAGTGACAGCTCACCACTGAGTCGTCTACACCCTGCTGGACACCAAATCCCTGCTCACATATGAGTGTGTGTGTGTGTGTGAGACACGTGCCAGTATCTTGTGTATCATGCTGTGAGCACTGAGCAAAGATATCAGTGTACCGCTGAGCCCCTAACAGAGCTAATCCATCACACACACACGCACCCACACATGCACACACAGAGCAATCCAAAAGCAGATATTACAAGCTATTTTTAAGTGCACACTAACAGAAAATGTGTTAACTTTTACATTTTTGTTACATTTTTATTAATTTGTGGGCAAACCTGATGACCGAAATGTGCGCACTTCTTCTAACTTTTATGGAAAAACTAAAAGAAAATTTGGTTTATTAGTCCCAAAAAATAGTTAAAAATACTGACAGAAATGTATATTACAAAAAAAAAACAAAGTGGAAAAGAGAAACAAAAGTGTCTTAACTACTTGTTCGAATAAAACCAGACAGATGGTTCTTTAAATACAGGGGAGTACGCTCACCCACCCAACATATGTACTGACAGCCTGCTTTTCTCTATTCACTCTTTCTTTTCACTTTACCTCTGCCTTCAAGGGCTCCCCAAAATACTTTGAGAATGGGAGGAAGAGATGTAAAAGATGAGAAAAATGGAGTGATGGAAAATGAATGGATAGATAAAATGATAGGAAGAGGAGAAAGGTGATGGAGGTGGGTGTAAATGCAACAGCAGTGAGTCAATGGTTTGGGGAAGGAGCCAACACCAAAGGAGTCGTGTGTGTGTGTGTGTGTGTGTGTGTGTGTGTGTGTGTGTGTGTGTGTGTGTGTGTGTGTGTGTGCAGGGGTACCCCTCTTTCAGCTGCAGTTTGGGTTGGGGTGGTCAATGGGGTGGAGGGTTGGGTGCATTAAGCTCCCTTATAGTAAGCTGAGCGCAGTCACTGAGCCAAGGGGCTGGTCATTTTGCTGTTTTCACTGAAGGGGAAAAAAGGAGGAGTGGTAGGAGGTGGGGGTCTCTCTCTCTCTGGTGGCAATTTCCATCTCCCCCCACCCCTTTTTTTTTTTACAACTATTCTTCTGCTCCTCTGGCCACTTTTCTACAGGGTTAATACAGCCTACAGCCAGGGGTGGAAAGGGGAGGCTTAGTGGAGGTGAGCGCTTTGAGTCCGATCCAAACCCCTGCAACCCCGAAGGCTTTTATTACTATCAGAAATTGTCGGAGCTCTTCAACTCTGACTGAGGAAACTGAGAGAGACAAGAAGACAGAGGAGATTTGATGAATTTTGTCCTCATGTATAATATAGTTATAGTTTTTACTGTAGTAAAAAGATGGAAAGATGAAAATAACTGCAAAATACAGAGCAATACAAGCAAAATGCTTTCAGAGTTTTTCCACAATATTTTACCATTTACCGCTAGCAAAAGAGTACAGGCATTTTAGCTAAAGTAACACACAGCTAGCTAGCTAAAAATACATGTTTTGATCAATGATGCTGGGACAAACATACCAAGAGATGAATCAGTAGCAGACATTACTCTGAAAACGGAACATCTTGCTAACATCTCACTAGATTTACTGAGCCAACAAGCTGCTCATTGCAAAGGATTTCAAAAATATACTTCATTTTAAGCTAGAGCACATTTAATGTGCATTGAAGGTGGCAGGTAAGAGCTCACTTGTGTTTTAAAAAAAAAAAACTTTCAGCAAATTGCTCAGAAAATGTATCTTGCTAATTTTGCAAAATGTACATTTGCATTTGAAGTTGGAAGAGGGGAAGAGTGACAAAAGAAAGTGGGAAGCAGCAACAATAAGTGAAAGACAGAGAGGGAAGGATGAAAGCTGTCTCCACTTTAAAGTGGATTAGAGGCACACAGCGCTGAAACAATGGGAGGTGAAAAATCAAATTAGGCCTCCGAAAACATCGAATGAGGGAGGCCAGGAATAGCTAAGCTTCCTCTGTCGCTAATCTGTTGACTCAATGTGAATGATACTCGCTGCTATTCAACAGCCCAGGCAAGCTGTTCTGCTTCTCTTCGCCTCCATGTGCTGCGTTTGACTTCTTTTCTCAGCTTTTTCCTTCAGCCTTGTCCCGTCCTGCCTTTGAGACTTTTGACTTCAAAAGTGCCTTTACTCAGGTAGACCCTGAAGTCAGACGTGAAGACGTTGGCTCCAGAAAATGATAATATGTGGTTACACAGAGAAAAAAAAATAATAAATTGGCTGAATGACTGAACCGTGCTGCACGGATCCTCCTCATTTTTTTCTATTTCGCTCTCCAGTGTTTTGTTTTTCGCTTCCCTGCTGACATTCGTGCTTTTCAGCTTTGCTTATTGTACATATTCCATATCTATACTCTTTTCCTTGGATTCTTGTTTCCTTTCATCACCTCCTGTCAGTTGTGTTCCCTGTGGGATCTGACTTCACAGGAGTGAAACTTACATAGAAATATCCTTCTATGTATAAAAAAAAGCCCTTTGTAATGAAAACACACAGCCTAACTTGGACTTGGGCTACAAGTTGTTGAGGGTACAAATAGGGTGACTCACAATAACTAGACAGGCTATAGAAAACCTGAAAACCAAAGAAAAATAATGATGTCCTAACTTTAAGTCCCCTTTAAATGAGGCCCATTTTAAATGCCTTTTATGTAACCTCTATGTCCCTATATACTTTTTCTCATATTCCCCTCAAACCTTATTGTCATTGAATACATAATTAGATATTTTTTTTAATCCAACAACATGCATGAAATATGTATGAGTATGGGATTACTTTCGTATTGGCTAGCGCAAACCCAGCATCAAGACACTTCACTGCACTCACAGTCTACAACTGGGTGTCTATTGCACTAGAGTTTGCTCACAAAATGACTTTCTCTCCCTCTACCCCTCCCACAGTTCCCAGTAAAGAAGAAGAATGCCCCAGCAGCGATGCATGTTCCATTGTTCACGCTCTGCCTCCAATTTGCTCTCCACATTCTGCGGCCTCGGCCGAGACGTTACGCCGGCTTAAGGGACAAATCGCACACACAAAAAGGGAAGAGAAAAGAGAGAAAGACGGAGGTGGGGGTCGCCGAGGAAAAGATCGTTTGAGAGGAGAAGAGAGAGGGGAGGGCGAAAAAGGGCTAACCCTCTTCACAGCAATGCAATTATAGTCTGCATTTGAAACCAGTGGGGTTTTGTGGCAGCCTCTCTCTCTCTCTCTCTCCATCACTCTCTGTACTTTAGCGCCGAAGCTAATAGCCATAGCCACAGCAATTTCTACGGTACATGACATTAACATGGTAGCGTGTCGCCGACAAAGGGAGGCATTCAAAGGGACTTAGAAAAGAGCAGCGGTTTCGCCTGGTTAAGTAGGCCTCAACCTGCCAACACTGCAAGACAGACAGAAAGCTAGTGTGTTTATTACCCAAACCACCTAAGGAGAGGAGAGGAGAGGAAAGGAGAGGAAGATAAATGAGTCAGACAGAAGAAAAAGCAACAACATGCCATTTCTCATGGTGTCTGAGCTCTTCCCCTTTAGGTCTGTCACAAGTGGCTCTTTAAATATGCACTGCTGATAGTTGAAGGCATTCACACAAGTCAAAGAAACCTTAGCCCCCCAGTGTCCAAGAAGAATTTAGACGCTTAAAATCACGCCATAAAACAACGCCACAGAGGGAATAGCACACCAAATAGGATTCGGTTTCATTTTACATACAAGTAAAATTCAACATATATCTGGGACCACCAACTATGGCAGCTGCTTTCATTGGTAGAATTCATACAAGCAGAAAGATAATACATGTTGTGGAACTGTGTGTGTCTGTGTGTGAGAGAAACAGGTGGCTGGATTTATAAATTGCTATACAGTAGCAATGATTTTTACCCTCTTTGAGTGATACCCTGACCAATTTGAGTGGCCATGTGTTTGCCTTAATGCCAGATTCTCCACGGGGCCTTGAGATGAATATACAATGAGAACAGTGTGCCACTGTATGATAATCCCTTACACACATACAGAGGTGCACATGTGTGCAAATATTCCACAGAGTATTTCCACAAGATAAAAGCACTTTGTAAACATTTTCCAAATATTTTGGATGTTGTAAATGGATAGTTGTGTGAGTGTCTGCCAGCGCAGTTTTTGCTGCATTTGCTGTAAAATTGTACAATAAATTTGCAATAAATCCAAACTTGTCTTCATCATCATGCTAAATGGCAGTCTATACTTTTCTATCTTACAGTGACATTGCTATATTGTGTCTGTGGTGATCTCTGTAGAGCACTGTTATAAGGGCACTTGTCTATATTTTTGATAGTAATGCTTTGTGTCTCTGAAACCCCCCCCCCCCCACACACACACACACACACACATAGGAGGATGTGTGAGGTGACACTGGGGACAGATGAGCAGAAGGCAGAATTGGTCAGTGGCTGTGGGTCCGAAACAAAAGACGTTTCCAAAAGAGAACGTTGGGAGGCACAAAGAGAGAATGAAGCGAAGGAGCAAAACGGCTGCCCGGACACATAGGAGGTGGAGGAAGAAGAAGAAGAGGGGGAACAGGCTAAAAAAGCGAGGGTAAACTCCCACATTCAAGCACGCACACATACACACAACAACAGAAGCCCCTGCTTCCATTCAAAGGACCATCTGTGGCTTGAAATGGATGAGTGTGTGTTCAAAAACATTTCTGTTTTCATTCTTGTGCCTCCCCGAGTGGGCGGAGCAAAGGGGGGGGAGGAAATGAGAAGAAGAGGGAGGCAGGCGTGAAAGGTCCTGCTTCTACGTCCTACCAGCTTCTTCTTTTTTTCCCTTTAAAAAAGGGAAGACCGTAGATAAATAAATGAGAGATACAGGAGTCTGTGTGTGTGTGTGTGTGTGTGTGTGTGTGTGTGTGTGTGTGTGTGTGTGTGTGTGTGTGTGTGTGTGCGTGCGCGCGTGAGGGCCCCTTTAACATAGGCCCAGCCACACAAACCAAATTACACGGGGCGAGGTGGACAGACACAGCTATTTTGGAAACAAAACCACTCTGAAATGTGGCTTTAGGGACACATGGAGTGACTAACTGGGACAGACATTTAGGGCCAGTTTAGGAAATCCACCATGTCCCACTTGTTAGCAAAACGCACGGTCAATGATTTTAATGCCAAAATAGACCCATTTAATTTAACCTTAATTATGCAGTAATTAAAAATGACACAGCAGAAATCTAGGCATGGGATTATTTATATTGATTCTTGGTGATATTACTCAGTGTATGTAAGTGCAGTGGTTTCCCTGCAGCCATCTACACTGTGTTGCGGCTAATGAATTGCCCGTTTCATTCATATGAAATGTGGGATGTTTTCTGTCCTAAATTAATAATTAAAAAACTATTATTATTATTTTTATAGAAGTTCCTGATTAGGATTAGGATAGCCATTTGTACTTCTACATAGGGTTAAGTTTTTGGATGCTGTTTAATATATTTATATCTTTCTAAAATACATTCCACAGTCATTACAACATGAATCTAATAATTAAAAAGTCCAAGAAATCAACTATTTTGAAATAGCAAAAAGAAGAGACTTATATATACACTTTGACTATGTTTGTTTTTGTTTTTTCCTCTTGCTACATCTCTCCCTCCCCTCTGCAGCACTGAGTGCCTCCAACTCATTTGCAACACCCCCCCCCCCCCCCCCCCCCCACACACACACACACACACACACACGCACACACACCATGTCAATTAATTAAGTGCATGCCTTTCTCTGGCCGTGCACACCAATTACCATGAGATAAATATGCATTAGCTGAAATTATCTTGTCTTGTCTTTTACTCCCCCCCCCCTCCACCACACTACCCCTTTGGCACCCCTGTTCTGATGTTCATGGTAATTTGCATCATGAGTATTTTTAAATGTGTGTTAATTAGGCCCAGGTATTAAGCTTTACCTTGACACGGGACCCGAAGAACGTGTTCAAGTGTTTTTACAGCCAGTGGGAACCTGACTTATTTTAATTAAAGGGTATAAATGAATCGAGAGGCATTTGCATATGGCACAAGCATATAGTAAGACTTCATTTTTTCATAGTTATTATTACAATTAGGTGAAACAGCAAGCAGTTAAAGCAATACCAATATGTTGTTGTTTTTTTTATTCTATATCTCCAATAAGTCCAGAGCCTTTAATTCAAACTTTAAAAGCATAGATGCTGTATAAAACCACTGGCCCACTTTTAAAGCTGAAAAATGTGATCCTTTCCCATAACATGATGCCAGTGGCCTTCTCCAAACTTCCTGCAAGATAATCAAATAATGGGCCCAGAAGTCGATTTTCTCTAATAGGCAAAGGGGCAATTCAAACGATAGACTTCATAGCATTACATCACTCACAGAGCACTCTGACAAGCCATTTACTGACAATGAATTACCTCACTGCCCATAAAAACTAAACTAATGTGAAATATCACATATTTTAATCAACTTGGAGGAGGGGGAAAAAGTATTGCTCTTCTCAAATATTTGGACCAAGGCCGGACATTTTGGAGTAAGGCCTTAATTAAATTAACATGGGCCTATATTTGATTTGTGCCCATTAAAAACTCTGGGCTTTATGGCGTAATTCCTAAAAAGTATCATGAGAGGTTAATGACTAGTGGAAAAGGGACCGTGTGGGTTTTTTAAATTACGTTTGGGCAGTGTTTTATTGTCCAAAACGAAATTCAGGAAAGTGATTCTTCAACAGGTTCTCTTAGTGCCGCTCGGCATTAAATCAAAAAAGGGGGATTCATTTAGTGAGTGTCTGAAAAACGAAGTGAGGAGAAGAGCGGGGAGGATGAATAGGGTGTCTGCAGCTAATACGTTCTCTTTCACACATATACTCATCGCCCAGCGGGTCATTTCACTGGGAACTTACTCTTAAAGAAATCAATTATCACAAGAAGAAATCGATAATAATTTAAAGAGATAACTAACATGCTGCGAAAAATAAGTTGCCATAGGAGAACTGCAATTATAATGTATCTTTTAACTGCTGACACCGAGCTCCACCGACGCACAATTCAACTGTATAGCAATATGAGTAACTACGGGTTGTCAGCGGAGATGGTCAGTATGGATTTTCTACATGATTTTAAATATTTAAAAATATTTCTGGTTTAGCAATTAACTAATTTTTTAATTTCATTTAATAATTGTCCTGGATTTTTACAACCTTTTCCTTGTTATAAATCCTATAAAAGGCCATAAATATGGATCCTGTCTCAAAATTATCATTATTATTACTATTTTCAGTAATTTTGTAAAAGTGTTTAGGGGATGCAATTCTCAGCAAACTTTGCTCAACTATTAAATACTTCTGTGTGTTTGGGGGGTACTATTTTCAGCTGTGGATTAACACAGGTCCCGGGATTGTACATGTAGTTCAGAAAAAGATTAAGCTACAGCATGCTTCTTCAACACAGTGAAGAAAATAATAAGCCAACACGAGATGAGTTTTGAACAGCAGCAGTACTGTATGGCACAAAGCTGTATGAGGAGTTTGCCAACATGGGCAATTCTTTAAAAAGATCAATTTTTTGATATTTTTAGTCTTATCGTGAGACCTGTCAACAATAAGAAAACAAAACTGAATACTCTCTGCTGCTATAGCAGTACTTTACCACAGTCGTGAGCATGAATTTCTGAGCCTCATTTGTTTGTGCTGTAAATTTTATTGTGACCCAAATTCATCATAGCTCTTCCATTAGAGTCTCTAACAGACCAAGAGAGAGAAAGAGTCAAAGAGACAGAGATGGAGAGCTTCATTAAGTCAAAGGAGAAGCTAAAGATTGCTTACTGACCGTTTGCCGAGCACTAAATTCTCCCACATAACAAAGCCTGAATGGCTGAGAAAAAGCATGCAGAGTAGCGTCAATGTGCCTGTGTGTGCGTGTCTGCGGGTGAGACCTCTTGTTTCTTGACCCCTGGAGCCCTCGGTCCAAGCTGATCTACCCAGACAGGACCCCCCACTCGCTCTCTCTCTCTCTATCAATTATCATTTGTCCAGATTGAGAATGTATCATCTGCCTCAACTTTAGTGGACACACTTACTCAAAATGCTAATTTTTCCATCCACCATTTTTCCCCGATGAGATTCTTGTCACTTGTGTTTAGGAGCGTGTGTGTGTGTGTGTGTGTGTGTGTGTGTGTGTGTGTGTGTGTGTGTGTGTGACAGAAGGAGAGCTGGGAAGGCAGGGGGTCTGTCTTACGTATTCAGTAAAAGAAAAGCTGCTTGTCAGCATTATCAGCTTTTCTTCATGAAACCACAGGCTGTTTAGTGTCTTGTTCAGTTCATGGGGAATTGAACCCCTGACTTTGTGCACTTTGTGCCTTGCTCAGATGGACTTTATTTTATCCCTTTTTTTTTAATTAAGTAATTTTGTAAGATAAAGAAAGTGAAAAAAAACGGTTTTATATTGATCCTTAATCATTCAAGATGAGCTTTGTGGCGCAAGTGAAATTCTGTCTAAAATGAGCCTTGAACGTAGAATTTATAGATTGTGGAAAAGGAGCAATAACTAGAAAACTAGGAGGTCGACAGAGCAAAGGGGATGGGTCAGTTTATGTGTGTGGTGGTGGTGGGGATTTAAAGGGTGAAAAAGGGGTGCCTCATGGAGGCTGAATGCCACCACCCAGTAGGCCGTGAAATCAGAAACCCTTGCCAACAAGGGAGCCACCCGCACACCAGTCGTCTCTCAGTGTGTGTGTGTGTGTGGCAGTGCTCCGCTGGGGAAAGCGCAGTCATGCAAGGTATCACCCAGCTCCTCCTTCTGCTATCTCCCGTCCCTCCCTGTCCCCCATTCTCCCCCTGCTCCCCAAGGCACTTTACATCCATGTACGTAATGTCTCAAAGTTTCCTGTCACACACTCTAAACTCTAAGGGACTGATGGGAAGCATCAGCATCTTACACATCAGAATAGGGCATTCTTTTTTTTTGTCATGAAGCGTAAAAACACCTAACATTTCCTAAGTAAAGACAGGATGTACTAAAAGAAAAAAAATCCCAAAAATCTAATTAAGCAGCAGTGATGTCACTAAAGTTTCATATGTAATTATGGCAGCGAAGAAATCCGGTAATATGAAATGATACATTAACCCATGTTGCCTAAAATAGCTCTTTAAACCATTAAGCTTATTTAAGTGTGCACACTGTGCAAAGAGAATAAATAAAGGACATGAATGACCCCAGAGAAAGGTCGCTGATCGGAGCACTGCAGTAAAAAGACACCTGTTTCCCACTGTTTCTTTTTTATTTTCTTAAAGGAAAACTCTTTTCTATTTGCATGTAAAGTTTACTTCCCTCCTTTTTTTTCCTTCAATGCTTTTACAAAAAAGTTTTCTGAAAACCTCCCCCATCCTCCCCCCTCTCCCCCCCTCTCTGTCTTTTCTTCTTTAACAAACTCCACTCTTTTCGCGGTGTCTCGGTTAGCAGGCCTGATTACCATGCTGCCGGTGACTTTTCCCCTCTTGTCTCACTCTCACTCTTTCTAAAGGGTACTTAATAAAATTCTGAGTCTGGTCTTGGTGCGTGTGTTTGTGTATGCGAGAGGGAGAGAGGCAGAAAGAGAGAGAGGGAGACAGTGCGAGAGGGAGACAGAGAAAGACTTTCTCCTTGTTTTGTTTCTCACTCCTTCTCTAAAGGGTACTTAATAAAATCGGAGTCCTGCGAGGCCGTGTCACAAAAGCACGGCAAGTCTCTCTCTCTCTCTCTCTCTCTCTCTGTCACACACACACACACACACACACACACAAACACACACAGCCCTTAATTTCCATTAGAGAAGAGGAACGCAGAGCTTTCACAAACTAGAATCTGGGGTTGCAGTTCATTCTCACTCCAATCTGCACAAGTATATAGTTTGGCCAGACAAAGAGAGTGGCAGGGAAAAGTAACGAGACAAGTACCGTCTGCATGTTTAGCAGCAGATTGCTCCAAATACTGAGAAACAATTATGAAGAAGCTCTGCATTGAAAAAAACTCAATCAATTATTATTTATCTGAAGTCCTTAAAAATTCCATCTAGGCTTAAAAACAAATTAGACATTCTTTGCTCCAATAACAAAAAAGTACAATTATCGGGTAAAAAAATATTTAGTGTGGAACTTTTGCCGCCCCCTTTAGGCAATAAGGCTAATTACAGCGTTGCTGTGCGCGTATAATGGATGTCTCAGATGAAGAAAAGCTACACAGAACATCTGCGTTTGTCCTTGATGTTAGTCGCGCTCTTTCTCTGACTGCAACCCTTCTTCTGAATGGAGAAGTGCATTTTTATCGTGATCATTCAAAGTTTTATGTTTTTTTCTGGCTCGGGCTACAGCGCTTTCTTAGTTGCTGTGCCACACCGTCTAACAGTTGCTTCTCTCTGGCTCTACTAAACCAGTCATGTCTAAAATGTCGATGCTGTCACCACAAAAACACTACACTTAGAACTGCGGTAAGCTGCAAAAATATCCGATTCTATCAGCTCAATCAGCAGCCCGAGTGGCAAAGCGTTGACTGTCTTTGCAGTCAACGCTTTGCCACTGCAAAGAGAGTCGAATAAATCATTTTTCAGTGGATGGTGTCTTTATGATGTGACATGGTTGATTTTATTAAAAGAAAAAAGAGGGGGGGAAAGCATGGCAGAAGTAGGCCATTACTGGCACTTATCTGCAGCGTTTCCCCAGTCTAGTCGCAAAGAAGAAAAATGTTTATCCTGTACCTCTCTAATCATTTAAGGGGTTGAGGGATTCATCTGTAACAACCAAATATGGGCTTCCCTTCTGCAGGAAGACTAATGGCTTTTGTATTAATGAAACTCTTTCTTTCCCAGGATGAGAAATTAATCAAGGATAGAGTGTGAGAAGGAAGATATTAAAAGTTTATAATTAATTACCCTCTCAGAAAGAATCTGACAAAGATAAACTCTTCCAAATTAAGATTTGTTTTTTTTGCATATACACTGTCCAAAACGAGTGCATCATGAACGGCTGTGACGTGTGCAAGAAATGGAAAAAAGATGAAAGACTGTTGAAAAAAGGTGAAGAGCGGAAGACGCAAATGATAGTAGCAGAGCAGAGGGAGCAAAGAAACAACAGGAATCACCAAACGAGAAAGGAACAAAAGCATGAAAGATGGTAAAAACTTGACGGGGAAAATGAAAAAGAAATGTAAGCCACAACAAGCCTTACGTGAACAAGCATTTACCAAAAAAACAGAACCGGTGAACAGAAAAGTAAACTCAGAGTGGTGCACACAGGGAAGAAACTGTTCTCATCCTTCCCTTCATCTCCTGACACCCTCCTCCTCCTCGTACCTATCCTTCCCCTCGCTGTTAAATTATTCAGGACCACTTCTGCAGCACGCTTGATTAAGTTTTCATTTCTGCAAATTATTCGGAAACGCGCCACGCTACTGAATCACATAACCGCTACAAGCTATGAGGCTGTTTACCTGCTGGTATACAGAAAGCAAAAGGAGATATGCAAAGAGAAAACAAAGGCAGCATAAATGATTGCGTTATACCTTAATCATTTCTTTGTATTGTTGCCATCATTACGTATTGCAAACCTCTTTGTCAACACTGCTAATTCTTCAACGGGCGCTCCGCTAAAGCATCTTTCAATTTAATCGCAAATTACACCCTGAGAAGGGGACAAAAGGAGAGGCAGAAACACAGAAAAAAGATGTAGGAGAGGCAACGGCTGCTGTTCCACTCTCTAATCTACTGTACGTGCATAGTGATGTACTGTGATTGCACAAATAGTCAATAGGTCCAATTAGGAAGAACAATTTGAGGAAGACCAAACATTTTGCACCCATTTAAACCGCTATTAGTGTGAATGGACTGTGGTCACTTTTTAACCGTTTGAAGTGTTCAGCACTAGAAGCCTTTATTGCAACTCTGCCTGACTAATTAATTCAACTTGTTTGTCCAAGTGGACCTGTTGCTAGATGATAATAATGAAACTTAAAAGGTGGATTTTTTTTCCACCTGTTCACTCTCCCTGCTGAAAAACCTGTAGATGTTTTCAGTGACAAATGTTCGTCCACATCACATTTTGAGCACAAGTAGTAGTTCAGCAGGTAGAGCAGGTCATCTGCTAATGTAGGTTGGTGGTGTTGCTCCAGTCTGCACGCCAAATATCCTTGGTATATGAACCCCAATGTGTTCTGTGTTAATGTTAGAAAGCAGATACGCATAGAAAAAAGTGCTCGTAAGAATGGGTGTGAATATGTAAACGTGGCACTTGGAGTCCTCAGGTAGAGTAGAAAAACGCTATACAAGAACCAGTCCATTTACCATTTCATTCAGCTGATGTTTCCCTCAAAATTCCAGCTGCTTCCACTGAGTTCAAGCTGGTTTTCATCTCTTGGGGGAACAGGTGGTCGAATGCAGGGGTCTGCTCAATTGTCACCTTGCGTCTTACATCTTCTAGAGCACCCTGCAGAGCGTCCTGCATGCAGGCCATCATGCCTATGATCAGCAAGTAGAAGGAGTCCTTTGGGGCGAGGCGAGCAGCAGTTAGGGAAATAGCGGTGGTTAGGATGAAGGACATGCGTGTCTGAGCCATGTAGAGGCGGTGGGAGGCGTACGAGTGAACTGTACATTGTTGTTTCTGCAAGCGTGCTATGATTAGGAAAGGGGAAGGTCCTAAGTAGGGCTGAGGGCAGTGGGTAATGCATATGTTCACATTTGTCTGGTCTTAACGCAAGCACGGCTGCACCGTATGTGGGACAAAGTAGTCTCTGAGGCCCACTGAGGCACTAGGTATCCAGCTCTTATGAATCTACCAAATAAATTTCACAGGAAACCAGGACAAGATCCCCATGGAAATTACAAAGCAATTATTAAAACACACACACACAAACAAATATGATCACGCTGCGTGCACTTTCCCTTTCCTTATGCCTCATTAGCACCAATATTGGTTAATGTAGAGGCTGGCTAGATTTATGGTTAGGTATGTGTGCAGACAGCTAATCAGCAGCAGACCACAAAAGACCCCTCTGTGGCTACAAGATAAAGATAACCATCAGTCCATATACAAACATGCACACACCTGTAGCTAGCAGATAAGGAACGGCCTTTCATGATGGAAAGAACAGCTTCTGATTTACTACTTTGGATAACTGTAGCAAAATGCCCCTGATTATGCTTCCCCTCACAGTTTGTGTGTGTGTGTGTGTTTGTGTGTGAGAGAGAGGGAGCAGTTGGCAGTTGATTTGTGTAGTCTCTCTGATGAAAGTAATTCATCACTGAGTGGTGACACTTGTGTCAGCTGGTATCATGTACAATGTAACGCTGCATCTGTATCGCATTGTGAGCTTGTGCAGCGTTAAAGGCTGTGCCGTTAATTTATGGCCGTCTCCCATGGTGGAACATCTAACACGCTCCCTGCTGTAGAAGCGGGTGGTGGATTAACGGTCCTCCTTCAGTCTTCCTCCTGTCTTTCTCTCTCTCTTCCTCTATCTTTCTTTGCCTCGCTCTATCCTTTTTAAAGACCGGTCCCTAATTAGTGCTTGTGTAGTCCAGTGATATACAGTCCTCTATCTTTCTGACACATGCTAAAGAAGACATTTATTTTAGCAGCCATTGGTCTTTTCCCTTTGTGGCCCGGACAGTGTCTGATTGTTTACACGCAGCGCCTTTCACCGACTTTTGTCCCTCATTTAGAACAATTGCTTGTTCTCTCTGCTGCTTATCTCATGTTAAATTAGACTGTTTTCAGACCAGCATTGGCTCAGACATTGCAGCTGAACCAATCGCAGACCCTCAGTAGGGATAAAATCGCAGAGCACACTACTAGAAAAACTGCGCAAGATTTTAAATTTGTTAACTTTTGTACCATCCTATTCTGTATACTGTATTAATTGCACTGTCAAAAGCATAAATACTTTATAGCATTTGCAAAAATCCATTTTGCATGTCCCACATGTCCTCCTTCCTTTCCTGTTTCCTTTTCTTGGTTCAAAATAAAATCATGTCAATCAATTTAACCCTCATCTCTGTTCATTTGAAGCACTGGGAGCAAAAAGTTGAAAATAAAGACAGGATTGTTTAAAGATTGAGCTGTCACAAAATTAGATTATCAGTGTCTATAAAATAGCAACAATGCTTTGTTTCAAAAGTGTTTTCTTTCCTGGGAAATTCATTAAACTAAATATGCATGAAGGTCCTGAGAGAGTCTGTAAACACCACAAAAGAGATGAAAGAAAACAACTGAGGAATTCATTATTATATCATCATAAGAGCATTTTTAACAAATTCTAAATATCGTGGTTATTATAAATATATGATGTACATATGATGTAAATAAGAGCTATATTATATTTTTAAACTGCAAACAGCTGACTATCTGTGGCAAGGACTGCACTGCCAATGAGTACAAAACAAAAAATATTTAGTGGCGAGTCAAAGAAAATTCTGCCGCAGATACAATTTTTGCACAACCGTTAAGTTCAGATTGGCCCACATGTTAAAGAGTTCAGGTACATGCAGATATATTACACATGCCATCATTACAGTAAGAAGATAATCCATTGGACTCCAAAATCAAGGAGATTCCAACAGAAAAATGCCCTCTGTGACCCAACAGTGGACTGGCATTATATTTATGCGATATTTATATGTAACTTCATGACCTGTGTTAAAGCTAAATGACGCACATAGCACCTTTAATCTTTGCCTTTCTCTCTCTTCTGTTTTTTTCTTGTTTTACCGCATCTCTCTCTCCCTCTGTCATGATCTGCTCCTCTCTCTTTCTCCCCTTCTGCCTCTCTCTCAGCGCTGAGGCCATAGATCTCTCTAACAGGCACTATCTGCAGCCCTAAGCCCTAATGAGGCATCATAAGGCGAACAGTTTGCAGCAGCACCGCGCTGCTCTTTTATTTGCCAAACCATATCTCTTCCTCGCCCCCCCTCCTCCCGACTGCCCTCTCTTCGTCTCTCAATTGCTCTATCAGTCTGCCCTGCTCACCATATCTCTCCCTCTCTGTCTCTTTCCACCCCTCGTTCCCTCCATCTCCTCACTCTCTCTCGCTCTTGCTCGCTTGGTCTTCTTGCCATTGTGCTTTATCTCTCTTCTCATTCACCCGTTGAGCTCCACTCTCCCCTGTCGTGGCGCTTTGAATCATATCTGGCCGTCTACATATGCTAAAGCCTGTGTAATTACAGCAGCTCTTAAATAAAGACACGCTCCTAAAGCTGTCGGCTCGAATCACAGCTAAACAAGGCAGGAGGGGCCTCGCAGCAGCAACAAAGCTGTCATAGATAGCTATGGATTTATCACCAGCAAGAATAGGGGGAGAGGGAGGAAGTGGGGAAAAAAAGAAGATATTTCACATGTTGTCTCACATAATGGAGGGTAAAGTTTATTTATGTTTTTGTTTGGGAGAAAATGAAAACAGATGAGTGAATAGAGGGAAGAACTCTGGTGCAACGTTTTTTTCTCAAGTTGGAATATGGTTAGCTGTTTGAGGGAATGAACTGGAATAATTAACAGTGTCTTCTGAGAAACGGATGTAGGCTAAATAATGTGAAACTAGCAATATGATTCAATGTAATTTTATTTATCTACCACCAAATCACAACAACAGTCATCTAAAGGTGCTTCACATTATGAGGTAAAGACCTACAGTAACACAGAGAAAACCCCAACATCCCTATGAGTCTCTGTGAACAAGCACTTGGTGACAGTGGGAAGGAAAAACTAAACAAGTGAGGAAGTCCCCAGCAGCCTAGGACTATTGCGGCATAACTAATGGAGGCTCGAGGGTCACCTGATCAATCCATTCATCAATCAATAACTATATGCTTTTTAAAAAGAACAGTTTAAATCTAATCTTAAAAGTAGAAAGGGTGTCTGTCTCCTGAATCCAAACTGGGAGCTGGTTTCACAGAAGAGGGGCCTAAAAGCTGAAGGCTCTGCCTCCAATTCTACTTTTAAATATCCACAAGTAGGAACCACAAGTAAGGCTGCAGTCTGAGAGTGAAGTGCTCTATCGGATATGGTACTATGAGCTCTTTAAGATAGAATGGGGCCAGATTGTTTAAGACCTTTTGTGTGAGAAGTCTGGATTTATCAGGGAGCCAATGAAGAGAAGCTAATATGGGAGAAATATGCTCTGTCCTTCTAGTCCCTGTCAACACTCTTGCTTTTTAAGGAACTTTTAGGACAACCTGATAATAACTTATTGCACCAGTCCAGCCTGGACGTAAGGACGAATGCACACCCGAACAATGATTCTTCAGAGATCACCACTAGTGTCTATGACCGTATGAGCCTTTGTAGCAAAGTACTGCTCACCTGTAAACACAGCACATATTGTCAACCTCCAAACCCTATGTCACTCTTTAAAACAGCACAACGTCACAGAGTCTCAATTCCATAAAACAAAGACGTCTATTCAAGCCTAACATATCGCCCCGGCCATAAACTCCTCCTGTCTCTCAAACTGTAACAGCTAGGGAGGAATTTCAAGCGCCGGGCTTCTGTATATCATCTGTCTGTCTGTTCTCGGACTCGCTCCACGAGTAAATGAGAGATCCATGTGATGGGCGCCTGCTCTGTTTTTCTATCTTCTTTATTTCTTCTACTCCTTCTTTATTCCTGGGGTGTTTGCTTCCCTGGATTTTTCTTCAAGAACTTTAAGCCTCCCCTCCATACACCCGTATGTTATTTCATCGATACCATCGTCGCCATACCATCTATGGCTCATGTTTTCCTCGCCGTTTCCTCCACCTGCCCCTGTCTTCCCTGACATACATCTTTGTCTTCTTTTATCTTCTCCTCATCCTCACCCTCTCACTCCTCCGCGGTCTCCCCTGCCTCCTTTTCTCCCCCCCTCTCTCTTTCATTCTTGACTTCTGTAATTCATCAGTGCGAGCAGCAGTACAGATTGATCAGCCTCTAAAGGCAGTGTTGTGCGTCCTGCTGATGTTGCAGTAACCTCTGCTGAATAGCGAGCAGTGTGTCTGTGTGTGTGTGTGTGTGTGTGTTTGTGTGTGTGTATGTGAATGGCGCGGAGGGAAAGTGGAGGGGACATTTTTTAAAATGTATTAATCGTGGTGGTAAACGGGATGAGAGTGGTTGCGACAGGCCCATCTTTTGAGGGAGAGGCCATATGTGACACACACAAACACACACGTGGCTGCACACACGCCCGCACGCAGTCGCATTCTAATGTCCCGAGGGTTCAGCCCAAGTGCTTTACACCCTCGCATCAGCCAACAAACACAGACATCTAAAATGCAATCCTTACACACACACACGCACAAACAGACACCACCTATGGGGAAATACAAGGCAATTTATCACTAATCACTAGACACCTTAACTTTGTATTCATCTGGATTTCCTATGATTAATAGCTTTCCGCAGCAAACTTTATCTCTCTGAAAACTGCACTCGAGTGTTCATGTGTGTGGAAGTGCCCCACAGTATAAGCAGACATAAACAAGTGTTTAATTGTTTGGGGAGAGCATGTTGGATTAGCCACAAGATTACCTCTTCTATTGCACATTTCCCCACATTCGACCTCTTTTGCTTTACTGTCATTCTTTTACTTACTTTGGTTCTGAACTCGATCTGGTCACATATGGGAAGCAGGGGGTTAAATATAAGTATTTTTTTTAAAATTGTGATATAAACGTTTTTTTTCTGTTCCATCCACTAAAAGAGACAGTAAACGCCAAGTTCAGTTAAATAGTACATCTCGCTTCAATTAATTTTGCTAAAGAAAACAGTAAAGGGAAATTCAATCTTTCCCAAATGCCTTTCCTATAATCAGAACAATATTTCGTGTTGTAAGCAATCGATTTGACACAAACCATGAGTGTTGAAGGATAAACTTCAAGTTTCTGGAGCAATTCAGGATCTTTTTATTAACTCGCACCACTTTGGCTTTAGATGCTAGATCGTGTGTGGTCGAGCTTTCTGCAAGAGTGGAGAGGAAAAGGAGGAGGTGGAGAAGAGGAAAGAGGAGATGAGAGCAAAGAGGAGGAGGAGGAGGAAGGGATGAAGGCGACAGAGGAGAGAGGAAGCAGGGAAACTGGCGAATGGAGGAGAGGTGACAAGGCTTCGGGGACAGACAGGGGCATGAATAATTTATCAACACTTCTGATGGACAGATTAGGGGAAAAAATGAAGAGAGACGGAGCAAGAGAAAGAAAGGCATGGTGGTGTGGAGAGGGAGAGCGAGAGAGGAAGCGAGATTGAAAGCAGAGGAAGGGGAGGAATAAAAATGACAAACGGAAAGAGAAAGAGAAGAAGAAAGCAAGTGAAGGGTGGAGGGGGCCCACACACTGGAGCTTTTTGATCCTAACAAACCCCTCTCGCCCTGACACCACCATGCCATCTGTGGCCCGCTCTGTGTGTGTCTGTGTGTTAAGTATGTGTGTGTGAGAGAGAGGAATAGAGGAGACAGTGACAAAGGAACCAGGAGACACAAACAGATAAAGACGAGGGGATGTATAGGATGTTTTTTTATGATTTCAAATTCAGATATGCACTCCTCCATTTATGGGAGACGCATAATCAGAAGTCGTGGCATCCACAAATTGTAAGAGTGCGTGAGCAAAGCAGAACTAAAGTCCTCAGCATTTTAGTGGTTGACAAAGAAAACTGTGTCATTTGTTTCTTAGGAGGCAATTGTGGAAGAATGATTTTGAAATAGCGTAACAAAAAGAAACAACATATCTACATATGTTATGAAACAAATGATAGGTGGGTTATTTCGCTTGGAACAGCTGAGTATTCTTTATCAAGCACGTTAACATGACCGTGATATCAAACCTGGTAAGAATGTGTGTGGGCCCACACTGATTATACACCATTTAACCAAGACCTTCACAGCCATCACATTCTCCTTTTAGGTTATATAAATTAAAAGTGTCAGTTGGGTGACATGCACCTTTAATTCAGGAGGATTTGAATATTTAAAGAGGCCGTGGTTAATTTGTCAACCCTGGTCGAATGTCACAATTAGCATTCTGACCACTTATTGATGTGCGCGCGTGTGTGTGTGTGGGTGGGTGCGTGTATTGATGTGAATTATGAATGCGGTGATGACAGGACTGGGTTGGCCAAAGTGCCATCAGGTGCTACAGCGCATTAACATATGTACACACACGCACACACACAGAGGAAACATGTTCTGCTTTTTGGTTTTCTATCCATCTTACTATTAGACACAGAACACCTGTATCTCTGTCACACACGCACCACACACACACAATGTGTGTCCCCAAATGTCCACAAATCAGTCACTCTTCTTCACCTGCTTTGACTTTCACATGTTCTTTTTGTCCTTTCTCATTTTCTCTTCCTCTTCCTCTGCTGGCCTCCGGTGCACCTGCCTTTCATTACTGCAGCCGGCACTTTTCAGCTTATACCACTGACCGTGTTATGGGTGTGTGTCTGTGTGTGAGTGTATGTAGTGGTAGGGTCAGCATGTGGCCCGTCGACATTATACCACGGCACAACCACGCTGCAGACAGCAAACCCAGCATGTCAAGTCTTTACCTTCCAACACCACACAAACGGCCGCGACCGGTCGCCCCCGGTGACCAGCCATTACCACAGACCTTGCACTGAGGTGCCGGGCCGGGTCGCAAGACATGCGACCTAACAGTGAGCGCCAATACTCACAGATATGTGCAACGAGCGTTCCTGACATTGAAGCAAAGTCAGTGTTGTTTTTCGTGCACAGATTCAAGCCTGGCAGAAATCTAAAGGCTGGCTTGTTTAAAGCTGCACTGCTGAGGGGTTTTATATGAGGGAGGTGCCAAATTACTGGTTTAATGTGTACATTCTGGCTTGTAGTGACACACTTAGAGAGAACTATCATGATGGCCACAAGAGTTCCTCTCAAATTAACAAAGTGCTTTAGCGTCTTTCAGCTCATTGTTTTGGTTTTCCAGCCAACAACTTCAATCTTTTGAGTTCTCAAACTAGCTAAAGCATGGAGCAGTGAAAGTGTCAGAAAAGAAAAAGAATATTCATATTTACCTTTACCGTTCATGCTTATTAATCAGTTTTGGGGGACAGTTTTTTCCTTTTTACAGTCTTTATGCTAAGCTATATTAGCAGTGAAGCCAAACAGGGTTTTTGTATGAAATTGTTTTTAATGCACAGCAGAGGTTAAGTTTACTTAATGTCTTCATACAAAAACCAAAGGGAGATACCTTTATCTTACTTTCTGTTACAGTGGGTTTTGATCATATTTCCAGTTAGAGAACACAACCACTTCCTTGCAAATGGTTTCTTTGTAAATTTGCATTTTCTGCTAAGCATGCGTCTCATATTGAAAGGAATGCGTGTTGCAAATATTTAAAGATTTTTAGCGCAGATATTTTTAAACACACAAACAATTTCTTCTTTCTGACTTTTTCCATCTCTGGTATCGTGTCATGAAGGGCGCACAGACTAAACACAGTCCAGCGCAGTTACTGTTGTCTTGTCATTTATGGGCCCTGCAGTCGTTCCACAAAGTTTGGCACCACACAGCAAAAAGCTTTAGTTAACACCATCTTCAGTATGATTTGTGAGGTTGATTTTCAATCTTCCCACCACTAGTCTTTAAATTCTGACCCGAGCTTTGTGTGACAACACTCCGGCAATTACACGAAAGCACACAATGGGTCCCTAACAGTCTGCAAAGCCCCGACTGGTGACATCCCATAGGTCATTAGGCTTGTTTCTTAGAAACAAGATAGAGCTAACAAGTGCACAGCGAGGTTTAATACGGTGTCAGTGTTAAGATAAGAGAAAAGCTTGTCTCTGTGGCATGCTAGGTTTATATTTCTTATACAAACCAAACCAAGTATGTAACAGACAGGAAATAGAGCAAGACAAATGAAAACCCCAAAGAACAACAAACTAGGTCAGACGGTGTTTGAAGATGTGAATCTCTCTCGAATGAATCGCCCTGTGTGTAGACGCAAATGATTTCATTTCATTGCCACTTTTTCCACACATATGTGATTAGTTAATAATGTTGCAGGAAAAAAGTCTTGTGAATGAAGCAAGGAGAAAAGAGGTTGTGCAACACACTTGTGCGTGCACGTGTGTGTGTTTGTGTGCGTGTGCGTGTGTGTGTGTGTGTGTACACGCGCTCCCCTGTTGGGTGTAGAGGAGAATCAATATGTCTTTGAATGAGGGTCAGAAGGGTTGTCTGCCCAGGGAGAGCTGACAGATTTGCTCTCTTTTGCTCTGCTAAGCCCCTGCCTGCTTCTAACACCCCTCGACACACACACACACACACGCACACAGATGGAGACACACACACACATATAGGAAAAAAACCAGATGGAAGAAAACACTTGCACACATGGATGAAGCGCTTCTCCAAGAGGGGAGAATTCCGAACATTTTTGCCATCGGGACGTGATATTAGACGTTCCACATCGAAATGAACCCTGCTACATACCCTGCTCAGTGTGTATATGTTTGGACTGCATATGTGGGCGTGTGTGAGACAGAGAGATGGTGCAAGAGAAGGGCGGTGAAAGCCAGGTTTGAACAGCAGAACACGATCTACCAACACCGCCGGCGAGTGTCGTAAATCAGGTCCGGACAGACAATCATGCAGAAACCAAAGAGGAACGAGTGCGACGCCCGAGGACATAAATAAACACATCGAGCAGTAATGGTAATTTAGAATCAAAGTGGGCCTTTTGAATAGTTAGAATTTAAGCAGGGACAGCTGTATATAAAAAATACCTTGTAGGCCTTTCTGTAATGCCTTGCTAGTCACCACTTGTCTTTATTTCCAGAAATATCCCTTTGGGTCTCGTGAGTTGACACCCCTTAAATATTAATGGTATTCCCACATTCTATTGCCTAAAATGTCATTCTGCTTTACACTGGGGTATGCTGCAAAGTTATGCCTGATTTACTTGCTATTTTTCAACACATTCACATTCCACGGATCAAATACAGCGGAATTTATGGTTCAATGCGGGCGGTGCGTTCGCTGTCCGCTCCTGTCTGGCGATGGCCAGTCTGCCTGCAGACAGCCCTGTTACTGGATGGTCTACAATGTGGCACAACTGGTTTGTGGGCCACTCTTGGCTTGTGATGTTGTTGGTCGATCAGCCAGCTGTGGTGAGGAGCAAAGTTCTACTGTACAAAGGGCTGTCTGAACAGAAACATGTATGCAGACAGACACGTTTGTTGGACCACATATTACGCTTCACATAGATGCAGTTGGTTATGCACCTCATCCTCCTTTAAAGGCATAAGCATGGTGTTGAACTATACCACAAGTTTGTCAAAGAGTTAACAGCAGTTCACAGAGTGTTTTGCACTGTGCACCTTTGTTTGGTTTGGTTTTCACTCAGTAGATTTTGCTCACTGGATAGGTTTAGGCACAGGAACAAACTTGGCTAGGTTTTAAAAAATGGTCAACGTTAAGGTTGAAATTGACCTCTTCACAAAAAAATCAAGGTTAACCTGTTCGGTCAATGTGATGCAAAAGGGACCTTTTCAGAAGCTTCCATACATTCAGAGTTTGTTGGCACAGATTCAAGAAAAGTGTTTTTGCCCAACTTGGAGATGTCAGCAATTTTAAGAAACAGGCAAAATTTGGCATCCTTGGGAATGTGTTTTATTTCTTCTTCAGTATATTTAAAGCTTAAAGTCGACCTGGATTATGCGTCTCCTGAGCAGATAACAGTTTGTGGTTTTATTTGCTGTTATTAAGGAAAATCTTTTAAAAGTGAATGCAAGAATTCTTGTAGAGATAAACAAACATGAATTGACAAAGGGCGATTAATGAGGGTAAACAGGTGTGAATGGGACTTAAGTCTCACAGCAAAAGAAAAAAAAGTCTTAGTTAAGTAGATAATCACCTCATTTTCTGGATATTCCTACTTACAATAATGTAATTACAAAGCTGATCAAAGGACCCACAATCATTAAATAAATCATATAATGTGGACTTTTTACACAAAAGCAACACATATAGTCCTGCCATGTTTCACACTGTATATTATTTCATTTTACTGTTCCTCAATCGCTAAAAAACCCCTATATAATCAAATCTGACACATAGATTCAAGCATGGAAATGTGTGTGTGTGTGTGTGTGTGTGTGTGTGTGTGTGTGTGTGTGTGTTTCATGAATGTTTTCACATGTGTATGTCGCTTACGTGTGTATGCGTCCCGTGTGCTTAACATACTAGAACAGCAATTAGTAATCACTCATGGAGCTAATGACATCAATCAATGAGCTTTTAAAACCAGCCATTTGATAATTACAACCATCAGTGGTCACCCATGGATTCATTATAGCGCCGTTTTCTCTGGTAGTACGATGCCTCTCTCTTTCCCTCCTCACTTTCTTTCTGTCTGTCTCCTTTAACATTTCAGAATCACTTAATGAAGTATTACATTTACTGTATATAACTATTTATTCCTTGTGCAGCAAGTTAAGATGCCCCAGCACTGAGTATTTAATATTAAAGCTTTTGGTAAACTTGAACTACAAAGTCTGTCTGAAAAAGGAAAGAAGGTGAAGATGGGAAACTGCGATGACTAGAGACAATCCTGCCTAAATCAGCAAGGAGATTATTTAAGTATGGAAGAAGGAGCTATAATTCTCTCAGAACGATCAAATGAGAAAGGGAGGTTATTCTTTCTTCCTCAATTTCACCTAATTCCCACTTTCACTGACACATTTTACACATTTTAATTTCTTTCTTTTTTCAGATCAAAGTCATCCCTTTGATCAACAACTGATTACTTTAAGTAGAATCTGGAAGAGTACTTTGAGGAGTTTTAAAACTGTGGTTATGTCACTGGCACTGAAGAAAGTGTTTCATCTGCAAACTAATAGATTCCCATGCTATGGTATTGTTTGGTCTGTGATTTTATTGTTATTATTTTTAGGTGTTTAGTGTCAAGAATGATGTAAATATATAGCATATATAATTCAGATGTTATGGGACGATATTACTAACGTGAAATTAAAATTATAGAATGCTTTTGGAAGGCATTACATTTGTAGGTGATAAACAGGCAACACAACTACATCATAATATGTGATATATATATATATAAGAACAATCAGCTAAGATGTACCTCTTTGCCAAGGTTGATTGCTCAACACCTAGTCTCACATGAGGAGAATGGATGAACAGATGGACAGATATGTTCATTATAGCTCCAACAAAAATGTAATTAAATCCAAGAACATGAATGTTATATATTAATGGATGTTTCTAGGGGGGGTTCTTCAAGAAACATAAAAAAAACCCTTTTCAAATATTCTAAAACAAAAACTCTCCAATGTGTTGCATCCGATGTTAGGACACTTTTTCTGACCTTGACCCTAAATTCAGTTTGACTCAGTGTAAATGAACTGTCTAGAGGACCAGCTGACAACTCCAGGAACTGAATATGAGCTAACCTGCACATCATATAGGTGTGTGAGCGTGTGTGTGTGTGTGTATACTAAATGTGTGGGCTTGTGGATGCTCATCTGCGTGTGTTTGTGTGTGTGTGTGTGTGTGTGAGGCACGGATGCACAATTACCAGGCAGGCGCGAATCGATAGGTGCCTGCTGACAGATGGATTAGCACGGTAAACAGATGATACACACACCGCTAAATTATTCATCTGCTGAACAGTGGGCTGGGTTTCCATACACCCCCCGCTGACAGGGGGGAAGCAAAGGAAAGGGGTGTAAATAAGGAGGCTGAAGAAGAGAACCTAAAGAGGGCACTTGGCTGTGCATATGGTATTTTTTCTTGTTTTTTAGCACAATTTCACTGTGTTCAAAATTGTGTTGTGATCACCGACAAAGATTATTACGTAGTCTGCACAGCTCTTAAAGAACACACTCGTGGACACATGGGCTCGGCTCCTCTAATGCCTTCTAGATATGCAGAGGCACCACGAGGTCAATGTGAAGTGTCTTGGGATCGCAAACACACATGTGCGCAAACATCCGTTCTTTATCCACATCTTTCTTTGAAGTGCGGGCAAATCCGTGATCATCGACTGTTTATGCCTTTAACAAAGTCTGCAGCATGAATGCAATTTCACAGGCATACAGAAGCATAGCGGAGGTACAGGCAGCGCTGTGGACAAACCTGATCACACACCATTATGTTTGCTGCTGAAGTATCTTTACATGAGCATGGGATGATTCATTCAGACCAGTGCTTTCAGATGACCTTTTAGTTGGAGCACTTTCAAAGGCTGCTTGGTTTAACTAACTATAAATTATGAATTAAGGCAGTGTGCTTATTAACTGGATGGTGGGACATAGTCTTCTATCTTCTATCTGTTAAGTGATGATGTATGAAACCTGCTTCTGGGTCCAAACTACACTGTACTCATTAAGGCTGTTGTCTTTTTAACGTGTTTTAATGCTTTGTATCTTGTTCTATTTAATTTGAACAAACCCCTAAAAATAGTCACTGTCTGCCTCTCACGGTTTTATTATCACCATTCATCTGCAGCATGTTTTAAAGCTCAGACACAAAATATTTGAATAGGTCAGAAAAGAATCACTCTGAGGCTAACAAAGATTTGAATGGGTACATAAAACTGGGATCAGGTTCCAAAACCATGCAAAAGTATATTGCAGAGTTCTGGAGTTTAGTCCGTTTACAGCATCTTTTTGCTGCCCTGCGATTGTGTTTGTCTCTACCCAATCGGAGACTGTCACGTTAACTTTTATTTAGGGGAAAAAAGGTTAGCGTTCACCCTTCAGTGTCAGTGTGCTAATGTCTTTATAGTATCCTAACCATAGCTCTGTATCTAACCACCACATAGCACACCGTTATATACCAGCTAGCCCAACTTCAGTAAACCCTACAAATGTTGCTGCTGTTTGGTTTTCTGTCTTCATTTATGTCCGAAGTGATAGTAGAGTTGTACCTTTCAGTTCATCAGAAATCCCTCAGTCAGAACATGGTATGTCATCTTTAGATGGAAAGCAAGCTAACTGTTTGCTAACTTCTAATCTTCTAGATGTTAAACTTTATTGTTACCCCCGGCAGTGCAGCCACACTGGTCATTTTAATAAAGATGAAAGAATTTAGACAGTTTTTAACTCTCAGTGATGCCGCAGTGTCCATTTGAGGTTGAGAACTGAAGGAGAGTTTGAACCTGGAAGCGTTTAATGACATCAGACTTAAAGAGCGAATAGAACCTTTAAATCTCTGCACATGCCAGAGCGCACTCCCAGTATTGAATAGTATAGATTCTGGTGTATGCAAATCATATGAGCGTGCACACACAGACACACATCCACACATACTCTGGCATGCATATAAAACATGCATTATTGATTTGTTTCACCTTTACAAGTGACTTTGGGGGCTTTTCCTGCAGCAGATGTTAAGCTTTTGTGATAAGGGGTTAGTGGGGGCAACTTTTCAGATGGAGGAGACCAGTGAGGAAGCGCTGGTGGCAATAACACAAGTTGCCATCAACTTCCATCTTGAAGAAAAGTTATGCAAAAACACACTTCCCATTCAAAGAGTTGGGCCTTACTTCCACAAAGCTACAGGTGCAAATGGATGATTTAGTGGCTCCTGTTGCATTAAAAATAATTATATATTAAATTGCACATGCGTGTGCATGTACTGAAGAATGGGCCGGTCCAGCTTTGTGAAGCAGCAATGCACTGAGAAGCGCTAACGATCTCATACCCACAACACCCCTACTCACACAGACACACACACAAATCGTTCGCTCGCATCATGGCCGCCATCAGCAGGAACCAATCAGATTTGATGAATAATTCAATATTAAAGAGGGTGTGACCAAGGCAGAGAGGGGGTGAGGAGGGAGTGGTGGAGGAGGGGGGCATTGCCAAGACGTGGGCCTTTTTTGGAAAAGGGCCTGCTATTTGTGTGTGTGAAAGTGAGAAAAGTGGGAGGGGAGTGTGTGTGTGTGGTGGTGGTGGTGGTTGGGGGGGTCTGTCACAGTAGACTGCATCCACAAACTGGCTGCAGATTAGATTACTGAGGAGAGGAGAGTAAGGGAGGAGGACAGAGCGGAGGGAGAGAACAGGGCAAAGAAGGTGGCAGGATAAGATAAAGGAGAGGAAACAGGGGGAAAAGGAATGTTTTAATACGTCTGCATTAAAAGGTGTCTGAATCCCGAAGCTCCTCTGAAGAAAAAAACGTAAAGGTGCATAAAGTAACCCGGCAATCATTTTTGCATTAACTTAGATTCCTTTAGGGGAAAGTTAAACCACAAATTACAGAACGCTTTGCTTGACCTTTGCTTTAAGAAAAAGAACATATCTGAGCTGCTTTTATGACAATTTGCGTCTTGTTGTGCCGACGAGCATTAACAGCAATAAATCAGGTTTGTGTGCTGTTAGAGTCCTGTCACATGCTTTCTTCAGACGAAGCACCGCGAATGTACCAAAATTTAAAAGCCAGCACACCGCAGAGGTCAGTTTGGGGCTATGGCACGCCAGGGTCTTGTGTGAGGCCGATTGTGTGCAACTGTGTGTCCATATTAAAAAAAAAGAAGAAGAAATGTGTGTTGTGTTGCCAGGTGTGCTGCAGTTGTATGAGGCTCAGCGGAGTTTTAACACGGGGGTTTTTATTGGCTGAGCTGATGTCACCGAGGGAACAAAGTGGAATTCCGGAACCAGTGCATGTGTGTGTGTGTGTGTAAAACTTTCATTTTAAAGCAACCACTTGCCTGCAAAGTAACATCCTTTCATTTGAGTGTTATCCTTATTACATGCTTCTAGTTTTTCTCGATAAATAAAGCAGCAGTGGAAACAAGCTGGTTATTATATGTCACCGTGTTAGCAGGTGTCCTATTATGGGAGACAAGATGAAATCACTTTTGAGGCTGGAGAATATTTTGCAGAGTGCTGCAGAGGGATTCCTCTCATCTCATCCTCGCTCCTTCATGTGTCTTAAACCAGCTCAGTTGCTCATTTGTGTAACCTGCTCATGCACACACAAACACACACACACACAAAAGTGATCTATGTTGAAATGGAGTGGCTGGGCAGACAAAAGGCTCGACAGGAAGCAACTAATCCTTGATCTGCGCAGCATCGCAACAATGACTGCAAGAGTCACACCAACTGACACACACACACACACACACACACATAAGTAGACAATTGCTTCCAGCTACCACCCAGAGAGAGAAAGGGGGTGGGGAGTTTGCATAAAAGAGCGATAGTAAATAAATATTTTCATATTCCTTACAACAAGAAATATGAAAATATTTCCTTTCTTTTTGCTTTTTGTTTCAAATAGAAGCCTTTAATAATTATGTGCTCACATGTTATAGCTGCTATATGAGGAAAATATGAGTTGGATGCATAAAGGCTGTTATTGACAGGGAAAAAACGCACACACTCCTCACCCTGGGGGAGCTGCCAGAAGGGCAGAAGGGCTCACACTTGAGGGTAAACAAAGCTACCGCAAGTAGGACAGTCCCTCATGATCCTGTGTGTGTGTGTGTGTGTGTGTGTGTGTGTGTGTGTGTGTGTGTGGCACACATTGGCAACTGACAGGGAGGCAACATGAGAGGGACAAGCCTTTTAACATCTGGCTAAGCACTGACAGGAAGATGCACACACACACAGGAGAGCAGGCAGGCGAGTCCCAGTCCTAATTATTAGAACACTCTTACTTAACTTAACCCTGCCACTAGACCGTGACAGGCAGAGATGGAAGGTGGTGGTGGTGGTGGTGGTGGGTGGGAGGGATAAGAGTGAAGAGCAGGGCAGATTGTTATGTGAGGACAAGGAGAAGGATGAGTGTTTCTGAATCCTTTCTGAACCCAAAAAGGAATGGAAAGGACCAAAAAAAATACAACGTTTTAAAAAACAAATAAATCAAAGACAGAAAGAGTCCACGTAGAAGAATTTTGCTTGACTGACAGTCAGTCTGTGGGAATTGGGGTGCAGGAATCCCACAGTGATGACCGCTAACAGCTAAAGATGGACCAAAAAAAAAACAAAAACACCCTGAACCAAGACAAAATCTGTTTTGACACCCGCTAACATCATCCATCATCCCTTTCTGAGAACTTCATTGCTCTTTCGTCTACAGTTTATTTTTCTCTACCGTGGATTTTTTTTTCTTTTGTGCAACTCAGCCCCAAAAAGAAACAACACACATGACATTTGCTCTGTTTTAGATGAGGGTGAACATAAACACACGCGAAAAAAGGAGGCGACACCAAAAAAAGAACAGAAGAAAGGCGAAGAGGAGGATGCAGAGAAGGAGTCTTGCTGTGTGTTTTAACAGCTGTGCCTGATGTTGGTTGATGGGAATACAGAGAGAAATGGGACTTTTAAACCCATTCCCTTCAAATAGAAAAGTTTCCAGCGAGGCTTTGAGGTCTAATTTCTGGATTGATGATTAGGAAGCTCTTGAATAAAGATCAGATTTCGTAGGTATTATCACTATCTACCTGTCTCGGTCATGTTTTCATAAGAATTCTTCTGCTTTTATTTCAGTCCAGCAGCTGGGATATGCATTTCAGCTCAACATCTCACCATCCTGTTTCTTCCTATCCTTCCTTCCCACTGCTCTTTCATCCTTTCTTTTATCTGATTCTACTCTTCCCTCCTTCATACATTCCTTCCCCTCATTCAGTTGCTACAAAAATTTCTGGACTTTCTTTTCCTGCCAAACGTTTCTGCTCCTTTTTAAAATTTAACATTTGTCATCTAAATAAGGCTTTTCACCTACTTTTCCTGTATGTAAAGTGTGTGTGTAGAACATAACACAAAAGAAAAGAAGAAAAAAAAGGCAAGGAAGTTGGACTAGGCATTTGGGGTGAGGGTCAGTGTAAATCTCTCAGCCTTGTAAATGTGGAGAGCGGAGAGAATGTCAACAAACAGACTACAGCGGTCACACACTCTTATTGGGAGACACACACAAAAAAAAAAATAAACAGGGAGAGGAAGAGGAAAAGGATGGGAACATGGTGAAAAGATGCAGGAAAAAGAACGAGAGAAGAGAGAGGGAGAGGGGGGCAAAGATGATGGAACGTGACACTGACACGTCACGCAAAACCGTCAAATCCCCTCCACAAACAAACAAGTACACTGCAAGGGTGGATTGTTTCATTTGTCAACACTCGCATTAATACCAATCACACATCCCATAATTCCTTTCTCTCATTTACTGACATAAACCCTCATCCACTTTGTATTCCTTTGCTCTTCTGCTAAAATCCCACAGTGTGAATACAGTAAATGGTAATAGCTTTTACCATAATATGACATGCATAGTCTTCTTAAGGCATGATGGGGCCTTTATGTGACGGTTTAGTGGCTGACAGGTTAGCAAGTTTAGTTAACAGCCAACGTGCCTGCCGGTGCAGTGGAGGGATTTAAGGAGGCTTAGCACAGAGTAGGCCACTGTTGCTTGGAGTGGCATGAGGCAAACTCCATGCAAAGAAGTTAGGGTTACATTGTTTTTCGAGTTTTTCAAAAGTCTTTTTTTTAAGTGTAGAGCAAAGGAAATCTCGCATTCTAACCTGGGATTAACTTGCATGAGACGTGACTGAAAAGAGGGGTGAAAATGGGTTGAATTTAAGTGTAAATTCATTCATGAACAACAAGATCTGCATCCTCCTGATAGCACTGAAGTGAAGGCATTGCGAGCAAGATAGATAGATAGATAGATAGATAGATAGATAGATAGATAGATAGATAGATAGATAGATAGATAGATAGATAGATAGATAGATAGATAGATAGATAGATAGATAGATAGATAGATAGATAGATAGATAGATAGATAGATAGATAGATAGATAGATAGATAGATAGATAGATAGATAGATAGATAGATAGATCAGGTGTCTGCTTAAGTATGCCTAATGGCTTACACTAAATTAGAAGAACCTACTAAATCAAGCACAGCACTAATTCAGGCAGGCCACAGAGACAATCCCAATCAGCTAGCTCACAGCAGCTCACAGCTCAGTTTATACCCCTGTACACATCCAGTTGATCATCTTCATTTATTTAAGCTGCTTTAACCTACTCAGAGTTGTTGTGCATCTGCAAGCCACTTGGCAACCTGCTTAATCAGTATCATACCTGCTGCCATAACTGCTCTGCTCTGTTCTTTTCCTGTGGCCGACTACTGTATGCAAAGCTCTGTAAGTAATTAGAGATAACACTGGCAAGCTGGAGTCTGAAATTAACTTAGGCACCTATTGGAATTTTTTTTTTTACTACAATTGTGCAACAAGCAAGTTTTGAACTTAATCTTGTCAATAAGTCACATGCAATTAATTTAGTATTTTGGAAGGGGAGAAGGATATCAGTACTTTATTAGCAACCATAAATTAGACCCATGTACTATAAATAACCCCAGCCTAGATAAGGTGCAGATTTAATGGCTTACATGGACTCAAAGTTCCCTGAAATTTACAATGTCACTTCTACACTGGATGCACTCTTATGAGCTAAGCAGGACAGTTTAAGCAAACTTCCTTGGAGATCTGAGGATTTTTTAGTTAAGAGTTTAAAACATTACACCCTATAAATGAAAATTAGCATGATATCTTAGCTTATGTATTTGACCTGAGGAAATGCCTGTCAATAATAATGACGTTTTTTAGACCACACTCACGGTCACCACTGTATGATCCTGAACATTAAAAACCTCTTCTTTTTTTTTACAGTGGAAGTAAAAAATAGCCTCATGTATGTGTAAAAAAAAACAAACAAACACACACACAGAGAGAGGCTGCTAGTTAGCTAATGTGTGTGTGAAGCAGCAAGGGCGCTGTTCTCATGGGATTGTACCAAAGTGTTGTTTGTTCTTTACGCCTCCCCTGGATAGCCAAAACCAGTGAAGGAGAACCCATAATTCTTTGCTGTAAGCAGTGCCTCTGCACATCCAATTGCATTAGAAGCCTATAGTAGAGGTGCCGGCTACTTGTGCCAAGATTTAACCTGATTAGATACAGATTCAGCAGTTCCAAAAGACAGCACAGAAGCCCTGTACCCATCTCCCATTCTGTCTCTGCCCTCGGTCTTATTGCTCACGAATTATGAGCACATCGTAGTGTGTTACTCACCATTCAGAGTTCTCTTGAGCAAGGCAGTGCAGGTGTGCCTTAGTGCTGCCACAAACAGATGTTAAGCTTCACGTGAAACAGGCCTAGATTTCAAGCTAAATCTGGAACATAATGAACCTCACATAATCTGTGAGATTTTTCTCTTTTCCTTCTCTTTGTTCTCGTTTCCTTTTCTCTTGCATTTTGTGCACTTTGATATCTTTCTTTTCCTTCTTACCCTCCACCCCCTGCAAAAACCACTGGGTGTCATCTTCCCAATTTCCTCCTTTCTGTTCGTCCTCCCTCTATTCCTCTCTTTCTCACCCTCTCTGTCTTTCCCGCAGTGGTCTTTTTTATCGGATCAGTCTCAGGTCGTCGCCTCTGTCTCTCATGTGTTCCATCAAGGATGCATCCCTCAAACACACACACACACACACACAAGATCAAAGATGGAAGAGGATTGGGAAAAGGAAGAGTGTAGAAAAAGCCGACAAAGGTGAGACACTGTGTTAAGTTAAAAGAAGAAAAGCTGAATAATTAAAAACACCAAAAAAGGGAAGACTGCCTAAATTATACACCATAAGCACGTCGCCGTCTGCCTCTCTCCTAATTTGTCACTGGGATCCGATACAGCTTGTTGACATGTGTAGGAGCTGTCGGCGCTCATGCTAAAAGCTGTTTGTGGAAGAGTGTTTGCCCATGCTTGCGTATTTGCACTTGGAATTCTTACAGCTCCTCTTCCACCTTCCTTTTATTGCGCGCACACATGCAAACATGGCTTGCCAAGCTTTTGGGTATGTGGGTAAATCTTTTGGCAACAGGGCTGCCAGCGTGGAGCTATGATGAATGCTGATGGCAAAGAGCATGGCCGGTCTCTGAACCAGTCACTCACACATGCACGCACACACAGACACACACACACACACATGCTCACATACTAATCAGATTCCCAGTGCATGAGGGCCAAATGGCATCCTTCCACTGGTGAATGCTAATGTGACCAGTGGAGCTTGTGGGCTTTTGAAACAAGGATATAGGGAAAGCTGGGAGAGATGATGACAGGAAAAACATTGATGTGATTGTTTATTGGTGTGTGTGATGCTAATGTGTGAACATTTGCATTCTTTTACACACTGCAGCAAGTTGTACTTTGAGTTAGTTTAGAATTACAGTGGACTCTGTGTGCCTGTATGTGTAAATCTGTTTAGTTTGCAAGCCTTACTATTATAATTGCATGTAGAATAATGGGAAAAATTTGCCCTTCTGCATCACTGTATCAGTTTGGGTGTTTTTTAATGCAAGATTATTATGTTTTAAATTGTGATTTTGCCACCTGTCATATCTGAAACAATATATCTAGAACAGGTTTAATGTATAATGCAAAAAAAAAACCTGGCTCAGTCATTGCATGTGTATAAATTTGTCATCGTACAAGAGCAAATGGGGATTTATTCGGGTTTATCCTGGAAAACACCCTTAGAGCAATAATGTGTTAGATATTTTCAACATGGTTTAGAAAGGTGACACACATGTCAACGTAAAGTGTTTGAGTGTTGTTCCACTAGACGCCTCCAACACATTACCAATGCCCCAGTATTCCTGGTTATAGATTTTCCAGGTGCCTAATTCAGGAGGGATAACTACAATGGATATTCTTTCACTGTGTGTGTTGATAAAGGTTGAAAGCACCAGTCCATAATCCCTCATTAATGTTAGTACTGTATGTTGTATGCTCATACTGTTAGGTTTTCACTAATTTACTTTTTCCTGTGGTTTGTCACACTTGTGCTTGCATAGTTTGATGTGGCTAAACGAGATGTGGAACAGATATGAATGGTTACTTACAGCGTTCAATGCGGTCCTCAGGACTGGATGAAGTCTCTCTATCAGACAGGAGGCCTGACACAGCGAAGATCTTTTTCCCACTGTCTTCCACTGCTTTCAGGGCGCTGCTGGGGGAGCCCCCGGGGGGGATCTGTGCACCACCAAAGTCGTACTCTTTCCCTTCAGCATCAGAGTACCGCAGATGGGGTGAAGACTCTGCATCTAGGCACCCTTTGAGGCGCTTGGCTGGGGTGAAAGCAGACTGATACCCTCCTGGTGCCCCATCCCGATCTTCTGGAGGCGATGCAAAGGGCCGGAAGGCGCCAACGCCGCTGTGATTCAGCATGCTGATGGGCGAGCAGTCCAGGTTAGGTGGGGCAAACTGATGATGGAGGTGAAGGAGGGATGGAGGAAAGTCCCTATTGGGAAACCCTGGTGGGACAGCGCCTTGGCGGTGGTACATTGACGCAAAAGTGTAAGAGCCGTTGTTGAATGGCAAATGGACGTCTTTCTCCACAGAAACTGGCACACCAAAGGGACGCGGCTGCTGGCAGGGAATGGAAGCATCGCGAGAAGCTTCGGCTGTGGAGGCCAGGACCATGAGAGCTGGAGAAGCCAGGGGATTGGGCAGGTAGGAGGAACTCTCCATCTTGAAAGCTGCCCGGTGGAGGTCCATGTCTGGATTGACAAAGAAGGCTGCGGGAATTTCAGAAGGAGGAAATTATTCCTCCTCAATGAGATTAAAAACAATGTCCAAGACCCTTGGAAAGGGTCTGAAGAAGTAAGGGAATCCGGGTTGGAGACTTGAAGGTTTTGGCTTGTTGAAGGAAGGGGCTCCAAAAACAGCCCTTAGTGAGAAAAGAGTGTTTTTGAAGAAAATGAAGACTCAGCCAACGTCTGTTCAGATTAGCTTGAATTCAGTTCATTTCTCTGCAGTGGAACTAAAGTTTTCTATTTTGCCTCTAACCAAATAACCAAACTCAAACTCTGTTCAGTTCAGATCATTCCATGCCTCGTATATGCCATTGGGCATGTTCTGTCATTCACTAAAGTAGCAGTCTGGATTAGGTTAGTGCTGATATTAAATACAATGAATGTTCTAGATAACGTTTTTTCCTCTCTCCTTCCTGATTGCTGGATTTGTTGGTTAAGTTGAATGTTCTGGGACAGGTGGATATCTGTAGGTCGTCAAAGCCGATTCCGCATCTTCAGGGGGGTCACCAAACTGAGGACACACAAAACACAAGCATTAGATTTCAACTGAGACTCAGAGCTGTGCATAATGTTTCAGATTCAGTGCAAAATAACCTTTCAACTGAAAGCTTCCCATAAACTAATTTAGATATTCAGGTATTTACTTGAGACTTCTCGTCAATTCCGCCATTTTTGGTAGTTCAGAAACGTCCTGGCTGTGCCTGCAGAGGGCTTCAAATCAGCTCATCTGTTTCTTTATATCCACAGTAAAAATGTAAATCCCTCTGCACACCCTCTCACATTTATCTTAGACCTCCTCATCTTTCCTTAATGATAGGTACTTTCAGAAACAAGAGGCGTGCTGCTTTTCCAACAAAGATCGATGCCTTGCTCTCAGTATGTATGCAGTGGAAAGGAGAGGAGCTGAGTGGAAAATTTTTAATAAAGAAGCTGCTGGAAGCCAAGGCTTGAATTCAAAGCCTTTGGGGGACAGAGTGTTCTTAAGCACTGTTGTTGAAGCTACAAACTCAAAACCTCTTGGGAAAAAGTGTCCTCGAGCTGACACTGTTGATCAAATCCTGTAAATCCCTGCCCTTTGACAAAAAGCCAAGAACTTTTTCAAGCCACAAACTTCTCTCAGTTTGCCCTCCTCTTTTTTCCTCCTTCTCTTTAAAAAAAACTTCTATAAACTGTTTCCACATCACATCTTTCCATTACGATCTCTGCAAACCTCTACGTCTCATCTCTTTCCAAATGCCCCCCTCCTTGTCCTCCATCCTAATCTATCCATCCCCTCCTCCTCTTCTTCCTCTTCTCTCCATCCACATCTCCTCCTCTCATCTCCCTAGCGCCAGCTATTCTCCCTCCCTCTTCCATCTCAGATCTTGGTCTAAGCCGCTTATTCTTACCATCTCCCAGGATATTATTGGACCAGAACCACTTGTCTTAAGATAAGGACACACACACACATCCACACTTCCACCCACACCCACACATGTGATAACAGCCTGTGTGGCTCAATGTTCAGCTCAGCGCCCCGACTTGGTGGGGCGAATACACTCTGCATCCTCACAGGCTATGCTACCCTATCTCTCCATCTAACCACTTTTAATTCCCCCCAATTTTAATCTGTCCTCTCTTTCTTTTTACATCTCTCCTGTCAATCTGTTCTCCTCTCATCCCTCCCATCTCTCCCTCTCTTCCCCATCTCTGCCTCCCTCCCTTCTCCCTTGAGTGATTCAGATGGGTGATATCATATCAGGCCTCGCCATCTGCCATCCACGAGCCAGAGGAAATCTGACTGAGTGAATAAATTAGCCGTACTTGACCCCACGACCTCTCGGCATCCGTGGCAACAGACTAGAATCTTTCCCTCCCGGGGATTAGATTGTAGCATGCGATTGGTCAGACAGAGGAACGCAGAGAGGCAGCCGATGAAACGACAGCATAACACTGCAGAGATTTTTATCCCCAAAGGGCAATTTGAAGGTGGCTGCCTTATTAAAGGTCCAATATGTTAAGATTTAGAATAGGTAAAGATGTGCTTGTTACAAATACGCAGCGGTGGGATTTAGCGCTAGATTAAGAGAAAATATGCATAATTTAACAGCTTATCAGGAGTGATATGACGTGTACCATGTATATGTATATATTATCCCCCCCAAAAAAAGCAATCTAAAGTCTCACTCGTGCCATCAAAATTCGACACTCATGCAACTTAAAAAAGGTCAAACGTGAAGCCTTGTGCATACATAAACACACAACAAATACAAACTCACACAGTATCAAGTAGCAGCCTCTCTAGACAAGGTTCAAAGCTGTGTTGACTAGCAGCCAACATCAAAGGAGAAACTCCCTGGGAAATGAAAGGAGAAAATCTTTTATAGCTATCAGCTGTCCACAACACTCATTCAAATCAATTTCCAAACCTGATCTTGGCTTTGGCACGCTGCTCTGCCTCCCACACAGAAACACACACACACACACAAATATGCAGAACAACAACTGCCAAGAGAAAGGAGAAGGCCCAGAGACAGAGAGATTGGTGGGGGAGATGTTTTACATTACCGCAAATGTACAGTAGACCAGCACGGAGTGTTGAGAAGGGCTTACAATAACACACCTCTCTGGTCTGGACTGATGCCACAGAGTCGCATTACACGCCTCACTCCTAGCCCACCAACGCCCCTTTCCACGCTCTCTCTCCTCTATCGCAGTCGATACAGGAAATAACACCTTCCATAAGTGACCACAACAAAACTTGCTTTCTTTGTCCCACAGCTTCCTCTGTCTCTCAGTATACCCCCTCTCTTTCTCTGCTCCTACCCACTGTCTTCACGCCGTATATCAGATCGCTCTTTCTCCTCTGTAACCTCTAAAATAGGAGTGTGTCTGAGGTGTTGATAGCAAGGTAATACACTGATAAGTACTAAGATATTTCAATTTTATTATCATTACCCAACAGGCCGGCGGGCAGCGAGTGAAGGGCCGCCAACGTGAAGCAGCCAATCCAATAAGAGAACACTAGATATTTCCTTACAGGCCGCAGCAGGAGAGGAGCGAGTCGAGGGAGGGCGAGAGGAGAGATGAGGAGAGATGAGGAGAAGGCGGGAGATGAAAAATTAGAGGTGAGGAAACAAGGAGAAGAAGAAGAAAATAGATAAGATAGTGAGAGGTGAGGAAGACAGAGGGAAGGAAAGGGTGTGATAACAGAGCAAAGGGTACATATCTCATCTCCCAGGGTGACTCACATAATCTGGCTGCTTTCTGGCTTGGTGGTCCTGCATACGCACAAAAGCATGAGTGTGTGTGTGTGTTTTCGAGGCCTTAAAATCTGTGTATTTGTAATATTACATGAAAAGAAGTGTCAAAAAGCTTTTTTCGTTTTTTTTAACTTCATCACTAAAAAAACAATCATAATTCTAGATGACATACACCTATGTATATCATCAATATACAAGCGCAATTACATCTAACGCAAATATGCATAATGTCGGTCCGTGCCACTTACAATCCCATTTGCCATTGATGGATACCACCCACACAGTGTCTGACACCGGGTATATGCATTTTATAATAGAAAATGTCACAGGGGAACATTTACCACGCTGTCATAATTTGATTACAGTGTGCAAGAATGATACAGCTGTCAGGGCGATATTAAATACAAACAGCAAGAGGGGCTCTTCACGTCGAGTCTGCACTTTAACTGACAATGTTGTACCAATCTGCGAAATTGCGGTGTCAACAACAATGTGCATTTACATCATTCTGAGAGGGAATCTTACTCAGAAATTATGAGTTACTGGGAGGTGGGCAGCAGGTGGAGTCGCAGATTCCACATAGGATAACTGGTGAATGTGGCCATAAACGTTATTATTGGTTTCTTAAGATAATCATTGAATTTTATGATTGCTTTGTTAGCTAAAAGAAAAAAAAAAAAACAAGAGTTGGAGACATTTTAATGGTGGAATCATGAATGCAAGACATCACTTCAGGTCAGCCATAATCTGACGCTTTTCATAAGTTAGGATCACTATCTCTGCCGCCCAGATGTTGCAGTGGATTACCTCATTCATCAACATGTGGAGTATAGAGACCTAAACAGCTTGGAATGTTAGGTTCAGAGACGCAGGAGGGAAATTGAGCTCCAAACAACTACACTAGTGACAAAGAGCAAGCTTCTTTTTTTTTTTTTTTTATCGGAGCCTTCCTTTTTGTTGACTGCTTGGAATAAATATTTTTCCCGCATGGCTGCTTCGAGTGTGTAACTGACGCTTTTTTGCTGCTCCAAAGCGGCGCTGAAACTTGTCAAATCAAGTTTTCCAATGTGCCGACTTGAGTTTTGGAATGGAACGGAGAGGAATCCAATTGTTGTTATAAAAATATCCTGTCGACTGTGACTGGTGTGTGTGCGCGCGTATGTGTGTGTGTGCAGGGGTATCTGCAAAACTATCGGGAAGCAAAGCAGTTTTTTTTCCTCTCTAATGGAGATGGAGAGAAAAGCAGTCAAAACCGCAGGCCTGTCTAAATGTCTGTGTGTGTCTGTGTGTGTGTGTTAGCGTGCACCTCCCAGTCGGTGGGTATATTTAGAGATTGTTGACAAGCATGAAAGTGCCACTCTTACATTCTATTACAAGACAGGCCAAGCTGTGTCATTCATCGCATCTCTGTGGTGGACACACACACACAAACACAGATTCACTCACACATACCAAATTATGTATGTATAGACAAATGAACGCTAGAAAAAATCTACAGAAAGCCATGCAGCGTAGTTTAACAGACGCCTCCATGCTGAAGTCCTGGCTTTTGACTTTAACACTGTGAGCATATTGTGTAAAAGCGAGACAGCAAAACTCAGAGAACAAAATATTATCTGACACTTCAGATACAATTTACAGCTCTTAAAATCCATCCTAAGCTTCTGCAATCTATCCTGAAAGCTTTGGTACATCATGTTTTAGCATAATCATTTCAACGTACACTATTAAACCTCAGCATGTCAGCACAGTTAAATAGATGCTACATTCAAGGTTTACACACAATATATATATTTATATTTATTAATTATATCTAAATATCTATATTCTTGGTAGCAGTCATTTTCATAGATATGAAATCAAACATGTACCCAAAAAAATCATAAAACACACACTATATCTCTGATGTCTTCGGGTCACAGTTTGGGGCATTTCAGTAAACAGGGATAGGTGGCTTTTTAACTAAGCATCCACATAATGTGTAATTGACACGAGTGCAGCTCTGGTGCCTTCTCTGAATAAGTCATTAACATAAATCTGTGCTGCCAGAAACGACAAAAGCTTTAAGCACAAACAAAGCTATAGGGTAAGACACACTGAGAGAGCACTGCATCAGCCGAAAGTAAAGACAAAACACTGCTATTTAAAACCCGACGGTCAGATATTAAATATTTGGCTCTGTACTGCTCACATAGAGGGAAACATAAGTAAACTGTTGGCTTGTATAAGGACAGTGTGCTTGTGCGTGCATTTTAGCATAAAAAAGTGTGAGCTGACCTGCATACAGGTCCGCTCTGTATTCCAGACAGACAGCAGTGTTTGTGCTCTAGTAGATGTTTCTGTGTGTGTGTGTGTGTGTGTGTGTGTGTGTGTGTGTGTGTGTGTGTGTGTGTGTGTGTGTGTGTGTGTGTACATGCGTGTTTGCTGATGTCCGAAGCAACAGTCGATACTATTGAAATCTACTCATTCATGTCTGGCCGCGAGGCAAAGCTCACACGTCCTTGTGAATAAGAATCACACGCATTTATCTCTCTCCTCTCTCTTGTTCTCGCTCATATTATTTGTCCTTGTCTTTCCGTTCGCCTCTAAAACCCTAATTTTGTTTCCAAATGTCTTTCGAATATCTCTTCTTGTGTTTCTTTCCTCCCCTTTTTCTTCTTCGCTCATCCTTCTCTGATATGAAATCTGTAGCCACATTATTTGCTGCTGCAGTCAACAGCTGCTGCAGTTAACTGCAGATGTATGCATCAGCAGTGAAAAATATTGCAGTTAGATTTAATAAGAGGAGCACGCGCACACATACGGATATCATCTTGCGGTGGATAATGACACAATATTCACCAGTAAAATCAATAATGATTGGACAAGAGTGCGATGTTCTCTGTAGATTTTCTTGACTTTTTTTCTCGCTTAACCATGAGCGATTTATTCATTTTGTGTTTTCTTTCCAAATGTTTAAATGCAGAAATAAAGAGAGTCTGTGTGTTTTTTTGGTCTTTCCAAGAAGCTTTCTGTGACATTCATTCTGCAAAGTAAAAAAGGGATTTCTTTCTCAAATGAGTCTTTGTGATTTCTGAGACGCAGAGTCATGGCCTGCACACAGAAATGATTCTGGACCTGTGGCAGGAATTTTTATTCATGACAGCAGCAGCAGCAGCGAGGCCTACTTCAGCGAGGCCAGCTAATTTCTGGTGTCAGGCAAGGCTAAATGGGAAAAGCACACTGTTCCATAGCTCACGGATCACCATCATCAAAGGTAATTGCTGGATTCTTGGTTTAACAAAGTATCTGCATGTTGTTGTTTTTTTGTTTGCTCGAATAATGTTGTTAATTTTTGGATGTATCGAATTTGATGCACATAAACACAGCTTTTCATAGAATTAAACATATAGACCACCCTGTGCTCTTTAGTTCTTTTAAACCACTCCCTGTGCTTTATCTATGGTGCTGTTAATATGGAAGGTGTACCTGAGTTTATGACAGTGAAGTTAAAACCAGAAAAGACCGTCTTCTGTTGAAGACATAATCCTTATAGATTCTGACTTTTCAAATACAAAAGAGCCAAACAGGTGGCATGCTTGCTCTCCATCCTGCAGGAGTGGAACTGACTGTGTGTGGCACCAGCCACCCTCCTATGAGTCTTTATTGCTGTGCCGGGTTGTACAACAACAGCCACTAATCTAGCAGGCTGGCAGGCAGACAGGCGACTGGCCGGTTTGTTCTACAGGCTGCGTGCAAGCCAATTAGCTCCAGTTTAACAAGGAAAAACTGTTGCCAGGTACACTGTTTTCACTTACAGCTTTTGCTGCAATATAATCCTCTACTGTGCAGTAAGTATCAATGATATGACCAGAGAGAAACTTCTGTTCACGCCGATGATCCTTTCTGCTCATCACAGAGGTCAAAAGTCGGCCTCAGGCGGCAGGAGGATGCTCAAGCAACAACCAGATCCTTTTCTTATCATAAGCCGTCCACAGAGCATAAAGTGGCTATGTGGATATCAGTCTGCTTTGTGTGCAGATTTGTAGATGTGAAAAGGCGACGCTTCTGCAGGTGTGTGTGCACATTTCCACATTGGCTGCTTAGATCACCCTCCCTGTATCAGCCTTGTTTCCTTCTTGCCTGGATGACTCGCTGGCCGCAGAGAAAAATGATAAGTAGGCTACACGAATAGCGCCTGTGTGCAATCGATGGACGCAAATGCACCAACGGTGTCTTCTGGGGAGGTGTGCGAAGGAGAGAGGAGCAAGAGAAAGGGGGGTGGTGGGTGAATATTAGCTTATTTTCCAAGCAGGGAGCCTGTGATCCGGTTCATAGTGTAATTGACGGATAGGGGGGAAACCTGAGAGAGATATGATGTGGCGGCTGGGCGGGGGGGGGGGGGGGGGGGGGGATTGGGGGGGGCAAAGGTGGTGGTGCAAGGGGATAGAGACAGACGCACAGAGACACAGAGCAATATGGAGAATAGAAAGTATCTGACACCCGACACAACTCTCTCCCCGCCACCACCTCTTTCTCCCCATTAGGCTAATTCTTTGACTTTCTCTTGTTGCCAATAACGTCTCCAAGTGATATTTCCCTCTATAACGGCATTACCAGTGGCTGCCTTCTCCAATGCAATCAAACCATTAAACACACAGTGCCGCATCCCCTCCATGGAGTGATTTCCGTCCAGCAGAAAAATGACTGAACGTGAGCTACTCCCCTTTCCTGTCATCAATAAAAGGAATAATTGCATGTTTGCAGAGAAAGGATAAACTTTAAGACTGCACATGAATTCTCATTTGCTGGTTGGTAAAAGAAAAAATAATGACATCAATATTGGAGGCCTGTATTCCACATAGGTCCTTAATATGATTTAATAATGCTTCCATAGCTAATAAAATAGACAAAGCACATTCATTCATGTTAAAATATCTAGTATGATTTTTTTTCTTAAATATAAATCGATAGATATGATGACATGAAAGTAATTTGTACAAAAAACAAAACAAAAAAATATAAAATAAAAACTTTTGCTTCAAGTTCAAATATGAAGTATTATACAAATCAATCAAAACCTCCTCATAAAAAAACAACTCTCTGCATTGCAGACAGGCTGCAATTTCCAGGGAGGGAAAACATTTGGTGGGTTTTGATAAGCGCGACAGCCCTACAATATCCAGCCATTAAATGATTGCATCCGGCTCTCCGCACTTAATTACGGTGATTATATCAGCGCTAACGCGACAACAATGACACAAAGTTTTAAGATGCAGACGGCGCAGGACGCACTTTCTCTCCAAGGAGGGCCTCGCTCTCGTGTCTGCGTGTTCAAACACTTGTCATTTACCGGCGACGCGTTTATTTCAATTACCCGTCTGCATGTCAAATAAGCTCCAGTGTTTATTAGCACAACAAAATATAATAAAACGCACTCTGGATTTCGGATGCGTGGGGGGAGGGAAGGAGATGTCGGATAAGTGGAGAAGGACCTGGTTCTGCTTTTAATAAAGAATGAGGAATTAGTGCATATTGATAGGACTTAATAAACGGGGGGGGGGGGGGGGGGGGAGCATCATCAAACTAGTCGAGACTGAGCGGATCGTGGTTAATTTACTATGGGAGAGAGAAGGGGTGGGAGGGGGGTGTTAATGCGCGCGTCATGACGCCTTAGTATTTCCAAATGTGAGAAATGGCCTCTGTTTGGATGAGAACGAGTTTGCGCGGATCTGAATGACGGTGAATTTACAGCGGGTTTATTCTGGGAGCTGTTCACAATGAAATGAGAGGTGGGGGGAAAGTTGGAAGGAAAAGAAACGCTTCTTGCAACAAGTTACAGTCCCGCCTTTAGGGGAAAAAAAATCTTAATTACTGTCCTCCTCCAGAGAGACGAACAAATAAAACACGGGAAGCAGCAGAAAAGCTTCTCACACGGCGGCAGAGGCGCACAGCATCTACATCTGATTATAGATGTGATTCTGGAGCGACCAGCGGTGCCGCAGTGAAAGCAAAAGTTTAGCCGGTTTCCTGATAATTAAGCAGGCGGGAGGCTTTCCTTTTATTCGGAACGCGGCGCTTCTCTGGATCCCAAATGAAATAACACCTCCCCTCCCTCCCCTGCAGCTATCGATCCGGGAAAGAGGTGTGAAATGGACATTAATTTTTAGTCCACTGCTCTGTGCGCAAAGAAGGGGAGCAAACGAGATCAGCGGCGAGCATTAACAGCTGACTGCTGAGGGAGAGGAACACAGAGGTGGCAGGAGGAGGGGTAGAATCAAAAGCGCTGACGAATAAATCATCTTTCGTTAGTTTTCCCTCGAACTCGACACTTTTCCTTCTCTTTTGTGCGCCTGCAGACTTTTTATGTAGGAAGGGCAAGGAGGGGGGAGAGAGACAGAGAGAGGATAGGCCTAAGTAAAAAAATAAAATAAGAAAATGAAGTATTTCGATACTTTCAATTACAAAGTGCACTTAAGTTCTTTCCCTTAAAAATAATTAATTAATCCTTTCATATTTTTGGATACATACATTATAAATTATTCTCATTATTCTTGTTCTCTGAATTTAATAACAGAGAGCACAAAATAGTTATAAATGAAGAAAAAATATAAATAAAAAAATAAGAATTATCTTAAAGAGAAATAAATACGTAAAGTATTAAAAAAGGCGTTTTAAATTTGCCTATGAAGCAAAGCCTGCTTCGTGTCAAATGACACGAGAAATAAGCGGCAGCCTATGAATCACCAAGTCTGAAAACAGCAGCCAAAAATAATAATAAAATCATACATCAGCGTCTGCGTGACAGAGTTTTACAGTCAGGCACGTTTAATTTGAAAAAAGTAACTATTTTAAAAATAATCACAATTAGTATACAGATAAAAATACAACTTTAAATTGCCCAAATTAAAAATAATGCCAATTATGTCAATGCTCTTTTAGTCCAGCGAGAGAAGCTGGACTAAAAGAGCCTTTAAATTAGAAACACTTTTAAAAAATGAAATTGGTTTAATACATCATTATAAGTTTCTTAATTCAAATGTAAAAATTTAACTGTGATTTGAAGCTTATTTTAGAAAACTGACACCACCACCTACGCAAAAAATGAACCTACTACTACATGCATGGATATCAACTTTGGAATATTAGTACTTTGAAATGTTGTACAATAACACATTGATATATCGGGGGGAAATGGATAAGTATCGGAGCTTTTAGTGAAGAAATGATACCGCTAAATATGGAAGAAAGGAACGTTTTCTTCACCGGTAAATGAGAGCAAAATAAATTACAAAATTGTTCTGTCCCCATCGGAAGCCTCGGCTATAAATCACTGTTATCTATATGAGTAATTGGACATAATATGTCAGCAGCACATGTTGCCGTTTAAAAGATAATTATTGCTCGCTAATGTGTTTGGCTGGAAAATGAAAAAGGTTCGGCTGCTCTTTAGAAGTCAGGCCTCGTTGATCTGACAATCAATAAAATCAATCGAAAGTGATTCACCAGATCAGTGGATCTGGACCCGGAGCAGAGTTTCTGATTTTTATTAATTCATTCATTTATTAATTTACTTATTCATTTATTTATTTCGGAGTGGCTATAATTGTGAGTTCAATGACCCGCCTCGAGTCCACCTTTGCTCCAAAATGCGTTTTTACGCGCGATTTACTGCCGGCGCTGAGAGGACTTTTTAACTTGGAAATTACTGCTAATAGGTGTGCCGCATTTTTCCCAGAATCCTAATTTTATTATTCCCTCTCAGAAGCGTTCCGTCTTTGCCCACTAATGCGCGTGGATGAGGGCGCGTGCTCGAGAGCTCTGTTGTTTCCTTCTATGAAGTCCGTCATAAAAAATATAAAATAAAATAAAAAGTACTGACTGACAAGGCCAGAGTACAGGGAGACTGCGAACAGAAGAGTGAGCAAAAGTTAAATATATATATTTTTAACTATTAACACGAGCTGTTTGATTCCTTGAGTCCTTAATCATTTAGAGAAATGGAAACAAATAAAATTCAACACGTCAGGCCTGAAGTGAATAGAGGAAACGCATAAACTACACAGACTATAGGGGCGTGACATCTGTTTGCCAAAGTGATACTTAAATAAAAGAAACGATCAAGTTAATTGTTAATGTCAGTAATAATTACTTTTATTATTTTTCCCGCCGATGAAGCACTGAAAAATGTTACAAATGTGGTCTTCCATAATGCAAACGCAGCAGCAGCAGCGGGAGCTGCCGCTTAAATGAATCCGCACTTTGCCTCTGTGTGCTCGGCCATGAAGCTGGAAGGCCCCCGGGACTTCCACCGGCTGGGTGCCGCATATCTAGTTTAGGGGGAAGGATGTAAATTGCACTGTGCTCCCTAGTTAACAGGTGTTTTCCAACAGAGTTGAGGCCCGTGTGTGTGTGTTTGTGTGTGTGTGTGTGTGTGCGTGTGCACACGCTTGCGTGTAAGCGCAAGGGAGTACACAAAGTGGCACTTTTTCTGTTTAAATTTACGCCGTCTGTTTCTGTGAGAGCTTCATTTTAAGAGGAGTATTTACAGCCGCTCGTGGCAGCAGAAGTAAATGCAAAATCACCTCGGCGTCTTTATTCTCCTCCTTTTTCTTGTGTTCCTTTTCAAATAATTCTTCAGTAATTGTATGATTTGAATAGATAATCGATATAAATATGAGTTCCAATTTGAAGATTAAAACGCAGAAGAGTTTAGAACGATGAGTGATGCCAAAGCTGTGGAACAGAAGTCCTTCGTAAACTCCTCTTTGCGCTTTTTGTGATGCATTAAAATCTGACTGATGTGAGTGTTTATTAAACCCCAGCTAACGGAGCCAATATGCGGCCGTTTGAGCCACATGCCTTCATCATTACGAGCGTTAGTGCTACAGAGCAACAGTAACTTCCACTGAAAACCGCCGGTGGAGGCATTCAGTGAGCTGGAACCCCTGAAACCTTCATGGGAAGAACTAAAGCCGAACTTTTAAATAAATATAGTCACAGCAGGCCCGCGACTGACGCTTATAATCGCCGGTTAATAAGACAAAAGTGGTCCCAGGGGAGGAGCAGAAATAATAAGGCTGTAAAATTTTATTTCATTTCTCTGACTGACTGCAGGCTTTGGCGATAATTCAGGTGGCTTCCAGCAGCTGTGATCCGTCTTTATCTCCAGTGATGATGTTTAAAGTTTACAAAGTTCAGCCTTTGGTTGCAGTGAGATCGCGCGGTGCGGCTGTAGGGCGGTCGTGTTCGGCCATGGTAATGTACGCACAATGTCATCCACACACGCACAAATAATGCGAGTGCTTTCAAGAATCTTGTTCTTGTTTGGGGACCTCGCATATGCGCATGCACGCGCGCATATATAAAGAGACAAACAAATATAAACGCACACGCATTCACGAAGAGATTTGTTTATATAATTATGTATATATATATATATATATATATATATATATATATATATATATATATATATATATATATTTCATTCTTTTCCACGCGTGGAAATCTCCTCGCGCAGCACTTACAAATCCCCGAGAAAAAGTTTCCCGACTCGAAACGCGCTTCCAAAGCGGAGAGAAGCGGCGGAAAGGTGTGGAAGCACAAACTGTGTGAGCTTCAAACCCAACAATAACAACAACAACAACAACACTAAAAAACTCCGAGTGTTACTCACCTTGCCGTGGATGAATCCGCTTTTCATAAAGACGACTCCCGGGTTTCCGGCTTCTTCTTCTTCTTCTTTTTTATCCTCACAAAAAGCTGAAAACTTTTCTGCGGGTAGAGTATCAGCAGCTCTGGCCCCTGTGGCTCTTGCGCAGCAGCACCGGAGATAACGGGAGGCGCTTTGGACAAGCAAAAGTAGTTAACACCTCCCTGTTAGTTTACCAAAGAGCAGCCGGAGAGGAGGAGAAGAGCGCGAGGGAGAGAGAGAGAGAGAGGGAGAGAGAGAGGGTGACTTTCCACAGACACACTATAAAGTGGGTATCAATAGCGCAATCGCGCGTGCAGCCCCTCTATCGAAACACCGAGAGGGACGATCAGTGCGAGAAAGAGGACTGAAGCCGGCGAGAGAGCGCAGGATCGCAGAGACAGCGGCAGGCGTGAGCGGTGGCGTGAGGGGGGAGGGTGGTGTGAGAGTGTGTGCTCAATAGCGACGTGTGTGAGGCTGGAGCTGGGCTGCGCGAGGCTCTGAGAAGGGAGTGTGGGGGTGGATGGGGAAGACGGGGGAGGGAGCGGGTGTCCTGGGTCCAGTGCGCTCTGAGGTGCAGTGCTGCCGCGCAGCGCTCGGGTCGCTAAATGACTGACAAACACACGCAGACCGTCTGTGTGCCCCGTCTCGGGTAAAACTCCACACTTTCACTTCATAATCGTTTGCGAACCATTTTGATGTGAGCGTGTTTATCGTGCGTGGCCTTCACAGCGGCCCGAGTCAGGAAAGCTATCTTTCCTTCCCTGGGAACGAACGAAAGAAAGATATTCTTTTAGTAACCTAAACGTGTTAATATCCCGAGAGCGTTTAACGTGCGTTTAACATTCCTGCCGTTTTAATAACTTAATCTAAGTGACATTTCGTTTTCGAATTCCACAAAAATAAAACGTAATTAAGGCCTTTTTTTGGTTTTTTAAGTTTTTATTTTTCTTTTCTTTTTTTGTTGGGGGGGGGGGGGGGGGGGAGGGGGGTGTTTGTTTTTTGTTTTACGAATGACCAACCTCGCGCATGTGTGGAGACTGTTTCTTAACACCACACCATCCCATCTCCCCCTCTTGCCTCTCCCCTCTGTCTGGTGTTTCGTTCCCCTGGGTGATTTCCACTGCGCTTTGTGCGCAAAGTGAATGAATTATCCCCCTTCTCTCTCTCTCGCTCCCTCTCTCTCTGTGTTTTCCTCTTTCACCAGATGGAGAGACTTCTATTTGCCATAAAGCCAATGAAGTCCACCTCTTAACAAAAAGAGGTGGACTACCAGACAGTCTTATAAAGTGCGCACTAGAGACTCAAGTTAGTCACACAGAAGGAAGTTCACTAAACCCGGAGCTGTGCGCTAAAGTCCCAGCCAAGATCAACCAAACCTGCAGAATATTAACAAGACAGATGATTTTTTTTTATTAAGTTGAGAACGTATTATTATTATTATTATTATTATTATTATTATTTAGTACAGTACTAAACTTATTCAACTCAGCCCTTAAGGTAAACGTTTTTAAGGATTTGTTGAAATGTATTTTCCTTAGCTTATGTCTTTTTTTGCAGCTTCTGGTATAATCCGCCTGTTAACTAGAGTCATATTTCTGAAAAGAAAAAAAAAGGCATTTGGAGTGTGCTGAAATTACTCAAACTCAAAGACACAATGAGTATATGTGCATGTTAGAGTGAGTGAAAGACAGTGAAGGCGCTTTGCTGTCCCCTGTCTCCTTCTCCATTACACTCCTCTGCTGGTCAGACGTGGAATTGACCAACATCACAGACTGCTTTACACACTTGTCTTCTAAGCTAACTTCTTTTGTGCAAGTGGTGCATTTTATCTGCTGGATTAAAAAAAAACTATAAGAAAACAACTACGTATGGAAAAAATATAAAACCACTTTGTGACACCTTCATCAAAAACAAACAAAAACATGAAGGAGTGTCGACTGAAAAAAGGCATTTTTATAACAGTGTACAGACACAAAATAAAGGGGGACACTAAGTTTTGTTTTATATCAGAATTCCTGGCAATAAAGATTTATCACAGAAGAAAGCCCACTCGTCCTTAATATGCCACAAATAAGTAAAAGGAGATCTGAGATCTATAAATCACTCCTCTCCTGCTATAAGGGACGGTCATTATTATACACTTTTTTTCTCACATCAGCATTCAAGACATAATCTACCTCAGTGTGCAAACAAGAATTCCAGATTTCTGGTGCGAGGATTAACACAATGAAAACAATTAACAACTTGTGCAGATTAGACCTGCTTCTTCAGGTCTTCATACATGGCCTCAAACATATTTAGTCAGAGTGGTTGCCTTTCCAGTGGAACTCACACTTTGATCTGAGTTTCACGCTATAATATACTGATGTTTTAGCTAACAATACCGTGGGAAACGGGTTTTGTGTGTGTGTGCTGGGTGGTCTCCAAACACATGAGGGGCAGCAGCAGCAGTAGCAGTGCCATTAGTGATGTGTTGTCTTGCTAATAGGCTCAGTTTGGAGTCAATGGGGTGACTGAGGAAGAGGGCCATCCATGTATTAGATCCCCCTCCATTCAAAGTCTAATGGCACCCTTAAGTCCCCCCCCCCCCCCGTTGTTTTTAAATGCTGCCTCTGTGTGTATTGACTAGGAAGCAAGGAAGCACTTTGATTCACCTGCACCTGTTTCACTGCTCAGCTATCTGTGCTGCCCCCTCCCTTTTAGCTGAGCATGACATCACTCGAAACAACTTCCTAGTAAGAAGTTAAAACTTGACCAGTTTGAAATGGTGCAACTTTAAATGAGCTGTGGGCATCTGTTTGTTGACAGTTTGGACCGAAGGAAGAGCAACAAAAAATGGTTAAATTGGGTTTAACTCGAAAACTAGTATGTGCTGGTTTTCAGAAAGATTCTTGGGGAGTCTCTCGTCATTAACTGTGGTTTTGTTGAAACTCCGTACCTGTGTGGACTGTACGGCTCTATAACAGCATCACACTATTTCCCTGGTGCTCTCAATAAAGACAGTCACAGTTTTAACAAATGGTATCTGGCACCCTTTAACATTGCTGGCTCTACAAAGTGCTTTAAAATGTGTTTCTGGTGTGAACACACAACCACATTCACCTGACGTCTTGCTACTTGGGTAAATGGATGGCTGAGGGACTGAATCACCACCTGGCCACTGATGGATAACCACTTGAGCCAAGGTCACTTCAAGAACTGCTAGAAGGCTTTGTGAAATTTAATTTCAATAAGCAATAACTAGTATTTTAATCAGTAAGAGTCTGCATCCCCAACATGATCATAGAAACTTCTGGGCAAGATCGCTGGATTAAAACAGCAGAAAAGTATCTGCCTGGACTCCCAAATCCTACAGCACTTCTACATGTTATTAGACTCGGGTTAGGTTAACATCAGGACTCGTTTTCTTCTCAGCAGGTTTCTTATATCCATCTGAACTGAGTCATGTTTTGGTGTTATGAAACCCCTGACATCTCCAAGTGATAATGAAAAGCCGAGCTGACAGCAGAGGGCCAGGACTGCCCTCTCGCAACCTGCTTTCACCTCGGCTTGGCCGGGTTTATCCTTAAATTGAATTCCTTTTTTTTAAAGCTCCAGAAGAGGCGGGCTAGACTGAGCCGAGTGCAGTGGAGAGGGTGTTGAGACAAGCTGTGCTCTGCCTTTGTTTGTGTTGCTTGTTGGCCTCACTATCAGACATTCGATTTAAATGGAAAAGCACAGAAAACAGGTGCAGTGAAGGCATGTTGCATCTTTTTTTGATCTGGCTGGTCTATAAACAGATAAAGACAATGCTTCACACCAGGAAGCCCTTCTGTATTTTATGGTTTGAACCCATAATCCTTTGATATTTTAAGGCAGCTCATACTTGACCCTCCCTACCACCCAGTGACTTTAGAAATACCCTGTAATGTCCTTTAACACCACATGGGACTTAATTCCTTAAACAAACCGTGTTTGAGTGTGATTTAGAGCTAATCTGGACAGGCGACGGTCATTTCTATCTTTCCTTTAATAATTTACGATTGGTGGAATTTATAGCACTGGCTCCCCAGCCGTGCATGCCGCCAAATCCATATGTCTGTAATATAATGAGATTTTAGCGCAGCGAGAGTATAAATTATGGTGTGATTTGTTCTCTTGCTGTTTTGTCAGGGCACAGCCTTTGAGAGTGTGTGTGTGTATGTAGCTTGGGGACATGGCTGGCATTTGGCTGCCACAACGCTCTAATTGCTGACGTACACACAGATAGATGGGACCTGATGGTTGGTGTCGCCACTGGAGGGAGAGAGGAGGAGGAAGAGATGGGAAAGGAGAAAGAGGGGAGAAACAAGGGTTTAGGAAAAGAAAGAGGACAGATCAGGAAAGATGAGGAGGGGAGGAGAACAGGGGAGCAGATGGACAGATAGACACATGGAGAGACAAGTGCGAAGGAGGGATAATGTCTTATGGCTGGAGATCGAACTTCCTGCAGCTCCACAGCCAAGCGGGTAACCACACAGAGGGAGCCACATTTAGAGAAAAGAGAAGCAGAGATGGAGAGAGGAGGGCCAGACTCTGCCACATTCATCTCCCTCTCAGATCCGATGCTCCAGGGAGCTGTTGGAAAATGAAGAATTACATGGCCCTGATCAGATTACATTACCGAACAAGTGATTACATGCATTTGACTCTTGTACAAAGGAACAAAAATGAAGGAAGGGAAGGGAAACATACATGATCTGATTAATTATGTAATTATTTGGTATTTGCTCTGGCTATGATACATGGGTAACGTTCTGAGGGAAGGTAGACTGGTAATTTCATCAATGTTTCACTGCCTGCCATCTAAACCTGCCTTCATATAAATGTTGAATTTGTTCCAGTTGCCAGTGGTAGAGTTGAATACTGTACGCTTAAAGCATTTTCTATCATTGTATTTCATCGGCACGACAAAAAAAAGGGGAAAAGACGTGGAATCAGAAAACCTATGAAATACAAACGTTTGACAAAATGAATCATACTTGACGTGCCAGTTTCAGGCAACAATTCCTACTAAAACTGATCGCCAGGTAATTATTGTAAAAATAAACTATTTTTAAATATCCTATATGATGTGACATTAGCAACACATTATGTATTCAGTATCTATGTCATCTCTGTATCCAAGACTCTCGTCCCTCTCACCGAGATTTAAAAAAAAACTGCAGAACTTGTCAAAAAAAAGAAAAGAAACTTTTCTCTTAAACTAACAAAAAAACTGTAGAGTTAAGTTCAGAGAAATATTGAGGCTGTGACAAAATTGCTATTAAGGCTATATGACTGGAGGATGGTTAGACAATATTTTTTATTTCAGAAAATAATAATATTTAACAATAAAAAATGTAGTTACAAAATCTGGCTTGTTAAATGGCCATATGCCTCTGAGCTTTAGAGCAGATTCAAATTTTTCTGTCAAACTCAAACTTTTGCTTGCTTTAGCTAATTCCAACAATAACTTCTAGTTTACTTTGATTCCTGTTGAGTATTACATTTGCACAAAGCCTTACATTCACCATCGCAGGACAAAATCTATGTTACTCAGACCCCAGTAGTCTGGAAAATATGGCATGTACTTTACCACATAAACCAACTGTCTATTATAGCTTCAGAACAAGCTAAAAGAAAAGAAATAAACTAAAGTACCATTTTCTAGAGCCTCCCAGAGCTCCAGTAACCCGCTGCTTGTTAATATATGGATAAAGGTGAGGCTATCTATCTATCTATCTATCTATCTATCTATCTATCTATCACAGTCAGCACAAGATGTTTTAATATTGAGCCTCAACTGGAAGTGGAATCTGTCAAGTTACTAAAATCATGTACTCCTGCTTCCCGTTACTAGTTGTGTACACCTTGTTTTATATCAAACAAAGTAATAACTATTTATATGAGAAGAAGAAGAAAGAAAGAAAAAAGAAAAATCACTTTGTAGTAATAAAAATGCCTTCAGAAGTCTTATATAAGTGGCGCGTTCACCTCATATTTACACATCTCTATATGGAAATCAAATTTTGTGATATTTTTCGCCCCAGTAATGAATTATACTTAAAAAAAATTTAAAAAATCTTATTTTCAGGGGATTGTTTCCGTACAGCTTAGCATTTCAGATGTTCTTTTTTCTTAAATTTATAAATTTCAGCACTATATCTATAAACCTGTCTATAAATCTACACAATAAACAAGCCACAAACAAATACATGATTAGATGACGCTTGTGCAGAAATGTGTAATATTCAGCTGGCTTCAAGACTGGGAACGATCACAGTGTATTTTCTCCCTCACTGCTCCGGTCGCGCCATCATCTTCAAACATCCACGGGGAGTGACTTGTTATTTGCTCTGAGCTGTCGGCACGGTTTGGCTTTTTGATTAGAGAAAGACAGAAAGAAGAAGCGAGGGAGACAGAGGAAGAGAGCCGAGATAGTGAAGAGAGAGACAGCCTTGAGGCACATGTCAAGCAATGTCACAGATAATCACACATTGTCTTAAAATAGCTTTGAAAATGACAGTGTTAGGGCTGGGCTGGGGAGGGTGCAGGAAGGGTTTAGGGGTGTGTGAGAGATGCACCAGAGCACATGTACCCTAATTAAAGACCAGATAAAGTTAATTTCTGACATCTCCCAAGGGGAGACGCTTTTATAAAGGGCAACAACAAAATATGTTATCTGTAAAAGTAAGATGGGAGTTGGAGCGGGGCTAACGTGACTATCTAACACACTGCACTTTTATCTGACACACGTCTGCTTTGTTCTCTCAAAAAGAGGAAAATATGAGGGTCACTGCAATGACAGAAAGAGAATGACTAATTTTCTCAGCCAGTCAGGTGAAGATGGTGAAGGGGCCTTCTATCATCGTCCACCTAGTAAAACCATTCGATTTCACTCCAACTAACTTCCACATTACTGCTTCCACTAAATTGTCCCGGTTGCAGTCTGAGGGACTGGAACGTGATTGTTACACGTTGGTTAAAAAGGTCTACTTTATCCACACAAAACCCTCCTATTTACTGCACGTTGCAGTGCAGTCACACAGGTCAAGTCTGTAGGAAATCTATGTTTTAAAAAAATTTCATTTTATTCAAAATTAACAACAAAAAAAAAAAGAAAAGAAAAGAAATGCTCAGTGTCTGGCACTGTTATAACAAAATGTACTGACTGGCGAAGAGTCTAGTGTTAACTCTACGTGGATCCTAAAACGGGACCATGTTGTGCCAAGATGCTTATATATACATGAGCCAAAGACTGTGTAGGTGTGCCTTCTGCCATCAAAACAGGCAAATCCCATGTATGTAAATCAGGGAAATTTGAAGAACAGGTCACTACCCTGGCTCTTTGTCATGTTCGTAGAGCCTGTAATGAATATTTTTGTTGTGTAGTGTCCTGCTAAAATAGACTACTTTTGTTGGGGGGGGCGGTGTGCTTGGTCATCAACAACGTTCAGGTAGGTGGTAAACGAGTTAAAGTAACATACACATCATTGCCAGGACACAGAGTTTCCCATCAGATAACTTGATGGTAACGAGATAATCGACCAATTTACTTATGCCTCAGTCATGCAGACCTAGAGAGAGGTCAGCGACTACCCTGCAACCTCCAGTCACTAGGGAAAAATGTGTATTCCCTGACAGCTTGGGTAGTGGTTGCTGGGTGAAATCGGTCACAAACAGGCTTGGTGAGTAAATGTTTACTCTTATTCAAACTGATTTTGTGGCTTCTTTTAGTTTAGCACCAGGTTTATAATCTTGCTAGCTAGTTAGTGTTAGCCTAGCGTTGCTGCTGCCGCTGGGCTCATGTTACTTAAAAATGAACACCACAGCCTTAAAAACCTTACATAAAAATATGTCTGTGAAATTTTCTGTTGATTGTTTGAAATAAAAAGCATTACATAGCTACATTCTCGGCTGAAAATATCTTAAAAGGTTATTTTGTCACCCAGAAAGGGTAGTCTGGGGAAAAGGAGGATCGCATTTGTCGGCCACGGTTGTCGGAGCCTGTGCGTCCATTTTTTTTTCATGCTTTGTGGCAGCTTTTGAACATCTGTGACATCTATTAATGTCAAATCTAGCCTTTATTTAACAACATAAGCAAACTCTATGTTACAATTATTGCACAGCCATTAAGGATCAAATCGGTTTCTGAAAAATGTTCTGCTTTTTTTCCCTCTGCTTGCTTCTTACTGTCTTTGAGGCTCGGGACCAGCACTCCTGCTGTTGGACAGAAAGACATCAACTCAGTGGTAAGTATTTTGGTTTTCCAATATATTAGCAACTGTCAGTGACATTTATATTAATCAGGCTGAACTTTAATCATACTTTAGATCAGCCTGTTTTACTTATTGTTTTATTTGTTCTTTGGTTTGGGGAAGTTGTTTCTTCACTGATCTTTTCCTGTCTTCTGTTATTAGACTTGAGATATGACTGCACTATGCTGTTGCTGGTGACTCCAGTTAATTCTACAAGACATGCTGTGTAAGTAAACAAACAACAACAGTTTGGTCTGCATTTCTTGAAAGATCACATCCCCCAAACTTAGTTTAGAGGGTCTACACTGTATAAAGTGAAGTCTGCAAGTTTTCTAACAGCAAAATTTGTTTTGTGGCCAAATCATTTTGCACATCATTAGAATGAAAGTTATTGGCCATGTTTGCATAGCCCTTTTTATGTTTGCATAAAATGATGCTTTCATGACATTATTGTGTGTTGGGTGGTGGTCACGGCTATCCAGACTGACAATTGGGACATTGAATGTCACCTCTCCGGTGGGGAGGGAGCCTGAGATTGTCCAAATTGGAGTCTGTTTTATACCAAATGCAGAAAAAAAATGTTTTAAGAAAGCAATTAAGTTCATGTTCCAAAAAATATGATTGTTTGCTTGCAGGACACCAGGAGAGATGAGTCCTCTGTCACAGATGGTGTGGTGAGTGAAGATGGTCGCCTGCAGGTTCAAGTTCATTGCATCTCCAACCCACATCCACTGGCACTGTACTTAAGGGAAGTTAAAGACTTTCTTCTGCACCTACATTTGGATCACCTGGATCCATGACAGTCATTCAGGCAGTAATGCCTGGACTGGAAACAAGCCATCCTTAAAATATTACAACATTCCAGCTCATGTGTTGGAATGCAAAAAGAATGTGTTGTTTAAATTAGAGACTGCACTTGTGACAGAACAACAAGTATTTCATTTTGATTATATAAGTAATGTAAGTACAAAACAAACTTGTGGTAGGCCTAAACTTATTTTCAGAATAATTACATCTGAGACTTTGTTTCATTGTAAGATTATAACAGTGATGGCAATATAATTGTTTGTTGTTCAGCAGAACAGTGTCCAGTATGTTGGCTGTTATACTTTGTTGTGTTTGAAAATAAAAGTTGGGCTGATTTTAACATCATTACAAAAAGTGTTGTTAATAATTTTTAATCATATTCAGGTTGCCACAAATTGTTTTTTTCATTCAGTTGAACTTGAAATGTTTGTCAGTAGGTAAACAATTAGTATTGTACAGTCAGGAATATCAAGTTATTCTTAATACTGTAGACTTGCACTGTATAAGTTGTCCTAAAAGTCATCTTAAGTAAGCTTTACTTAGTTTTTTAGAGGCAACGAGTTTCCTTAATTCTTTTGAGTTCTGGGAACTAACAAGGCTGTACAGTGTACTCAAAATGAGTAAGTCGCCCTAACTTGGTCATCTTACGTAACCTTGATCCAATTTTTTGAGTTCTGGGAACAAATGAGCTCGTACAGAGCACTCAAAATAAATAAGTTGTCCTAATTTAGTCATTTTTAGCTAAGCTTTACTCAATTTTTTTGAGGCAACGAGTTTCCTCAATTTTTTTGAGTTCTGGGAACTAATTAGATTTTACAGTGTAGTTTGAAATGGTTATACAAAAGGCTAAAAGGTAAATGGCTGCAAATAACTTTGTTTGCAAAACTTGTGCATAGGATTTTAAAAATATGATTCAACGAACATGTTTGTGGTTGTTACAGTAAAAAATTTAACTTTTTCTACTCAGATTTTATGTTTTTTGTCTGATTTTAGATCAATTGTGTTAATACAGTATGTCAAAATGAAAACATAACTGTAAATTCAGACACATGAGGTTGTGCTGAAAAGGATGATACCAAACAAGGCAAAGTAAATAGTTTTTAAAGGTGAAATGTAGAGGAAACATCAAAAGTAGTTAAAAACGGCCAATTATACCCTGGACCCCAGAGGGCTAAACATTTTTTTTTAAAGTATCGCAATAGTTACTTTTCAAGTAATTAATTACTTTTACAATCTTGTAACTCAGTTACTAACTCAGTTACTTTTTTGAAGAAGTAACTAGTAACTATAATTAATTACTTTTTCAAACTAACTTGCCCAACACTGATTATAAAGCAATAGACCTTTCAGCCCAATTCTCTTTTTTCTGCATAATCCATCATATAAAATTGAATCAAATGAAAAGGTTTCTTTAAAAAATTGTTTTATTAGTTTTAATCTTTTAACTTTATGCTCATTGCATTAAGCAGAAATGCAATTATATGCAACAGTCTCTGACTGGAAAAATTTGTTTTAACATTTAAACCTATTTCCTGCATATTCCAGCGTATAAAATAAAATATTTTTTTGTCTTTACACCCACTCTTTCAAATAGATACAAGTAAAACACAGCAAAAATAAATAAAATCAAAGATTCAGCAGCATTAAGTCCTGTTGCTCTTAAACCTAGTTTTACCCATTTAGCAGGAGTGGGGCTGGTGGAGGTTTTCCCGGTGCTGCAGCGGTCATGTCAGTGGGGAGGATCCAGGGGTTTCTCTGTGAATTTCACATTCCCGTGGAAGATGCTTAGTGCTTGCTCAGATCTGAAGTCAAATTTTTCGCTGCAGAAAGAAGTTTTCTTCCCACCCAGAGTGTACAGCAGATGCTAATGTTTTTGTCACTTTTTACAGAATCAAACTCCAAGTAATGTCAGTACTTCCATGCTTTAAACGCTGCACGGTCGTACTCTATCCCACATTCCATCCATTGTTGATCTATACACGTCTGTTGGATTACAGTAAAGCATTTTTTTTAACACCTTACGTGCCCACAGAGATGCTACCACGAGTGATAGCAGACAAGTTGATGTCTTCCACACAAAATTGAAAACAAACACAAGGAGGTTTTCAGGGCAGCAACACAGATGTTTGCAGCCAATTAAACCTAAGCAACCTCCCACAAATAGTCACTAACCTCTCAGGGAATATATTTATCCTTTGACCGGTGGTTATCAGGAGGTCAGTTACAGGTCTATAGGCCTGTGTGATCGGGGCTTTGCAGTGGATTTCGCAGCAACTTCAAGCAACCACTCGCAACTTTTAAGGAAGTACAGATTTGTCTCTATGTAACCGGTTGTCACCAGATGTTCCCCAGCCTGTGCAGCTGGTACATTAACCTGCCAGTGGTTGTAGCTGATCAGTGCATCTTGGACCAGCAGACTACAGCTACAAAACTTCTGAGCATACCACAATTAGCATGTTTATGTGGATTTTATTTGTTTTTGTGTTAGTTTCTTATTTGTAAGAAAAGTAATGTGTGAACTACAATTCAAAATAATGCTTGGGATATAACACTTTTACTTATCACATGCAGGCTGCAATGTATTTTTGAAAAAATGGTCACCCTGTTTTAGAGTGGAAACATTTTTTGGATCAACTGTTAAAAAACAAAAAACGACCATCTAGAGAGAAATAAGATGGGGTAAATATATATATGTTGGAATAAACAAACAGCCCAGACGTCTGTGCCTCTAAACACCACTTTTATTTATTTAATTTTAGAACGATTCACCCATCTACTCTATAGCCGGCAGAAGCTGGTAGTTAAACTAAAAATAATGTTTATTCCTGCAGACGTTTAATGGTCCGTCAAATGGGATAACAAGGACGGCTGATTTGTGGGC